>NC_057345.1:203594304-203899086 GCF_016509475.1 Prionailurus bengalensis
CAGAGCCGCGCCGGCCCCAGCGGTGATGAAAGCGGCGGCCGAGTCCAGGTCACGCCGAAGCCGTTGCCCTTTTAAGGGGGAGCCTTGAAACAGCGCCCGGGTTCCATGTTTGCATCCGCCTCGCGGGGAGGAAACTCCATGTTGTAACAAAGTTTCCTCCGCGCCCCCTCCCTCCCCCTCCCCCTTAGAACCTGGCTCCCCTCCCCTCCGAAGCTCGCGGGGATCCCTCCCTCCCACCCCTCCCCTCCCCCCCGCGCCCCGATTCCGGCCCGAGCCGGGGGGGAGGCCGGGCGCCCGGGCCAGAGTCCGGCCGGAGCGGAGCGCGCCCGGCCCCATGGACAGCTCGGCCGTCATTACTCAGATCACCAAGGAGGAGGCGCGGGGCCCGCTACGGGGCAAAGGTACTGGGGCCGCGCGGAGGGGGCTGCAGCCCGGGAGCCGCGGGAGGGGAGGAGAAGGAGGCCGAGACCCTACCCGGGGCAGTCGCCGCCGCTGCCCCGGGCGCCCGCCTCTGCGGAGCTCTGAGCTCCTAACCGGAGAGGGAGCGTGGAAAGAGTTTGAACTAGCCGAGGCTCAGAGACGCGGGGCGGGGCCTGGAGCCTTTGGGGCGCTCCCGAGTGCTCGAGGTGGGGAAACTGAGGCAGAGGTAGAGAGTGGATTCCTTCCTAGTCTCCTGGGCTGGCGTAGCGGGTTGCCCGACAGTCGCCCCCTCCCCCCCCCCCCCCATTGGCGCCAATGAAGCTGGGAGATGGGGGGTTGAAGAGGGCGCCTCCAGGCCACCCTCTGAGGCTCCGCCCCGGGCCGCGATCGCCCGGGTCGGGTCGCCGGAGGGGGTGCCGAGGTGACAGCGGGCTCGGGAGGGTTGGAAGGATCTCCCGCCAATACACAGCTACGATCCCAACAAACTTCCGCGTCATGCGTGGAAGCACTGAGCCTCTCAGAGGCACAGAGTGGGGCAGCCACTTCTAAGGGTCGCTAGCGCGCCCGCGGGGTGTCCCGTACGACGGGCGGGGCACAAGGAGCCCGGGCTGCAGGCCCTTTGGCGCCGGGCCTGTGCACACACGCACCGACCCGGTAAGCCGTGCCGCCCGCCTCCACCGGGCGCCCAGGAGTTGGAGGGTCTAGGCTGGGGGTCTGCCCCTCCCTGTCCGGGTGTTGACCTTAGAGACTAGGAAGTCCCTCCAGGTCTGCCCAGCTCTGGCCTGGTCCTAGCTCAGCCCGAAGGCAGGGGGCCCGGTAGAGGGGCGGTGGAGGGTGGGCCCGTCAATCAGGCGGCGGATGCCCAGCTCTAGGTCGGAGGTCTGGGCGGGGCGAGGGCGGAGGAGGCGGGGCCGGCAGATGGCTGCGGGACACTGGTTCCAGCCAGGCTCCCACTCCCAGCCTCGGGGCCTAGCCTTAGTGAGGACTTTGGACCCACGTGGGCGGAAAGGATGGGAGGAAGGCGGGAGTGGATGGCAGGGCCTCAAGCCCCAGCCCTCATTGGTTAGGGGCCGACGGAGCAGGGGCTGCTCGGGTAGGTGGGTGTCAGGAAGCCCCCCACTGGGGCCGAATCCTCAGTAGTGATGAAGGCTGGGAGGAAAAGAGAAAGCACTCTCCGTAGTCCCCTTCCAGCCAGCCCACTTCCTAATGAGGGTAACTTTGTGCCCACACTAGGAGGATTTCTGGGTACCACAGGGTGACGTGGAGTCAAGGCTGTCAGGAGGGCCTGGAGTGTATCTCCTTCAACGAAGGGGGCGTGGCCAGACCCTCTCACCCAGGGGATCGCACCTGGGCACCTACACCCAACTCTGCAGGCTAGAGTGCACACCCCCACCTTGGGCCTCCCTGCTGCAGGTGACCAGAAGTCAGCAGCTTCTCAGAAGCCCCGGAGCCGGGGCATCCTCCACTCGCTCTTCTGCTGCGTCTGCCGGGACGATGGGGACGCCCTGCCCGCCCACAGTGGGGCTCCCCTGCTGGTGGAGGAGAACGGCGCTGTCCCCAAGGTGCGTGGTGGCCGGGTGGGAGCTGCCGGGGCAGCCTGGGCTCAGCCTGGAGGATGTTTAGGAAAAGGGGCTTTTCATGACCCATCTGCAGGCCTTGGAAGGTATGGAAGAGGGTGGAGCCCCCCACCAGGCCCGCCACCCTCCCTCTCAGGTCCCTCCCAGCCGGTCCCTGAATGCCCCAAGACTGCCACCCAAGGGAACTCTATAAGGTGGGAGCTTTCTCTACCTTGGTGTTCCAGGTGGGGAAGTGAGGTCCAGAGCCAGGCGGCCTGCCCCAGGCTCCAGTTGGCAGGGGCAAAGCTGGGAAGGGGAGGGTCTCTCCCCACTATCCCTGTGCTTCCCCAGGTAGAGGGCTGGGAGAGGGAAGACGTGCTTAGGAGAAATGACTGGGTTTTAAGAGAATTTAAAAGAAGTGCCCCCGATGACCTCATCTGTCCCTGCAGCAGACCCCAGTCCAGTACCTGCTCCCAGAGGCCAAGGCCCAGGACGTGGACAAGATCTGTGTGGTCATCGACCTGGATGAGACCCTGGTGCACAGCTCCTTCAAGGTAGGCCCTGCCCAGCAGCCCTCAGCCCCGGGTCTCTGAGGGGGCCTGCCCTGGACTGGGGGTATGGTCTCTGCGGGCCCCGCCCCAGCAGCTCCTTTTCCCCCCACAGCCAGTGAACAACGCCGACTTCATCATCCCTGTGGAGATTGATGGGGTGGTCCACCAGGTGAGGGGCTGGGTGTGGGGGGGAGGTGGGGGGCTTGGCATCTGCCTTCCAGACCCTAGGCTCCTCTCGCCAATCCTGAGAACCCCAGGTGGGACTTTGATAGATGTGTGATGTGAGGCCCCAGAGGGTGTGAGACTTGCCCGAGGTCGCACGGACCCTGAGGGACTTGGCCCAACTCCAAGGCCTGCAGGGAGTGGGGTTCCTCCTCGGCTCCCCCTTGCCCCACCTTGCCCGGGACCCAGTTCAAGTAATTCAGGATAGGTTGTGTGCTGTCCAGCCTGTTCTCCATTACTTGGCTCGGGGGTCGGTGCCCTGCAGCCTTGGGGTGAGGGGGCTGCCCCCAGGCCCCTACATTTGGCTGAAGCCATAGTTGGGGAAGGGCTGGGCATTAGTGATGCCCCGTGAGGTAGGATGTGAAGCTAGAAGTTGGAGGTTCATTTTGATCCTCTTCTGGAAGGATAGCTGGAGTGGCTGGCTGGCCAAATGGAGCCTGCAGACCCTGGGACCGGCCTCCCTCCTGTGCACCTCTACTCTTCCGTTTGCTCCCTCACGGCCCTCAGCCACCCTCCCACCCCCACCCCCACCCCCCGGCCTTGCAGGCCTGCAGTTCCCTTACTGGCCCACCCCCTAGGTCTACGTGCTGAAGCGGCCCCATGTGGATGAGTTCCTGCAGCGAATGGGCGAGCTCTTTGAGTGTGTGCTGTTCACCGCCAGCCTTGCCAAGGTGAGTCCCGTCCCCCCGACACTGAAGGGCTCCTGGGGCCACCGGCCTCCCATGAGCCTCCAGCCTGCAGCTGGATTGACCTCTGGGTCACTCACCATTGGCCCCGGATGACCCATCTTCCACTCCGTAGTATGCAGACCCAGTAGCTGATCTACTGGACAAGTGGGGGGCCTTCCGGGCGCGGCTGTTTCGTGAGTCCTGCGTCTTCCACCGGGGCAATTACGTGAAGGACCTGAGCCGGCTGGGCCGAGACCTGCGGCGGGTGCTCATCCTAGACAACTCCCCCGCCTCCTACGTCTTCCATCCAGACAACGCCGTGAGTGCCGGGCAGGACCGGGTTAGGGGCTGAGAGCCAAGGAAAGGGTCAGCCATCAGGACCACCGGGGCCTCCCCATTCCCATGCTGGGTGCTGTCCGGGGCCTGGTGCCCTCCCATTCCTCCTTCCTGCCCTTGATGACCTGTGCCTGCCACCCACTCACCTCATCCACCCGCTACTGCATCCCTTAGTGACCATTTGATCCGTTTGCTTGTGCGAAGAGAGTGCCTGGCCGGGCCTGAGGCCCCCGCTGCATGCTGGAGCAGTTTCACACTGCTGGCTGTGACCTGTGAGTGGGTCACAGAGGTGATGCGGTGGGTCCTAGCTGGGAATTTTTAAAAAACAAAATAGAATAGAAAATACTGGAGTGTTTTGCAAACAGTAAGATTAAGTATCATTTCGTAAGACTTGTATTGCATGCGTAGATGTGATTTACTGTGGGTGTTGCCAGAAATGTTTGAAAACTGCGGGTAAGGGGCTTCTGGGTGGACATCCTGTGCCCAGAGGCCCCGGCCCCCCTCACTGCCCCACATCCATCTGCCCAGGTACCAGTGGCTTCCTGGTTTGACAACATGAGTGACACAGAGCTCCACGACCTCCTGCCCTTCTTCGAGCAGCTCAGCCGCGTGGATGACGTGTACTCAGTGCTCAGGCAGCCAAGGCCCGGCAGCTAGTGAGGCGCCCCGGGGGCCAGGACCTGCCCCTGACCGGTGCCCACGCCCCTCACACGTGGACTGTTCCTTAAGAAAACCCAGCGGCCGCTGCCGCCACCTCAGCGTCATGGGGAAGTGGGCCCTCCCCACCTGCCTGGCCAGGCTGTGAAAGGGGCAGCGGGCTGCACCAAGGGCGATGAGCCCCTGGGTCCCTGTGTCAGTGCCTTAGAACCTCCTCCTTCTTCTTGGGGGACCTGTGGGACCCTGCGTGCAGCTCCCCCTTTTTCTCTCTCTCTGCTGCCATGTTTCTCTGCTGCCAAATCGGGCCCCTTGGCTCTTTCTGGTTCTGCTTGGGGGAGGGGCAGGGTTCTTGCTGCCCCATGCCTTGGGCCCCCAGCCTGGGAACAGTGGACACCAAGTGCCTTGCATAGAGCCCTTTTCCCTGCCCTGTTTTCCCAGGGCCACGATCAGGTCAGCTCTTGCCCGGAACAGTCTCCAGATTGCTGCAGTCTAGCCTGGCAGGGGAGGAACCAGTTTCCGCACCTCCTCCCTTGGGACTGACACAGACCCCACCAATCTCTGCCTAGGAGGGCAGGGAGGGAAGATCTGTTACCACTTGTGAAGGGAGCAGGGTGCGTCCTACGGGACCCTGGAGTCCAGCTTCTCTAGGCTCAGCAGCAGCTGAAGGCTGCTCTCCACGCCAAGACCTGACCCCTCACATCTGCCTTGACCACCCCAAGGCCCTGGGGCTTGACTCCCCCAGCTCCTAGTGTGGGGGCATAGGCAAGACCCCTTTGTGGTGCCATATAAATATGTATATGTGTATATAGTTTTAGGGGAAGGGGAGAGGGAAGGGCTGGGGTAGAGATACCCCTCCTTCACCCCTTTCCTGGACCCATAAACTGGGGGGAGGGAGGGAAAGGATTTTTACATTTTTTAAACTGCTATTTTCTGAATGAAACAGGCTGGGCCAAGAAGTCCCAAGCCCTGTCTTCTGTCCCTCACACCCTCTTTGCTCCAATTATTCATTCAAAACACATTATTAGCACCTTCTCTGTGCCCAGCTCTGTGCTAGGCCCACCAGCTGAGTGTGTGGGGTCCCTGCACCTAATCAGTGCCTCCCCACCCACTCCATACTTCACCGGTGCCTTTAGGGGAGCTGTAGGAGGTGGGACCCTTCTTGTGGGGTTTGGGGGTCTCCAGGAAGCCTGGCCAAGCTGTCTCCCCTCCCCAGTGCCAACCCATCCCCTGTCGACCCCAGCCTCACCCCCTGCTGGCTGGGGGCAGCTCCCAGGACATCCTGATTTGCAGCTCTGACTTCTCTATCTGGAACCCCTTCCCCCTAAATGCTGAGTGTGGAGGTCAAGGCCTTGGGCTCTCCCCAAGGCCTAACGGTTAAGGGGACCCACGTACTTTAGGTTCTAAAGTGCCAAGGGGGATGTCAAATGGAGATGTCATTGCCCCCCTCCCCTCAGAACTGGGGGTGGGAGGGAGGACAAGGTTGGCCTGAATCGGGTGACCTTCCCATTTAAGTGCCTTCTCTGACCGAAAGCCCCACACTATGACAAGAACTAAAGAGAACGCCAGACCCCCATCCCGCTTCTGTGGTCTTTGGGGGGACGTTGAAGCTGGGAGTGGTTGTGTCCCGTGAAGCCACACTCAATTCAGTGTATCTTTTGGCGGTGGAGTGGGTGGAGGGAGGGGCTGCCCTAGGTTTCGGGGCTTCAAGAGTGCAAGTGCAAGGTTAGTGCACAGCGATGGGTGGATCCGAGCGCCTCGCTGTACTGTTTAAATATTCTACCTCTCTTAGTCTCAGTTACCTGACCTGCATAATGGAGAAATGCCCTCTTTGCAAGTTGGTAAATGCCTGCACGCGGAGGACTCGGTAGTATTAGCGGTAAAGCCGAGCAGCGTCCTTAGGGGAGGCCCCTGGAAGGTATTTGGAGGCGGGAGGGGTGTGGTCTCCGTCTCGGGGCGGATGGGAGGGGTTCCTGCGGCTCCAGAGCCGGGGGGGGGGGGGGGGGGGGGGGGGGGGAGTTCCTGGTAAGCCAAGTTCATCTCCAAACGGAAGAACTTTGGCCTTGGCTGAGGCGGGCCTCCGAGGCGTCGGGAGGGAGGGGCGGGCGGAGGCGTCAAGGCCTGGCACTCGGTCTCTTGGACCTCCGCACCGCCTTCCCCTACCCGCCCCTCGGCGGCCTCTCAGCACCTACTAGCCGCGCCCTTGCACGAGCCTCCGGCCCACTTCCTGCCTCCGCCCCTCCGGCCTTGGCAGCACTTCCTTTGCAAAACTGGGCAGCCCCAGGCCCTGGCAGGAAGTGCCCTCCCGGCCCGCCCTCTCCTGCTTCCCACGGCGGCCACTAGAGGCCTCTCTGGCCTCGCGGACGCCAACCTGCTCCCTCCCCCACCCCGGGGACTGAAAGGGTGGGGGCCACCCATCTCCCTGGGGTGGGGCAGCCTTCCCCCTAACACACACAGACACACTGTCCCTCCCAAAGTTGGTCCCTGGCCCCCCAGCTCTGCCTACCCTATCCCCTCACCCCACTCATCCCCATACCGTGTGAATCCAGCCTCAAGTGGACCTCCTCCAGTCCCAGATGCTGATCTGTTCCTGAAGTCTCAGGGGGACCTGCAGTGTGTGAGATAGCTCCCTCCCATCCCTCTTCCCAGATGGCGCAGGAAGCGAAGGCCAGAGCTCCATCAGCAACACCAGCTCTACTCTGAGCTGGAGCCCACTCTGGCAGGGTAAATACCCAGCCCTCCCTGCCTCTGCCCTCCTCCTCCCCAGGGCACTGCCTGATTTCCTGCTCTCCCAGTAAGCACCGGGTCCCCCACCCACCCCCAAGATTTGCATCCCAGGGGCCTTGACAGCCAGAGAGTCACCCAGGTTCCCAGCTTTGAATGAGACCACAGTCAGCCTCTCCCCACCACCACCACCTACACAGCTTCACCCACATAGAGTTCAACTCAACCACATGTATCCGCATTTCCAGGGTGCCAGGCACGGTGCCAGGGCCCAGGGACACCCCATGACTGGGCCATGCTTCTGCTCTCAAGGAACTCACACCCTAGTGCAGAGAAAGACACCTGAGCAGGCTAAAACCTGAAAGCCTGCAGGTGCACTGAGACAGAGACAGAGAGAACACAGAAGGCGGGGAGCACAGGGGACACTTCACCCCTCCTGGGTTGGTCTGGGAGGTTTGGAAAATGCTTCCTGCTGGCTTGCATCTCAGAGGAGTTTGGGAAGGAGGAGCAAGTCAGGTAAAGGTGG
The DNA here is from genome assembly GCF_016509475.1 of Prionailurus bengalensis. Lineage (NCBI taxonomy): Eukaryota > Metazoa > Chordata > Mammalia > Carnivora > Felidae > Prionailurus > Prionailurus bengalensis. The sequence continues at coordinate 203,601,962 of NC_057345.1, forward strand.
CCTAAGCAAGGAGGTACACCCGGGAAGGAAGCAGAAGCATCAGGGGCCTGCCACGGTAGGGAGTGTGGGAAATGACCATTTGGAATGGCCCACAAGGGAGGAAGGACAGGAAACGAAGCTGCAGAAAGCAGAAGAGGCCACATATTGCAGATCTTTGGGCAGTCCAAGGGAGTGGCTTTTTTCTTGCAGGCCCTGGGTGTCATTGAGGAACACTGAACGGGAGGGCACAGTGCTCAAAGCCAGCAGGTGTACTTTAGAACCTAAACCAGGGGTACGGAGGAGACCGGACAGGGAGACCACAGTCATGGTCCTGAACATGGAGGGTGAAAGCCTGAACTGAGGCGGAGGCGGAACAAAGCAAGAAGAGGATAGAAGGGATGGATGTGAGAGAGGAGAGAAACTTGGTGGGAAGCTATGGCTGGCTGGCTTTGGGGGTGGGGGCAAGGATGGCCTGGAGGGAAGAAGGCTTTGGAGATGTCAGAAAATGTGAAATGTATCTAATGGAGCCTGGTATGGGCAGATATTCACTATTTGCTTGTTACACACACAGGAGTAGAGGGTGTAGGGCAACAGGCACCAGATAAAACGCAGCTGGCAGGGGTGTGAGCTGGTGCAACCCATTCAGAGAGTGATTTGACTATCAACATTATTTTTTTAATGTTTTATTTATTTTTGAGGGACAGAGCACAAGAAGGGGAGGAGCAGAGAGAGAGGGGGCAGAGGATCTGAAGCAGGCTCCTCACTGTCAGCAGAGAGCTCCATGAGGAGCTCGAACTCACAAACCATGAGATCATGACCTGCACCAAAGTCGATCACTCAACCAAATGAGCCACCAGGCGCCCCTTAAAATTATTTTTTAAATGCAGATACTCTGATCCAGCAATTCCACTTTTAGGAATTTATGCTGTATGTAGAATATATGAACATACGGGTGTTAATTGCATCCTTGTTTGTAATAGCAAAACACTTGAAATAGCCTAAGTGTCCATCAGTGAGGGACTGGTTAAATATTGCTCTATCGCAGAGAACACCACGCAGCCTTGAAAAACAATAAGTTGGAACTACTCAAGCAGATATAGGATGATCTCCAAGACAGACAGCCAGTAAATGAAACTATTAAAATCGAGTTCTAACAATGGTGATCGTGTATTCCCACAAAGCAGATGTATAAAAACAGACACAAACATATGCGTACTTTGGGAATGCAAGCTGGTGCAGCCGCTCTGGAAAACAGTATGGGGGTTCCTAAAAAACTAAAAATAGAGCCACCCTACGACCCAGCAATTGCACTACTAGGCATTTATCCATGGGATACAGGTGTCCTTTTCGAAGGGACACACACACCCCCATGTTTATAGCAGCACTATCAACAATAGCCAAAGTATGGAAAGAGCCCAAATGTCCATCGATGGATGAATGGATACAGAAAACGTGGTAGGGCACCTGGGTGGCTTAGTCGGTTAAGCGTCCGACTTCAGCTCAGGTCATGATCTCGTGGTCCATGAGTTCAGGCCCCACGTTGGGCTCTGTGCTGCCAGTTCAGAACCTGGTCCCTGCTTCAGATTCTGTGTCTCCCCCTCTCTCTGCCCCTCCCCTGCTCATGCTCTATTTCTCTCTGTCTCAAAAATAAAGCATTAAAAAAGTGTTTTAAAAAATGTGGTACACACACACACACATATATATATATACACACAATGGAGTATATATGTGTTGTGTATACACACACACACACACACACACAATGGAGTATTACTTGGCAATCAAAAAGAATGAAATCTTGCCATTTGCAACTACATGGATGGAGCTGGAGGGTATTATGCTAAGTGAAATTAGTCAGAGAAAGACAAATATCATATGACTTCACTCATATGAGGACTTTAAGAGACAAAAACAGATGAGCATAAGGGAAGGGAAACAAAAGTAATATAAAAACAGGGAGGGGGACAAAACAGAAGAGACTCATAAATATGGAGAACAAACTGAGGGTTGCTGGAAGGGTTGTGGGAGGGGGTATGGGCTAAATGGGTAAGGGGCATTAAGGAATCTACTCCTGAAATCATTGTTGCACTATATGCTAACTAATTTGGATGTAAATTTTTAAAAATAATAAAAAAATGTTTTAATAAAATAAATAAATAAATAAAAGTTCTTTTTTGAAATAAACCATTTTGACCCTTAAAAAAAATATGCATACTTTCTTGCACTTTCTTATCCTCCAGTCGGGTACACAAGAAATGAGAGCTGCTGCTAGTCCTGGGGAGCAGGGCTGGGGGACTGGGTGGAAGTCATCTAAGAGGAGAGGGACACATTTTATTATACATCTGATTCAAATTATTTTACCAGGTATATTTATTAATTTTAAAAAATAAATTATTTTAAGGGTGCCTGGGTGGCCCAGTCGGCTGTCTGATTTTGGCTCAGGTCATGATCTTACTGTTGGTGAGTTCAACCCCCACATCAGGCTCTCTGCTGTCAGTGCAGACCCTGCTTCGAATCCAAATCCTCTGTCCCCCTCTCTCTTCTCCCCCATTCATGCAAGGTCTCTCTCTCAAAAATAAACTATAAAAATTATTTTAAAATTAAAAAATAAAACTCAGTTTTAAAACTTAAAACACAGCTTCCTAAATATAATATCAAAGATAGAAATCATAAATTCCATTTCTTTCCTTCAACATTCATCACTTGCCTACGGTGTACCAGGCGCTAGGATTCAACAGTGAGCACAACAGACACTGTGGGGAAATCAGACATTCAAAAAGTACAGAATTAATATTATAAAAGAAGAAGTAAAGGGGCGCCTGGGTGGCTCAGTCGGTCAAGCGTCTGACTTTTGATTTCAGCTCAGGATCCCAGGGTTGTAGGATCGATCCCCTGAGTAGAGACTGTTCGGGATTCTTTCTCTCCCTCTGCCCCTCTACCCCACTCTCTCTCAAAATAATAATAATAATAATAATAAAAGAAATAAAAAGTGGTAAATAAAGAAATAAAAATGTGCTTCTAATACCAAACTGTCACCCCAAGATGACTTCTCATTGCAAAGGAGGGAACGTGCCTTTACAGTGGGGATATCTGGCAGTCTCCATTGTCACCAAGGGGTCAAACTTCACACCACTCATGCTAGGACAACGTGACGTTTTATGCCTCCTAATGCCACGCAATGTGAAACAGCAACACCTTTGCCCGTGCTACTCAAAATGGGGTCTGTGGACGGGCGTGGCGACATCACTGAGGAACCTGTTAGGAATTCAGAGTCTCAGGTCCTAGACCTATTGAATCAGAATCTGCACTTTAAATAGATTCCCAGGTGATTCTTACAATATTACAGTTTGAGAAGCACTGACTTTTTTCAAGTATCCTTGAAAAGAGTGTTTAACCAGAACCCAGTCAAGACTTTAGATGTACTTTCGGTTTGTGGGAAATACAGGGGAAAGAGGAACGAATTAAGTAATACACAAAGAAAGATTCAGACAAATCCACAATGTGAACACACAACAGGACATCTGTCCTGGACTCAGGTAGGTCAATATAAAAAAAAAAAATTAGAAGACTGTTCTAGATTTACAAAATACTGAAGAGTCGTAACACTCAAAGGAAATGCATGATCTTAATTTGATCATGCGTCAGTAAAACCAGCCGTCAGAGTCGTCGTGGGGACAATTGGTGAAATTTTTAACTGTGGACTAGATAGACGATATTAGAAATTATTCTCAGATGTGAAAATCATATTATAGTTATGGAGAATGTCCTCATTCTTAGGATATGTGTGATAAATATTTTGGGCTCAAGTATCATGATCTACAAATTACTTACAAGTATAATTACTTTCACTAATTCTTGAATCCATGAGCGTTTATTATTGTACTATTGTACTATTATTTATGCGTTTCTATTTGTTTGACATTTGCCATAATAAAGAAATTGGAAATGATTTTTTTTAAAGGGGCACCTGGGTGACTCGGTTAAGCATCCGACTTCGGGTCAGGTCACGATCTCACAGCTCATGAGTTTGAGCTCCGCAACAGGCTCTGTGCTGACAGCTCAGAGCCTGGAGCCTGTTTTCAATTCTCTGTCTTTCTCTGCCCCATCCCTGCTCATGCTCAGTTTCTCTCTCTCTCTCAAAAATAAATTTAAAAAAAATTTTTAATTAAAAAAAAAACATATGTTTTCCCAGTAGGAACCCTCATGCATTGTTGGTGGGAATGCAAACTGGTATAGCCATTGTGGAAAACAGTATGGAGGTTCCTCAAAAAATTAAACATTGAACTACCCTATGATCCAATAATCACGCTGCTGGGTATTTACCCAAAGAATATGAAACACTAATTCAAAGGGATCCCTATGTTTATTGCAGCATTACTTACAATAGCCAAATTATGGAAGAAACCTAAGTGTCCATCGACAGATGAATGGGTAAAGAAGATGTGGTATATCTATACAATGGAATACTATTCAGCCATAAAAAGAATGAAGTCTTGCCATATGCAACCACTTGGATGGAGCTAGAAAGTACAAATGTGAAGTAAGCCAATCAGAGAAAGACAAATACCATGATTTCGCTCACACGTAGAATTTAAGAAACAAAACAAATGAACAAAAGGAAGAAAAAAGGAGACAAACCAAGAAACAGACTCTCACCTATAGAGAAGAAACTGATGCTTACCAGAGGAGAGGTGGGTGGGTCGATGGGCGAAATTGGTGAAGGGGAGTAAGAATCCACTTATCCACTTATCCTTATCCTTGGTGAGCACCAAGGAGGGTATAGAATTGTTGAATCACTATATTATACACTTGAAACTAATATAACACTGTATGTTAACCACACTGGAATTAAAATTAAAAAACAAACAAACAAAACATATATTCTTCCCAAAATCTTGAGGTTAAATTAAAAGGCAAGAAGCAAACTGGAGAAAAATACAGCATTAATGACAGGCAGGTTACCAAACTTAATACATCATACATGTAAACAACGAACTCAACAAATTAATAAAAAATTCGCAAAAGAAGACATAGCCAATAGGTATATTTTTAAGTGGTCTATTTCACTGGTAATCAAAATAACATAAATCAACGCATACAATGATTTTTCTTTTTGGCAATCAGACCGACGAGAGATTTTCTTAAAAAGCTGGAGCCCAGTGCTGGAGAGGATGTGGAGGAACAGACATTCTTCTGTGCTGCAGGTGGTATTAGGAATTAATGGGACTTTTCTGGAGGCCGATTTGCCTGTTCTCATCTTCGATCCAGCAGTCCCAGTTTTAAGAAAGAAAGAATAAGGGATATAATCAAATGGTAAAGATACTCACCACAGCATTCTTTGTAGTATAAAATAAATGGATGTAATTTGGAAGTCCAACAAAGAACTATCGCTTATATAAACTATGCTATCTACTTCGTGGATTACCGTGAGACGATTCAAATGCAGTCATGGGGGGCCTGGATGGCTCAGTCAAGTCAGTTAAGCGTCCAACTTTAGCTCAGTTCACTATCTCACGGTTCGTGGGTTCGAGCCCTGCATCAGGCTCTGTGCTGACAGTTCCGAGCCTGGAGACTGCTTCGGATTCTGCGTCTCCCTCTCTCTCTGCCCCTCCCCTTCTCTCTCTCTCTCAAGAAATAAACATTAAAAAATTATATATATATATATATATATATACATATATATATATACATACAGTCATAAAATGACATATAACCTGTCACAGTAAGGATAGATGGAAAAATAGATACATGTAGATATTATATACACACATTATGTACACACACAACATATGTACTGAAAAATGAAAGACCTACTTCAAAATAAATCACTAACTGATTTATTTGTAGATTATTTCTGTAGTGAAATTATAAACGAGTTTTTTCTTCCCTTCTCGCTTGTCTGTACAACTGAATGAACACAGACTCCTTTTTAGGCACAAAAGATATTCTTTAAAGACAAAGTAACCCCCAAAAAAGGTTAAAAAAATATATAAATAAAAAACCAAAGTAGAACCTGCCGTGTCTTTACTCCTTTTCCCAGACTGGGCACGAGCATGCTCACACGTGCTCACGTGCATGCACACACACAGACAGCGGGTCTCCAGAACTCCTGGGAAGGTGTGGTCAGGAGGAGGGGCCGCCCTCACTTGCCTGCTTCATCTCGCCCTCCAGAGGACCAGGTTCAGAAGGCCGGAGAGTTTCCGCAGGGGCGGGAGGCTCGGGTGCAGCCGCCCGAGGTGCTGAGTTTGCAGGCAAAGCCAACTTCAGAGCAAGACCCACAACCGAAAGGGCCATGCTTCTTTCCAGTCCTCAAGGAGATGGGCCCCCTAGGATCAGGGGTCGGAAATTGAAGCCTTTGGCATCTGGGAGAAAGTGGCAGAGCAGAGTCCAAAGGCACTGGTTTATGGCAGCTAATAAAAAGTCCAGGTGGAGCCAGTGCCCTTGAAACAGGGCGGGTGGGGGGGCAGATAGGGAGAGCACCTGTGCCCCCTCTAAGAAGTGTCATGCCCAGTGAAAGAGACCTCTAGGGGTGCCAGGGTGCCCATCTGTCCAGGAGGGGCCGCAAGTGTGAACCCCCCCCCCCCCCGTCCCCCTGCCCTGTGAGCCATTCTCCCGGGGAAGGAGGGAGGACAGCTGAGCCTCGTCTTCTGGGTTGGTAGGAGGAAGGGTCCAGGCTCCCCTGCCTTTCCTGGCTGGTGCTGTCCACCTGCAGTGAAGGCCTGGGCCTTGGGCAGAAACGTACCCTATCCCTGGGAGTGTGCTCACTGGGTGTCAGGGGTGGGGCACATTGGCTCCTGCTGTCAGGCTGTCACTGGCTCCGCTGGCTCCCAGGGACCAGCGTCCCTGGCGGGCACCTGCGTCCCCACCCCCTCACCCATTCTCACTCTCTCTGGGGCCCTATCTTCCCTTATATGGTGAAGGCAGTTCCTAAGGAGGGGGGGTGGGGACAAAGGTCGCTCTCCTGCAGCCAGCTTGCCACAACTCCCTGAGACCTCCCAGGTGGCAGCTGCCTCCCCCAGACAGGTAAGGCAACCCTGCCGGACACACCAGACGGACACACTCGGACGGGACGGTAGGTGCAGGAGAGGACGGGACAAGGGCCCCGGCTTCTTGCTGGCAGCCTGGGGCTTCCTGTAGCACCTTGGAGCGGACGTGAGGGAGAGGCTTGGCACTCTGGAGCGTCTGGAAAGAGCAGGGAGCCCAGTGTGGCTTCCTGGGCCTCCAAGGAAAGAACCGTACAGGCTCCACTCCAGGCAGCTGCTCTTTCAGACTCGCACCTGCCGTTAGCACCCACCTGACTTCAAGTGTCAACCATCCCGGATTGCCCTGAATGGGGAGATTCTGGAGACACTGGGCTTTTAGATTTAAACCTTGGATACTCCTGGGCAAACTGGGACTAGCTGGTCGCCCTAATCTCATTCTGCCACCCCCTTCCTGCACCTCACCCCATCTTTTTGCATATTTGTTCCTCATATGAAATGGTTTCTTTCTTTGTGCGGTCATTCCCCTGACACTCCTGGGGCCTCGGGGCTCCTGGATCCTAGGGTGTGAGCAACAGCCATCAGGAATTGAATGGGCAAAGGCAGAGAGAGGCAGGGGGCTGGTGAGGCAGGGCCCTTTCGGCCCCAGTCCATGCTCCCCGGCCACCCTAGCATGCCCTTCTGTCCCCAGGTCCAGACCTCTGGCCTTACGAGCCACTGTGGCCCCATTCATCTGAAATGGGGAGGAAAAGAAGTGGGAGCCAAGTCCAGACCAGGGTCTTGGGATGTACTGACCACCCCTTCCCAGAAAGCCTGCAAAGACATTCTCAGGGCTTCGAGAGACAGAGTCTGTAGGATGGGATGCTGGGTTGTGTCCTCTCTCCCTGCTCTCGTGGGCCTGGGGAAGCAGGAGGGTGTCCTGGGTTTCAGGAACTGCCATACCCCTGTCCAGCTCAGACCCGCATGACTGGGGACTGAGAGCCCGGATGACAGCACCCCGCAGCTCTCTGGAGCCGGAACCCTGAGGACAGGACAGCAATTAGAAAATGAAAGGTGGGACCTGGATGGAGCAGGAGCCCTACATGGTCTCCAACATGGTCCAGGGCTCCAACATGGTCCACCCCTTCCATCCCACAATTTCGTCTTTAAGTTTTATGAATATTTATTGAGCATCTACTATGGGGGCTACGCAGACCACTGTCTAGGTCCTTGACCTCGGAGACCTGGGATTTATAAACAGATCCTTTCATTGCCATGTGGTCAGGGCGCCAAGAGAGGCACAGGTCCAGGATGCTCTGGTGCCCTTGAGGAAGGGCCTCGTCTAGCCTGAGGATTCTGGGAAGGTCTCCTGGAAGAAATGAGACCTAAACTGAGTCTAGAGGAGCAACTAAGTATGAGCCTTGTGAAGACAGGTGGGGAGGCCATTGGGTAAAGGGGAGAACAGGAGCGCAAGGACATGGCGGGAAGGGGGAGAAGCCGCCTGGGGGGCAGAGCATCACTAGAAGGCAGCTGTGAGCAGAGAGGGAGGGGGGTGTGGCAGGGGGCAGATAGGAGAGAGATTCCAGTGGAACAGAAGGGCAGGAGAGGGAGGGGTCCAGGGTGTTGCACACATAGCCGTATCTGGGGTCTGGGAGTAATGGTGCCCTTCCTCAAATTGGGGGCAGAGAATACTGGGGATCAGGAGTGGGGGGGGCAGCCAGAGAACTCAAGCTGAAGGAGAAGGAGGCACACATCCAGGCCTGGGGCCATGCTGTGCGTGTCGTGGGTAGTGAGGAGCCCACATCCCTCCCACCAGGAAGGGAGAGACAGCCTCTCTGGGGAGAGCCCACCAGGGTTGGGGGGGGGGGGGCAGAGGCATCTGCTCTGACCAACATGGATAGGAGCAGGAGCAGGGCAGTATCTGTGGGGATACCCTCTCAGTATGAGTTCACCTCTCAGGGCCATCCCCTTCCCCCCCACCCCCCCAATCCCTGGCCCCGTGGAGGTTCCCCCTCCCCAGTTCAGGCTGCTGGAAGTTCCAAATCTAGGGGGAGGAGCATGCTGGCCTTTTCAAGTCCCTGCTCCCCCAAATGTCCACTCATCTGATGGGCAGGAAGTGTCTCTTCCTGTCTACCCTCCATCCTCTTGCTGTTCACCCCTAAAAATCAGAGCCTGTCTCTAGAGGTCATCTAATTGACCACCTCCCACATCATAGATGAAGAAACAGGGCTCACGTTCATACAGCTAGTGGGTGTCAAAGACAGGGTGTTCCTGTCTCAGAGAAAGGAAGATGTAGGCCAAGGTGGCAAATGAAATAACACAGAAAACATTTTTCTCCTTTGTACCAAAACTGGTCCTACTGACCCAGGTGTCCTGGGAGCCCTGGGGTCTCTGTGGGTTGAGAAATATCTCACAAAGGGGCCATGGCCAACAGGGCATCAGACAGGGCCCAGGCACAATGGGCTCCTAAAGGCACATGGAAGGTGACCCGACATAGCCATGATCTGCCAAAAGGGCCGCTAATCAGAGGCTGGGCAGGGAGACCTTGCCCCAAACTCCAGAATGCCTGGGAGAGAGGTCACCCCTCAGGACTCAGAAGAGGGAGTTTCCCAACAGTAAAATGCCAGGTCATTGTTCCAAGAGGTGATTCAGAGTCAAGGTGCCACGAGAGATTAGATAGCGAGGTTTCAGGCTGACAGCTTGTGAGGCCTGACCCTCTAAGCCACATGACCTTTCATTTATTGTTCATCAGTTCAAGGAGCATTCCTGGAGGGCAAATCTGTGCCAGGCTGGGTGGTAGACTCAGTGGAGAATGGGGGTGGCCTCCAGCCTGATGGGGAGAGGCAGGAAACCAGGGATGAGAATCACTGGGGGCAAGCTGTTCTCTGCCCTCACTCATATCAGAATCTCTGGGAAGTTTTAAAAGCACCCATGCTGTGCTCCCAAAAGTCAGAAAATAAAGTACCCATGCCTGGGCCTGCACCCAGCCTAATTAAATCAGAATCCCTGGGGATAGACCTGAGGAGCAGCAAAGCATTGGTATCATTTAAAAGCTCCCTAGGTGATTCTGATGAGCAGCTGGAGTGGAGAAAAGAGCTACGGGTGAAAATGGAAAGAGCCATAAAAGATACCATAAAAGAAGCTTGGCAAGGGGAGGTTTCTTTCAGTTCAGTGGCTGGAGCCTGGTTCACACTGGAGAGTTCACTCTGTCATTCACTCACTCATCCATCCATCCATCCATCCATCCATCCATCTATCCATCCATCCATGCATCCATCCATCCATCCACTCACTCAGCAAAATGCCTACATGGTTTTAGACGCTGGGGATTTAGTACTGAGCCAACAAACATGGTCCCTCTCCTTGTGGGATCTCCTTGGGCGCCACCAGAACAGTGACTGAGGGGTGGTTGGGGGGAGCCAGGAAGGAACAGGAAGCCGCTGCACAGACTTTTTCTATTGTGGTAAAATACACATAAGATTTACCATTTTAACCACTTTATACAAGTCAGTGGCATTCAGTACATTCACAACATTGTCCAGCCATCACCATGGTCTAGTTCCAGAATTCTTTCATCATCCAGATGGAAACTCTAGTAGGCATCCCCCCTTACCCCTCCCTCCAGCCCCTGACAACCACTGCTCCACTTGCTATGTGTATGGATTGGCCGGTTCTGGATGGTTCATAAAAATGGACTCATCCAGACATGCCCTTTTGTGTGTGGTTCCTTTCACCAAGCGTAATGTATTCAAGGGTCATTTGTGTTGCAATGTGTATTAGCCCTTCATTCCTTTTCATGGCTGAATAATATTCCATTGTGGGGATATAGACCGCCTTTTGTTGATGGACATTTGGACTGTTTGTACCTTTTGGTTATTGTGAGTAGAGCTGCTATGAATTTCAAGTTCCAGTTTTTGTTTGAACACCTGTTTTTTCTTGGGGTACATACCCTTTTGGGCCCTCATGTATTCTTTGCTTTCCTTTTTAAAAATTTTTTTTTAAATTGGGGGTGCCTTGGTGGCTCAGTCAGTTAAACTCGGGTTCAGCTCAGGTCATGATCTCACAGTTCGTGAGTTCAAGCCCCACACTGGGCTCTCTGCTGTCAGCTCAGAGCCTGCTTTGGATCCTTTGTCTCCCTCTCTTTCTGCACCTCCCCAGCTCGTGTTCTCAATCTCAAGAATAAAAATAAACGTTAAAAAAATTTTTTTTTAATTTTTAGTTTAGAGAGAGAGCACAAGCAGGGGAGAGAGGGCAGAGGGAGAGAGAGTGAATGTTAAGCAGGCTCTCTGCTGAGCGTGGAGCCCAACATGGAGATTGATCCCAAGACTCTGGGATCATGACCTAAGCCGAAATCAAGAACTGGACGCTCAACTGACTGAGTCACCCAGGTGCCCCTGCTTTCCTTTTTTTTTTTTTTTTAAGTCCGTATGAATTTTTTCCAGTCAGCATGGCTTTGATAAAAAAAATTCTTAAGAAAAATTGTTTGGGGCTAAATAAAGGGCCTTGAATGGAAAGCTAAAGAGTGAGGGCTTTATTCAGTAGGTAATAGGGAGTCAGGGTAGGGGTTTGAGCAAGAGAGTGACAAGATCAGAGTTGGGTGGGAAGACTGGACGCCGGGCCCTTGGCCAATCAGGGCCCAAGGTGGAGCGCCCACCCCTTCCCTCCCCAAGTTCCTGAGCCCTGGCCTCCTGGTGGTGTTGGGAGCTCTCTGGGGCTGCGCTGGAAGGGCAGCTCCTGAAACCCAGGACACTCCCAGCTCCTCAACCCTTGTTCCCGCGTCTCCCTCCCCTAGGTTCCTCACCATGACCACACTGAGCGCCCAAGTCAAAGGCTCCCTCAACATCACCACCCCAGGGGTGCAGATATGGAGGATCGAGGTGAGGCCTGCCTGGTGTGTGTGTGGGCAAGGGGGGCGGGCAGTCTGCAGGCTGGGATGGATGGAGGGAAGGAGGGAGCCTGAGATTACTCTGTCCTCAAATCCTGCCCTCTGATGTGCGAGCCCCTGCTGCCTGTTCCCAAGGCCACCCTCCTCCTGCTCTAATTCCTCCTCCCATGGTCACATCCCTTCTTCTGGTCCACTTCCTCAGGCCCTCCTCCTGCTGGTTCTCCGCCTCTCCCAGCTCTCCGTGGGGTCAAGGGAGGCGGGGCAGCTGGGGGTTCTGGGTGGTCCGGGGCAGCCCTTCTGAGCTCCTTCCTCTCCCTAGGCCATGAAGATGGTGCCTGTTCCTTCCAGCACCTTCGGCAGCTTCTTCGATGGTGACTGCTACATAGTCCTGGCTGTGAGTGCGGGCGGGTGCCAGAGGGCCCCGAGCAGACAGCAAAGCCCACTGTGGCATTAGGGAGGAAACCTGAGGCTGGGGGCAATAAGGAGGGCTGGCCGGGCTTCACCCCTAGACAGTATTCACTGGGTGGGCCCAAGTGCCCAGCCTTTGGTAGCTCTGCAGGGTCAGAGATATAAGAGGCTCTCCCTGCCCTTGGTCACTGAGCTCCAAGGTGAACATCTTTGAATGTACAGTCTTGGGGACGCTCTGAGCCAGCGGGATGTCACCCGACCTCAGGTGCACATTTCCAGAATCCATAGTCCCCTTCATATTGCCTCCTTGGTTTTTGCCACATCCTGTACGATTAACGCATTTTGATCTTTCCTTACACTGACTCGCTTTTGAAATTTAAATCTATTGATTAAAAACATAACTCTACATCAGTACCATAAGTGGAAAGCGGTGTCCCATGTCACAAGCAGAAAGTAGCTATACAGTTTTTACATAATCATTTCCTATGTACATTTGTACACCCCAATTCATCACCTCATAGACCTGTGATGGTCCATACACATCACTTGGGAAAATGCTGCTATGTGCAACCCACTTATTTCCAAGACCCAGAGGGAAAGCCACTCGCCCGATGTCTCAGCGAGTCTGTGGCAGAGCTGGGGCCATTACTCACGGTTCCTGACCACCAGTGCCGTGCGCTTCCTGGATACCAAGCTCACCTGTGGCCCAGGCCCCTTGTGTGTGACAGACCATGCAAAGCAGGGAGGCGGGGGGAGGGCTGTGGGAGCCCAGGGCCTCGGGCACACCGCACCTCCCCTCTCCCTAGATCCACAAGACGGGCAGCAGTCTGTCCTATGACATCCACTACTGGATCGGCCTGGCCTCGTCCCAGGACGAGCAAGGGGCGGCTGCCATCTACACCACACAGATGGACGACTTCCTCAAGGGCCGGGCCGTCCAGCACCGCGAGATCCAGGGCAACGAGAGTGAGGCCTTCCGAGGCTACTTCAAGCAGGGCCTCGTGTATGGAGGGGTGCACTGCTGGCAGGGAGTGGGGCCTGGGCTGGGGAGGGAGCCTGAGGCTGTCGGGGAGCTTGTGAGGGGGACCCACCATGGGCTTTTGGTGATTTTCGTTCTTTCCACTTCCCCACCCCCATTTCTGCTGCCGCCCTGTCCTTGGTCTTCATCCCTCTGAGTGTCTTTGGCTGCCCTAGGGGCCGTTCGGCAATTAGGTGCACCATGAATTTTCGTAAATCAACCCCTGTTTGAATGTCCTGGAGAGCTCAGTGCCAAAGGAGGCCTTCCAGGGCCTCACGGTCAAGTCTTCCCTCTGGCCAATGGGCAAATAACTGCTCCTCCATTCTCTAAAGCAGGACTTTCCCACTGAAAACCCAGTTATCTAGCTTTTCTTGAAAAGTCTGAAGCTCTGGCCTTTGGGTTTTTCCCATGGAAACACGGTCAAGAGCCATGTTGCTACTGACCAGTAGGATAGACCAGAAGCTCTCCGGTTAGCCACAGTCCCCACCCCTCCCTTTGGTCTTGTTCCTCTTCTTCCCACACTTCTAGCAACAGTCCGCCCCTTTGGCATTTGAGCTGCCACCTCTCCTGTCTTAGTGTCCTTGGGCTGCCCTAACAAAATACCGTAGAGTGAGTAGCTTAAACAACAGAAATTAATGTTCTCACAGTTCTGGAGGTTGGGAAGTCTAAGATCAAGGTGCCAGCTGATTTGGTTGCTGGTGAGAGCCCTCTTCCTGGCTTGCAGACAGCCACCTCCTCACTATGTCCTCGCATGGTGAAGAGAGTGAGCAAGCTCTCTGGTGTCTCTTCCTATGAGGACACCAACCTCATCACGGGGGCCCCACCCTCAGTACCTCATCTAAACTGTATCATGGGGCGCCTGGGTGGCTCAGTCCATTAAGGCTCTGACTTCGGCTCAGGTCATGATATCATGGCTCGTGGGTTCGAGCCCTCTATCGGGTTCTGTGCTGACAGCTCAGAGCCTGGAGCCTGCTTTGGATTCTGTGTCTCCCTCTCTCTCTGCCCTCCCCCACTTGCGCTCTCCCTCCCTCTCTCTCTCTCTCTCTCAAAAATAAGCATTAAACAAAATTAAACTGTATCAAAATCTACTACCTCTCAAAGGCCCCTCTCCAAATACCATCACAGTGGGGTTAAGGCTTCCATACGTGAGTTTGGGAGAGGACACAATTCAGTCCACAGCCTCTCTCCTCTTCCCCTCCACTGTGGTCCCCGTCCTCGGAGTCCCGTTCTGTCCTTCTGCATTTCCACATTACCACACACCCTTCTTAGTGGGCCTCTCAGCAGGGCAGGGAGGCAGTGAGTGAGGCATCTAGGGTGCAAACTGTGGGCTCCTGAGATACCTCGCGCACCTCAGCCTAGTCCCAGGCCCAGCCCTCAGGTGGCCCCAGTGGCAGCGGGCACCCGGGCTCTGTCACACCTCCCAGCCCACTCCCTTGGGTCAGCTCCCTCTCTTCTCAGGATCCAGAAGGGAGGCGTGGCTTCTGGCATGAAGCAAGTAGAGACCAACTCCTACCAGGTCCAGCGGCTGCTGCATGTCAAGGGCAAGAGGAACGTGGTGGCCGGAGAGGTGGGCATCAGCCAGGGCCCTAGCGTGTGGCCTCCTGTCCTCCCTACCCACTCCCCACCCGCCCCCCGCCCCGGGTGCTGGGCAGAGGCCCAGGAGGGGTGAGGCGGGGAAGACATGATGGACTGTGGAAAGTATCTGAGTAGAGGCCACACCTGCCCTCTGGCGCTCCAGGTGGAGGTGTCTTGGAAGAGTTTCAACCGTGGGGATGTTTTTCTCCTGGACCTGGGGAAGCTTATCATCCAGTGGAACGGGCCGGAGAGTAACTGCATGGAAAGACTCAGGGTAAGCCCTGCCCAAGCACCGCCCCGCTCCCCATCCCACCCTGCCCTCACCTGCCCCTGCACACCTGCCCCTCTCCTACCAATTGAACTCGCCAGACCTCTGTCGCCAGTACCGCCCCCCCGCCCCCCCAACCAGCCCAGTCTCCAGGTCTCAGCTGACTGCCCTGGACGGTGTGTTGGAAGGTAGATCTGAGTCTCCTTGCGTATGTGGAGAGGCATGCATGTTGGGATATGGGTGTGTGTGTTCTCATGGCTGATCCACTGAGGTTTAATACATCCCCGCTGTGCGGTAGACCCTGTGCCAAACGTCAGGGAGCCGGTGGTGAAGGAAATGGGCAGAGCACCGCCCTGGGTCTGGCCGTCAAGTGGGGGAGACCGACAGGAAGAGGGTAATTGAGAGGTGAGGGGTGGGGGTGGCGGTGGGGGTTCTGGAAAGACTTCTGAGAGGAGGTGGGTGGGGCCGGAAGAAAGTGGCTGGTGAGGGGTCTGCCAGCAGAGCCAGAGCACAAGATGGGGATTACAGGGAGTCTGGAGAACAGAGACCTTGGAGAAAGTCTCGCTCGCAGGGCATGTTACACGGCCAGAAGGCTGAGTAAGAGGCTCTGGTTTTGTTCTCGGTGCCCAGGAGGCCACCGAAGGTCATTCTGACTTCTGAGTGGAGAAGGGGTGTGGGGGCTGCGGGGACGCACGGCGCCCTGTGGCCATCTGGGTGAGGATGGGAGGAGGCGCCCTGGCCCCTTGGACAGGAAGGGGGGATCCACACACATTATGTGGGTGGCGATGAGGCTGAGGAGAGAGGGGCGTTGCGCTTGAGCGGATGGGGTCCCGTTGCCCGAAATGAGCAAGACCAGGAGCAACAGATTGGGGGAGGAGCTCAAGTTCAGTTTGGGGCATCTTCACATGGGGCTGTCGTGGATAACGTGAGATGACAGCAGGGAGCTGGGCTGGAGACAGAAATACGGCCTCCGCAGTCTGCAGAAGCCCGGGGCCTGGGGCTGAAATGCCGGTACCCAGAGGTACACAGACATGGGGCTGAGGAGGGGGAGCCAGGGTGTGTGTGAGTGTGCGCGCACATGTGGGCACATGAGGAAGTGTGTGCACGTGTGTGTCTCTGCATGAGCACACGTGGACTGTCCACTCTGGGGGTGTGTGTGTCTCCGTGTGAGGACGGTTGTCCCCGTGTGTGTGTGAGCACACGTGAGGCCGTGCGTGCACGTGTGCATGGGTGCACATGCGAGCTCGCTTTGGGGCAAAAAGACCGAGTGCTGTGAGAGCCAGGGCTCAGCTCTCGTCCAAAACTATGAAGTAAAATCACAAGTTTCAAACGCACCCCAAACCCCCTCTTGCCAACGAGAAACCTGCTTTCCCCATGGGGTTCACTTGGTTTCCTCACATGTACCTTAAAAGCTTGGTCCCCCCTGCCCCTGGTCACCAGGGTAAAGGCAGGCAGGCACCTCACCCCTTGGGGCCGTGGCAGGGTGGGCTGGGCTCTCCCGGCATGGTGTGGGGTGGCGGACATGGCCCTGTCCCCCACCAGCCTTCATGGGTCACCGGGGTCTCCCTGCAGGGCATGAACCTGGCCAAGGGGATCCGAGACCAGGAGCGGGGCGGGCGCAGTTACGTGGGCGTGGTGGACGGGGAGAACGAGAAGGAGACCCCGAAGCTGATGGAGATCATGAACCACGTGCTGGGCCAGCGGAGGGAGCTGAAGGCCGCGGTGCCCGATAAGGTGGTGGAGCCGGCACTCAAGGCCGCCCTCAAGTTGTACCAGTGAGTGTCCAGCTGGGCTCTTCGTGGGTGCGGGGGCTCCCTGGGGGCAGGGCACCTGGGTGACAGCTGTGAGAACCCTGCTCGTCTATGCTGTGCCCTTCGTCCTGCAGCGTGTCTAACTCAGAGGGAAAGCTGGTGGTTACAGAAGTTGCCACGAGGCCACTCACCCAAAACCTGCTCAGTCACGAGGTGAGAGGGTCTGGAGACCTCCAGCCCCACCGCCTGTCCCCCTGCACCCAGCCTGCTCTCCCCCCAAGCAGGTGAAGCGCTGGGGGCCTGGGGCTGGCCTGGAGGGAAGGAGTCAGTTTTGTGGCTGAGACTCTAGCCCAGCCCCGCCCGCACCCTCAGGCTCCCACCCTGGGTCTTTCTCTCCCACCTGTAGGACTGTTATATCCTGGACCAGGGGGGCCTGAAGATCTATGTGTGGAAGGGGAAGAACTCCAACACCCAGGAGAAGATGGGGGCCATGAATCAGGCACTGGTGGGCATGGGGATCGGCAGGGGGAAGGGGAGAGAAACAGATATAGCAGGGAGAAAGAAGGGGGATCAGACTGGGCGTCCCACCAGGCAGAGGCCTCCAAAGCTCTGGGCCCAGCTCAGCTGGGGGTGCTGAGGGTCTGCTCTGTAGCCCCCTGCGGGGGTCGCTGCCTGCCACCAGGGGCCCACCAACAGGCAACCTGGGGGCCTCCTCAGGATGTGAGCTCCCACCTCAAGCTCAGTTCAGAGAAAGGAGGGAGAAATGGAAGCTGACCTTTTTACAAGAGGGGATCGGGTCAGCAGGGGGCTGGGGCTAAGTCAGAGTTTGGGGTCATTACTGGGGTTGGAGTCAATAACCCTAGCTGGCTTGGGGTCAGAGTGAGAATGGGGATTGGGCTCAAGGTTGGAGATGGCAGCTAGGGGTGAGGGTCAGAACTGAGGTCTCATTTGGTTTTGGGGTTGAGGCCAGAGCAGGCCTTACTTAGCTTTGGGTCAGCACTGGGACTGGGGTTGGGTTCTAGTTTGCGCTTGGGACCTGGGGTAGGTTTGTGGTTGGGTCTGGTTGGGGTTAGAGCCAGGCTGTCACTTGCATTGGAGGGCTATGGGGGTTCAGAGAGGGACACAGACCCAGCCACCGCTTTCTCTTCCCAGAACTTTATCAAAGCGAAGCAGTACCCCCCGAACACACAGGTGGAGGTGCAGAACGATGGGGCCGAGTCAGCTGTCTTTCAGCAGCTCTTCCAGAAGTGGACGCTACCTAATCAGACGTCAGGCCTGGGCAAAATCCACAATGTGGGCTCCGTGGGTGAGGGCCCGCCCGAGGCAGGGTGGGGCTGGAAGAGCGTCTGCGCCTGCCTCCTGTCCCCCTTCCCAGACACGCCTCTGCCGTGCGCGCTTTTACCCTGGCTCTGGGCTGGGTACATGACTGGGGTGGGGACATGAGGGCACACGGGTAAACTTCGGAGCTGTCACAAAAGGGGAGCTGAGAAGCACCTGTCTCTCCTTTGGAATGGGGTCGAGTCTCTCTGGAAACCAGACGGCTTCAGTCTCTCACCAGACAATAGTTGCTGAAGGCAAGCTCAGTGCCAGGCACCTGTAGGAGGGAAAAAGTGTTGTCCCTCTCCTGGCTCCTCTGGGAGGCCCTGGCGAAGCCGGAGTCTTAGGGGTGGGAGATAGGGTTTCACATTATAACTGCCACTCTCTGGCTCTGTGACCTCTCTGGCCTCGTTTTCCTCACCTGTAAAATGGATCTAAGAATTCTAGCTATCGGGCTTGTTGGGAGGACCTGGGGATCTCAGTTGGTGACGGCCGGTGTCACGATTCCCCCTCCCTCCAGCCAAAGTGGAGCAGGTGAAGTTTGATGCCATGTCCCTGCACATCCAACCTCAGGTGGCCGCCCAGAAGAAGATGGTAGACGACGGCAGTGGGGAGGTGCAGGTATGGTGAGGGTGGAAAGTGGGTGCTGGGGGGTGGTGGTGGGGGCGGAGGAGCCCGTCCTGGACCTCATACCGGCCTGGTGCTGGCCCCAGGTGTGGCGCATTGAGAACCTAGAGCTGGTGCCAGTGGATTCCAAGTGGCTGGGCCACTTCTACGGGGGTGACTGCTACCTGCTGCTCTACACCTACCTCATTGGCGAGAAGCAGCACTACCTGCTCTACATCTGGCAGGTCAGGCCCCACCCCTCCCTGCCCAGAGCACAGCCAGCTCAGTTCCCACCCTGCTCTACCCCTTCCAAGTGGCCATCACCCTTGAGTTGAATACCTCTGGTGATGGGGAACTCACCCGTTTTCCATCCTGGGACTGCTTTGGCTATGAGATCCCAGTGGCACAGAGTACCCCCATATACAACCCTTTCCCCTTCTCTGGGTTCTCAGAGCCTCCAATTTCCATGGCTTCCAGCACATTCCCTTCATCTGGGCTTCTGTGTCCAGATGTGAGTGAGCAGGGAGATGCTTGGGTGCTGGCGGTAGTGCTATGGTAGCCATGCTGTTTCCCCCAGTAAGAAGGAGAGGAGGTCTGGGATTAAGGCCGGGGTTGCAGGGGAACTATGGGTAGGGGGTTGCTGGGAAAGGATAAGGTATGGGGATGAGACCAGAAGAGGTCTGGGGCAGATTGGGTTTGGGCTGTGTCCAGGGTAGGGTTTGGTGGGGAGGACAATTGGGTTTGGGGCCGGGTGAGAAACAGGGATGGAGTTGTTGCTGCAGCCGGAGACGGGGTCAGAATTGGAGCTGACTTCATCCCACCCCTTCCGCGTGCTCGTCCCCAGGGTAGCCAGGCCAGCAAGGATGAAATAGCAGCCTCTGCCTATCAAGCCGTCATCCTGGACCAGAAGTACAACAATGAACCGGTCCAGATCCGGGTCCCGATGGGCAAGGAGCCACCACACCTCATGGCCATCTTCAAGGGACGAATGGTGGTCTACCAGGTGTGGTTGCCGACCTGAGGCACCTGACAGTCCCCGCATTTGTGGTGGGGTGGGCGTCAGGAGATGGGGGAGGGGACCTGGGGGGGGGGGCCGGCCTGGAGGTGAAGGGCAGTCTTCATGGGGGAGGACTGTTTAAGGCCCCATCAGCCATGTGGAACTGGTGATAGAAACAACCACCCAGTACTTTAAGAATACGTAATGAGTATGTGACATGTGCAAGTGCTGTTTCTCTGCCCACCCATCTCCCTGGATCCTCTACATGAGAAAGGCAGTTCTTGTGCCTAGATTAGCCCAAATGATGAGCCTGTCCAAACTGCACTGGTGCCTTCCAACGTAACGGAATAGACACCTCCTGTTTGTTGAGCACCTATGAAGTCTGCGGCCCTCTGCAAAGGGCCAAGGCTGGAGAAGGCCACGCATTACTGTTTACGGTCCTGTTAGGAGAGCAGTGAACTCACAGCCCGAGGCCCTGTGTGCTTAAATGCCAGAAACTCAAGCTGAGTTCACAGGAGAGTGTGAATACAGTAATCTGGGATAGGCAGGGAGTTCACGGTAGAAAGGGGGTTTGGAGGAGCCCTTGACATCAGGGTCGGAGCAAAAGGGCTCAGCAGAGGTAAACTGTAGGGCAGGAGGCACAGCAAAGACAAAGGCCCAGAGGAGGGGACCCACATGGGACAGTGAGAAGCCTGGCGAGCTACATGGGAGGGTTTGGAGAGAGCAGAGCGGGTCTGGAAGGGTAGTTTGCACCTGAGTCATGTGGGGCCTTCAAAGGCTGGGATGAGGAGCTGGTTCTAGTCTGTAAGCAGTGGGGAGCCACTGAGGATTTCTGAGCAGCGGAGTGCCATGACCCAAGCACTGTTTTGGAAAGGCTACTCTGGTGATGGTGCATCAGAGGACCTGGGGGCGGGCAACCGCCACCCCCGCCCCCAGCCTCTC
Source organism: Prionailurus bengalensis (assembly GCF_016509475.1). NCBI lineage: Eukaryota > Metazoa > Chordata > Mammalia > Carnivora > Felidae > Prionailurus > Prionailurus bengalensis. The sequence goes on from NC_057345.1 coordinate 203,622,667, forward strand.
TTGCTCTCTATTTTCTGTGCCCTTCGAGAATCTTCCATTGTCTCTACTAAGTTGCTCCCACCTCTTTCTCTCTGCCGTCTCCCCACACCCTGCAGGGAGGCACCTCCCGAGGCAACAAAGTGGAGTCAGTGGCCTCCACACAGCTGTTCCAGGTCCAGGGAAACAGAGCCGACAACACCAAGGCCTTTGAGGTCCCAGCCCAGGCCAGCTCCCTCAACTCCAATGACGTCTTCATCCTTAAGACCCAGTCTTGCTGCTACCTGTGGTGTGGGAAGGTGCGTGCAGGGCCTAGTGGCCTCCCCTGCTCTTCAAGTGGGTCTTTGGGATACCCCCCACCTCAGGCCGAGTAGGTCCTTCTTGTTAATTTCCTAGTTGGTCTCCTTCCCCTGCAGCTCTGGGTCTGGCCACCCTCACATTTTCTGCCTCTATGTCTGGCTCAGTCTCTCTCATTCTGTTTGTCTCTGGCTACCCCTGGCTGTCTCAGTGTTGGTCTGTCTTTGTGTCCAGGCTCTCTCTCACTATCCCTGTGCCTGTCGCTGCCTCTCCATTTATCTCAGCCTCTTGTATTCCTTTTCCTGCCCTGTAAGGATTGTGCAGACTCCTGTCCCCTCTGCCATTCTTTGGAGTATCAGGCAGAGGAGGGGTGCACATGGGGTCCTGATCCAGGCAGAAGAGCCCTCTCAGATGCAGGAGCTCTGTGCCAGTGAATGTGACACTAGAGATGGTCTCCCCCAACACAGCTGACCCCTCTTTCCCCAGGGCTGTAGCGGGGATGAGCGGGAGATGGCCAAGATGGTTGCTGACATCATCTCCCGGACGGACAAGCAAGTGGTGGTGGAAGGACAGGAGCCGGCCAACTTCTGGATGGCCCTGGGTGGAAAGGCGCCCTATGCCAGCAGCAAGAGGTAACTACAGGGTCCCTCTGCCTCTAGCTCACCTTCTGAGGCTGGAGAGCCTCCCAGCATCTCCATCCCATGGCCCAGAGCCTGCAGCAAGCATGAATTGAGGACTCTGTATACCAGGTCCCCAGGGCTACAAGATGAGTCAAGGGCAGCCCATACCCTCAGAGCCTCTTGAGCAGTGCAGTGTCTGTGTGGGTGTGCCTCGGGCCTGGTGGGAGTGTCTTCGTGGCAAAGGGAGTTCACAGCCATAAGAAACAACTCAATGAGAGGGGCAGGCTTGCCCTTTGGGAAGAAGACGCCAGAGCCCTGACCTTTAGCGCTGACACAGGACCTGGATGCTGAGAAGCCCCAGCTGTACACACTCTGTCAAATGGTTTTTCTAAAGAATACCCATGATCCACCATTCCCCCGTTCAGAAGCAAAAGGGCATATATTGCAGTAGCCGTAGGAGGGCACGGAGGGAAGACGGCAGAAAGAATTTCCCAATGGGCCCATAGAAGAGCCACTGGAATGGATGTCCTAGAAAGGCAGTGGGGATTTCTCCCTCGGAGCACTCTTAGACTCTTGGGAGGAGGGGGGACTTTATGTGTGAGCAGAAAAAAAAAAAAAAAAAAAGAGTATTTTCCTAGAAGTTAGGCTTTCCATGCCAGAGTTCTGTATCCTCTATTCTTCTGTCCCCCTACCTTCTTCTTGGCAACACAATTTTCTCTCCATCCTGCAGATTGCAGGAGGAAACCCTGGCCATCACCCCCCGGCTCTTTGAATGTTCCAACCAGACCGGGTGTTTCCTGGCCACAGAAATCCCTGACTTCAATCAGGATGACTTGGATGAGGATGATGTGTTCCTGCTAGATGTCTGGGACCAGGTAGGACAGAGGCCTGGGGAACCTCCCTTCCCACCATCTCCATCTCCAAAGCCAAGAAATAGTGGACAGGCTCCCTTATAGATTCTTCCTGGGAGTAGTATTATGAACAACAAGAGCCTACGGAAGAAGGAGGCAGGTAGAGAGGAATGTGCCCAATGGGGCTGCAGGGCAGGATGTATTTTCCCAAAGTCCAATTTTTTATTTTTTTTCCACGTGGCATGTCTATAGCTCTGGAGAGGCTGGGAGTCACACATTGGCAGAATATCCCAGTACAGGACATCTGTCCAACCTCTTCATTTCCCACATGCAAAGTCAAGACCAGACGGGGCCTGCCCAAGGTCACTTAGCGCCACTGTTGGTCATCGGAGCCCCTGGGTGAATCGAGGCAGAGCCCTGTGGGCCAGGGAGGACGGGAAGGACCGCCTGAACCCTGGATTCTCCACAGGTCTTCTTCTGGATCGGGAAGCGTGCCAATGAGGACGAGAAGAAAGCCGCAGCCGTCACGGTGCAGGAATACCTCAAGACCCACCCCAGCGGCCGTGACCCCGAGACCCCCATCATTGTGGTGAAGCAGGGATACGAGCCCCCTACCTTCACAGGCTGGTTCCTGGCTTGGGATCCCTTCAAGTGGAGTGTAAGTGGCCAGCCCACCCTGATCATTATAGCCCTTCACATCCTCCTCCAGGTGGCCGCTCGTGGTACACCACAAGGGCAGGGCAGACTCCCAGGCTTTTCTGTTTACTGCGATAGATGAGCAGTGATATATTTGTAAAGGGGTCTGAGGGGGCCTAGAATAAAAAGTAAGGCTGCATAAAACCATTAACCCCCCTGGTGAGGGAGAGGAAAGAAGGCTATCAAAAACCCAGGCTCAGTTCAGTGCTTTGCCTTATGGATCCAATAGCTGAAGGCTGTTGGACATTATTGGTTAGAACCGTACTATTTAAACTTAACTGCAGTTAAACAAAGTTAAACATTCGGTTGCTCACTAGCCACAAGCTAAGTGAGTGCTCTGTAGCCCTATCGGACAGCACAGAAAAAGAACATTTCTATCATCGCAGAAACTTCTCTGAGGCGGTGTTGGTGGATCCGTAAGCCAGGTGAAATGAAACATGTCAGTTCTCAAGGACAGATAAATATCTTCCCGGCACCGAATTCTAAGCAAAATGGGTCATACACGTGGTCCTTACCTGAGGGACAGGGAGTCAGACTTCCACAGGATTCTCCGGAACTGGTCGCACATAGAAGCAGAGGGCAGGTCCTCAAAATGGAAGGTTTTCTGCAGGAAGGAGGAAGGCTAAGGTAGAGAGTGCCAGCCCAGTGGCTTTGGGTGCACTAAAGTGGCAAAACAGATGAGTTTAGGGAACCAGAGCTTAATTTCCTCAAATACATTTCCTCAAATACATTTTTTGAAAGCATTCTTTCAGTGGCTGATGGGCTGAATTTAGTTTTGAGGATAAACAAATCTCAAGGCTGCAAATCTAGATGCCAGAACTTTTTCTTTCTTTCTTTCTTTCTTTCTTTCTTTCTTTCTTTCTTTCTTTCTTTCTTTCTTTCTTTCTTTTTTTATGAGCAGCAGGTGAAAGTTTATGAGAGTATAAGATCAGAAAGTAAGAATAGTAGGAAAGCTCTCTTTACAGAGAGGGGACATTCGAAAGTGAATGCCCTGACTCTAGGCGAGGGTCTTTGTTTTTTTATAAGGTTCTGGTCACCCCCCCCTTCCTTCCCCCTTGTTCCTTCTCAGGTCCTACCCTTATTGGCTGGATAACTCTGCGTTGTCCAGTCCTGATTGGCCCGATTCCATTGTGTGAGGGGTGGTCTATGGCCATATCATTCCTTGTGGGTCTATGTTTTATGGTCTACTCTACTTATTTTTAGTCAGGTCTTTCGTCAAATTCCTGAGGGGAATCTGAGGGGGTGCACGTGGTGTCTGATACACTCTTAAGAGGAAACTTATGCCTGAGGGGGTAGATGCCAGAACTTTTTTTTTTTTTTAATTTTTTTTTTTCAACGTTTATTTATTTTTGGGACAGAGAGAGACAGAGCATGAACGGGGGAGGGGCAGAGAGAGAGGGAGACACAGAATCGGAAACAGGTTCCAGGCTCTGAGCCATCAGCCCAGAGCCTGACTCGGGGCTCGAACTCACGGACCGCGAGATTGTGACCTGGCTGAAGTCGGACGCTTAACCGACTGCGCCACCCAGGCGCCCCAGAACTTCTAAAATTCATATCAGTGTCCTGAGTCAACACCTCTGGCGGCCCTCCCCTTGCCCCAGTCTGGGGGGCTTCTCTCAGGCTCACGCGTGGGCTCACTCCTTCACTCAGCATAACTCCAGTAGGGTGTGCCATTCTTGGTGCCCGGCCCTGGGGATATGGAGACGGGGCTCTTCGTGGAGCTAAGGTCCCTTCTAACTCCCTTTGCTCTTTGGCAGCAGGGTCCCCCCCTGCCCAGGCTCTGGGAGGAGCCCTCCTCCCCACCCCACCCCCGCTCTCCAGGGCCCCCATGTTCCCCAGAGCCTGCAGGGTGTAGGCAGGTTCTCAAGGCTGCATGTGGCTGCTTGCACTGCCTCTGAGTGTGGCCTCCAGCCCCACGTGGGGCTGAGCAGGGCCTCTTCTGACTGTCAGCCCTTTGGGTGCCCATCCTCACCATCCAGCCTCCTTTTTCAGGGTCCCCCCACTCCAGCCCCTGAGCCCCCTCTTCCCCCTTCCCACGCCCAAGCCTTAGACCAACCTTCTTTCAACTCCTGAAGGAAAAAGTTCTTCCATCTTCTCTGCTGAGAACCGGGTCTAACTTGTTATTTACTTTCTGTGCAGAACGCCAAATCCTATGAGGACATGAAGGCGGAGCTTGGAAACTCCAGGGACTGGAGCCAGATTACTGATGTGAGTACGGGGCAGGTGGCCGGATGATGATGGCCAGCCCTGCGGGAGCTGAGAAAGCTCCAGAGAGGACACCAGCATCCTGGGCTTTACTTCCCACCATGAACCGCCACCGCCCCCCCGCCCCCCCCCCCCCCCCCCGGAAGTCCTTGCTGTTCAACTTCAAGGCCTCTGGCTGTTTTTTTTTTCTCCTCCATTTCCTAGGGTATGGTTCCCCCATCTGATCATACATGAATCTGATGGGAGCCGGGAGTGAGGGGCAGGGGCAGCAGATTAGAATGCAGATCCCAAAGTCCCACTCACTGCCTCAAATTCTGGCTTGTGGAATTGGGTTGAGACCCAGGAATATTTGCCCGTTCTAAACAAAGAGCCCAGGTGATTTGATGCAATTAGGCCATGGACTACACTTTGAGAAAGAATGATTTCTCTGCCGTGGTCATCCAGGGATAGCCTTCTCCAGATACAAACTGCAGTCTCTGAGTTAGTTAACAGAAACTCATTTAGCCTGTCGGCCTGGTTGATAAGGAAATCTGAAAGTGAAACCTTTCCTTCAAGAAGTTCCCAGGCTTGCAGGGGAACTGAGTCCAAGCAGACTCTGCAAAAATGTATCCAGAACATGAGAGCAATTCCACAAGCATGCTGGGGTAATCAGATAATGCACCTGGCTCCTTGGCCCCACCCTCAGGCTGAGTACCTTGTGACACTCATTAAGCCCTTCTCGGTGGACTGATGGTGTGCATTGGAAGGCATATATAGGTCAAGGCTAAGTGAATTTACTGATCACAATTTCATAACCGATAAGAGAAAGAGGATCATAAATGTCCAAGGTGGACCTCCATCATGAGAAGCCATGAAGAAGTTTGTAAGTCAAAGAACAAAATAATCATCTCGGACCAATTGGCTTTGGTTGGACACAATCCACCAAGTTTTAGCTCATGGGTCCGATCAAATGTTGTCTTCTTATGAGGAGTGTGTGTGGGTGGTGGGGTCATGGAAGGCTTCAGGAAGGAGGTGCCCTAGTATCAATGTTGACTCCAGAGAGATAAGCAGCCTGGGAGGTAGCCACAAGCCAGCAGAATTAACCGGTGGTTTCCTTTTCTTTCCTAGGAGATCACAAGCCTCAAACCGGATGCGTTCAATGCTAACACCAACCTCATTGTTGGGCCCCTACCCATCTTTCCCCTGGAACAGTTGGTGAACAAGACTGTGGAGGAGCTCCCTGAGGGTGTGGACCCCAGTAGGAAGGAGGTAGGTCAGACTGGAAGAGGAGGATGAAGAGATACGGCTTGCTGATTGCCGGACAACACTAATTGAAGCCCAGATTGTGCCCTGCAGGTGATTAGGTGCTGGGGGGATGCCAGAGAACAAAAACAGACCTGGTCTCTGCCTTCATGTGAGGTGACATCTCAGTGGGGAGAGAGGGCTCAAAGGACCCTGATTACACTGTTATTTCATTTCAGTGATGATAAGTACCACACAGGTGAAGTACAGGTGCCATGAAAAGTATTCCCAAAGGAAACTTATTATAGTCAGAGCAGAGTTCCTTCTGAAAGGTGGACAGGAATTATTCAGGCAAAATGGGTTATTCCTGGAGAAGGGAACAGCATACATGAAGCCCAGAGGCAGGGAATAAGCATAGCATTGGGGTGAAACTGCAAGGTGGCCAGAGTGGCTGTGGTGTGCAGAGCTGGGGAGTGGCAGGCCAGCGGGCCAGGGGCCCAACTGAGCAGTGCCTGCTACGTCACCTTAGGGAATGTGGTGTGTTTTTTTTTGGGGGGGGGGGGAAGAGCGCAAGTGGGGGAGGGGCAGAGAGAGGGGGACAGAGGATCTGAAGTGGGCTCTGTGCCGACAGGCTGACAGCAGTGAGCCCGATGTGGGGCTTGAACTCACGAACTGTGAGACCATGACCTGAGCCGAAGTCGGATGCTCAACCCACTGAGCCACCCAGGTGCCCTGGGAATGTGGTGTCTTTTTAAAAAGTGGACAGGAACCATTATGGCTGAAGCAGGGGAGTAGCAGTTAGATTTATGCTTTTAAAAGATCACTGTAGGGGCACCTGGGTGGCTTAGTCAGTTAAGCATACGTACAACTATTGTTTTCGGCTCAGGTCAGGATCTCATGGTTTGTGAGTTCGATCCCTGCATAGGGTTCTGTGCTATGTCAGCATGGAGCCTGCTTGGAATTCTCTCTCTCTCTCTTTTTCTCTCTCTCTTTCTCAAAATAAAGGATTTATTCTCAAAAAAATTTAAAAAAGAAAGATCACTATAGGGCCACCTGGCTGGCTCCGTTGGTAGAGCATGTGACTCTTGATCTTGGGGTTGTAAATTCGAGCCCCATGTTGAGTGTAGAGATTACTTAAAAATAAAATCTTTAGGGACACCTGGATGGCTCAGTCGGTTAAGTGTCCGACTTTGGCTCAGGCCATGATCTCATGACTCGTGAGTTCAAGCCCCACATCGGGCTCTCTGCTATCAGCTCAGAGCCTGCTTCAGAGCCTCAGTCCTCCTCTCTGCCCCTCCCCCACTCATGTGTGCACGCACGCTCTCTCTCCCTCTCTCTCTTTCAAAAATAAATATTAAAAAAATAAAATAAAACCTTTAAAAAAGAAAAGTGAAGAATGGAAGGTGCAGAAGCAGCATCCCTGGGCAGACTGAGTGTGTGTGGGGGGGGGAGTCTACAATAGGTGGTGGCTGGGGAAGTAAGGGAAGGAAGTGGTTTAGAGAAATATTTAGGAGGTAAAGTCAAGGACACTAGGTAATTACTGGATGGGGGGAGGAATTGTGTCATTTTTCGAGATAAAAAAACAAAACAAAACAAAACCCTGGGTCAGACTGAGCTTAGAGGGGACAAGCATGAATTGGGTGGTAGCCATGCCATTTGAGGCCCCTCCCCACACCCCCACCCCCGCCCCCCCGACATGCGAACAGATGCACGTTTGGTGGGCAGGCAATTCAGAGGAGCACCAGGGAGAGACTCACCAGCGCTCGGTGCCTCTGGTGGCTGCAGCTGTAGGCCCGTGCTGTCACCTGTAGGGAGGGAGTATGGCAAGAAGAACTTGTTAAAAATACATTTCCAATATTTATTCCCACTACAGGAAGATCCAAAAGACATGGCAAATCTAGCTTGATGGGGGTATTGAGAGAAAATGTACTCTGGGTATAATAATAATAAAGTCTTACACATGAATTAAGGACTCTACAGAAGAGAGATGCCTGATTTCTCCAAGAAGTCTGTTAGCGATCTGGGCCTGATATACGTTTAAGTATATTGTTCCCAAAGCATTTGTATCCTGCCCTTCACCTTGGAGACCATGTTCGTGCATTCTCTCCCAGATCTGCCGACCATCCGTGTCCTCACTGTAAGAGTGGGATGACCCTAATATATTTTCTGTAATAGTAATACTACAAATTATTATTTGCCCAGCACCTGGTACATAGAAAGCGCTCTGCAAATGTAACCTGCTATTTTCACTGCCTGCTCTACACCTGAGAAAACTGAAGAGTGGGGAAGTCACTTGCCTTATGTGACTGGCAAAGCTACTTAGTAGCCAAGTCAGAGCAAGAACCAGGTCTTTGGAGCCCTGCTGTTACCCTCGTATCATCATGTGGCACCAAGTGTCTCTAAAAGGAGGGGCAGCCAGTGTTATTGAACGAGGTGATCAATGGGAGGCTGGAGGGATTGCAGGTTTTGAATGGGACAAACAGCATCAAAACAACCCTACCACGGTAGACAGAGTCTACAAAATCTAAGATCCTTTTTAAAAACTCAGTTGTCTGTTGCCGATGTTTTTAATCATGGGAGTAACATACATTCTTGTGGGAGAGCTATAAGTTCATGGTCAAGTGGGGAGAGTAGGAGAGGTCTTGAGGCCTCGCTGGCTGCTCCAAAGTTGGAAGGGGAGCCAGAGACAATGAACAGTGGTGTGGTGGGTCTGGCTGCAGGCAGTAGCAAGAGGATAATCCAAGTGTTTGAGCGCAAGTGAGTAAACCACAGAGAGGCGGATGTGGGTATGGGTGAGGCCAATAATCAGCTGGCAGGACCACAGAGTCCAAGAACAGGACTAGGGAAAGATACAAGGCCACTGGGATGGGCAGTTCCTGCTATCTAGCCTAGGGGTCAGAGTCCAGAAGTCTCCACCAAGCAGCGGAGCCAGCCTGACTGGGGCTGAGAGGGCACCTGCATCCACAGCTGTGAGGGACCTGGAACGGGCGTTTGCTACAAACCAGTTTGGGGTAGGCAGCTCTTCCCCATCCACTGATGCCCAAACCGCCCACCTTTACTCCCTTCCTCCCTGCCTGGGGGAGTGGGCAGTGCTCTCAGGATCCTTGAGGACAGAATGCCCAGGGGTGGGAGGCAAATCTAAAGACAGGTTAGAGAACTGAGGCATCAGACCTACCTGAGCTTGAGGTCCATCTGCGGATGTTTTCCAAGCGGTTCAATTAAGGGCTCTCTGCAGGAGTGGATAAAACACTCTTCTGGGGTGGCAGGGTGGGCTAAGATTGAAAAACAAAAAACAAAAACCTTGCTCTCACCACCCCTCCCCTCTGGGTGCCTGGGGAGCAGAGATGAAGGTTGGGAGATGCTGTCTTATAGCAGCTTCAATTTGGGGTTCTCACATTGAGTGTGACTTGATAGCACTTAGCTTGCCTTAAGCAGCACCACTATTATATTGTATCAGCTGGGAGCAACAGTCATTTCAGGCAATCCCCTCATCTAATGGAGAAAGATACATACTCCAGGCCTAGAAAGGTGTTTCCCAGTCATGATCTCCAAGCTGAGAGTAAAAAGGTAGAATTGTGCTAACCTTCTAGACCCTTCATAGGACTGGAGAATATAGGGTAAGTCATCCAAATGTTTTGTCTCCTGCTCAAATTAGCCAGCTATTTTGTAAGTGCCACGGCTGTACACGCTTGCTCACTTTGCCCATTGGGGTGGGGCGGCTGCCGGGTGAACTTGAACCTGAGCAAGTCAGGGCCCAGGAGGGCAAACCCTCAAGGGCTAGGGGCTTCTGCCAGAAGAGCTGTGCCTCCTGTGGTAAAGACAACTTGGTCTAGATCAGACCCGGGTAGATTCCCTTCTGCAGCTCATCTGCTTCCTCCATGGGCCAGACTCACAGAAAGAAGGGTCCCCTGGCTTAGGTTCACTGCTTAGTGAGACAGATGAACAAGATACTTTCTTAGGGAAACATATGCCCTTTCACATGTAATGTTACTTTCATCCCCATAAAAACATTACAGAGAAGCAAATATTGGCCTTTAAAAAAATTCCCCCATTCTACAGAGAGGAAATCTAAGACGTTCCCCCAAGTTAGCAAATTCCTTAACCAAGCTAAGTCAAATTCTTATTTCAGATCTAGGGTCAAAAGAAAGGAGCTCAATCTACTTCATCTTGAACTCATTCCAAACTCAGGGATCAAACCTCTTGGACCTCAAAATGCCACCTGACTCCTCCCATTTCTTTCTTGGTTCTCCTGACGTTGCCTGTATTTGCTTTTCATGTGATCGCCACCCCACACCCATAAGACTCATCAAAGTAAACCCTGGGGAAGAGTGTGACCTTTGTCCTCTGCTTCCTCTCTCCTTCTAGGAGCACCTGTCCCCCGAGGATTTCACCAAGGCCTTGGGGATGACGCCCACTGCCTTCTCTGCCCTCCCTCAATGGAAGCAACAAAACCTCAAGAAACAAAAAGGCCTGTTTTGAGAAGCAGGGGTAGCTGCTAGCTGGAGGGCAGTACTCTACCCTGCTTGGTTTTTCATGACCGGAATGTGAGTCCTACACTAATTGAGGTGAAATTTTAGTTACCGGTGAGCGGCCTTCTGTGGCACTGCCACCTTTATTGAGTAACCTACCTATTCTTCCAGAATGATACCTCTGTAAAGACACTGTGATCCCAATTTGAGACATGAAGGGGGGGGTCACGTTGTTTCTATCCTCAGGTATTGCATCACTTTTAGTCATCCTGTTCTAGAGCTTTCCCTCCTGAGAAGAGCAGGCACTCCACGGGACATCAGAATTCTGAGGAGCCGTTCCTAGCTTTTCCTCTCTTGTGACACTTTTATCTACAGGAAGTGGGCTGAAGATCTTTCCCAGCGTAATGGCTTTTCCTCTTCACTTTCCTGATTTAGGCGAGACGTTAAAGGGGACTCCTCCTCTGTAGGAGTTGAATGGCCTGGGAAAAGGACCTGTTAGGCAATCTCACAACACTAACGGGTACCCAGTGAGAGCAACATATCCACTGGGTTTTAAATGCAGGCTATTTCACCCCCTTCTTTGGTACTAATAAGGCAAAAGAGCTTAGCAAAGGCCAATGCTGAGTTTACAAACGGTTATCCAGAACCTCTGTAAAGCTTCACCGGCTCCTCAAATGAAAACGAGAACTCTGTGCCAACCACAGCCACTGGTTGGGTTTGCCCTTCCGTTTCCTTTAAGTTGTAATGGGGCTGCACGGAAATCCAAGTCAGAAGGCCAACAGAAAGGGATCTCAGAACCTCAACACGTGATCGGTTAAGAATGCAAGTGTCTGCAAGAATATGTCCTTTTTAGAAATAACAGTCGAACCAACAGAAGGTTAATAAAGGCTTTAATTTCACACACACAAAAAAACTCTATGCATAATTTAAAAAGGAAACAAAAACAAGGAAAAACCATAAAGGATACAGAGGAACAGTTCTGCTAAAACACAGATAAAGTGCCGCTCCATACAAAACAACATAAAGAAATCAGAATCAAGTCACTCTGAGCACAAAGAAAATCACCTCACAAATAATGTGGCCAAAGCTGCCAGCAAATCTGGTAGTGGCTCAATTAGGCAAAGTGTAGGACCTTTACTTTTCTGTCTTCCTCTCTACAGCATAAGTAAGCAACACTGACAACAGGCCAGAGGAGTTGGGATGCAAGGACAAAAACTCAAGAGAGGGCGGGAGACCTGGGGAGGGGATGTGTGTGTGGGCTCAGTCCCCGCAGCCCCTCTGCTTCTGAAATAGGCCAGTCAGTTGATTGCTCTTACTGTTTTGGCATTTGACCTACTGAACTTGGGTCCTGATCCAGACCCTCATTCCCCTCTATTGTTTTGCCAGTAAACATGCCTATACTTTGAATCTCTTAAGGTACTTTAAGAAAAGTTCAATGTTACTAAAATCAACTGCTTATATTCATACTGGCACACTGTTTTAATTAAAAACTTCAAAACCTCAGACATATAGCACACATGGAAAGAAAAATTTACTGTGTATAAATATGATACAACGGAAAAGACTGCCTGAAGTCTAGTAATCAAAGCATGCCGTAAAGGAGTCAAGGATTGTGGTGACACACAGTAAAAGAATTGTCACAAAACTCTCAAGGCCTAACAAACTCTAGTTTCCAATCATATATATGTTTTTCAGATGTTAATAAGACATACCAATAGAGACAGAATTTTGAAGTGATACATGAGGAAGATGGCAGATGGCAGAAATCTGTTCAGGTTTGGTACACACTTAACGAGAGCATTACTCAGTGTTAAAGCAAGACGGAGAGGAGGAAAAGGACACGCCTGTTTTGGGGGGACACTTATGTGACTTGCATCTGGTACTGGGTTTTGATTTTTCCAAAAATCTCATATATATACAAGATTCAAATATACTTGGGAGATGTAGCTGTTTCTCTGATTTAAAACAAAAGACCTCCTGAGAGAGGTCAGTTAAATCAGAGAGAAAAAAAATAAAGTGTGGATGACTGAGAGCATCCACTGCAGTCACTTCAGAGGACAAAGACAGAGGGAGAAGAGTCATATTTATTTGTTTTAATATAAACTCTTTTCAGATCACAAAAAAACAAACTACTTTTCTCCTGTAGGTTTCCAATCCCCACTCCCATGCTCTCTCTACACTCCTAACACTCAACTATAGTGACATGGCCAAGAGATCTTCACTTCAGGTGTTTCCAAATAATTTTCATTATACAACCATATCTGTAGCTGCACATGCGTCAAGCTATGCTTACATAGTTACATAATGGTAACTGCAATATGGAGGAGTAAGTAAACTCACAAATTCACCTGCTGAGGTTTTAATTCTTAAAGTTTCTCTTTTGGAAGAATTCTACACTTGAACAAGGACAGAAGTAAAGAAATGTATAGTCTAGTATTTGCCTCCCAGAGTTAATCAGCTGATTTGTAAGTATCACTGTATACTTTAAAAAATGTAAACACATTTACATTTGTTACATCTGTTACTGAGCCATTAAATTAGGCCTGAAATTAACAGATCACTTCGAGTAAACATAGCTTTTGGAATCAAAATATAAATAGAAGAACAATTCATGGACTTGCCTCCTACTCTATCCTGCTGAGACAAAACTTAGATTTAAGAGTGTGCACACACATATAAATACCCCCACAAAACAGAGGCTATCTCCTCATAGGCCTAAATTACAGTCATGGCTACTAAAGGGACAGCAGCCATCTGGCCACATGCAACTTCCAATTCTCCATAATATTAGGTGATAAGAGTCAGTAAGTCTGGATTTTAGGTTAGTTTTCCATTCAAAAAAATTTCAATTAAGATCAGTTGTCTGCAGAACTAAGTGCTGTCGAGTTCTAATTCAATGTCATTTAAAGTAGTGTAACCCTATTTGGTAATTTTCAACAGAAAGGTTACTGTGTAGGCTGCCTGGGACTGAAGCATTCTGTCCCTATCTAACTTGTCCCTTGCGGCCCCAACACCCCAATGCCCCATCCCCCTGATTGTGAGCAAACTGATCAGACTGTGCAAAAAATATATATATATATATAATATATTATTATAATTTTTAAATATATACAGCCAGCTCAAAAAACCAATAAACCCTTTCAACGTGGTCCAGCTGAAATCTCCATCCGTAGTCATGAACCCTTCACTGAACCTGAATGAGAACACGTAGTGAAAGGGGGGATGGATAAGGAGCGCAGGGGGAGGGGAAGGCCAAACAGGCCATAACAATGCACAGCTACCAAAGAAAATTCAAGTCCAAAACTTGCAAGCGTACAAGTGGTGAGAGAAGTCATCTACCTCAGTAACCTATTTCCAACTAACAAGTTCAGCCCAAGAAATGAAGATCAAATCAAATCAGGTTTCTGAGCCACGTGTACTTCTAAACCACACACACACACACACACACACTACAAAAACAAGTCAAATGAGGGCACTTCATGGGCAATCAGGCTTATGGCATTTCTATTTTTTTTATGCCCTAATGCATCCATCCCCCATTTCAAATCATTTCCAACCATTTTTAACAGTACCTCTCAAAGCTCTCAAACACATGGAAGAGAAGTCCTAAATAGCTACAGAATTTGATCACCACTTCACTCATTTTTGAGAAAACCAGTTATTTCCCAGCAAAAGCTATAATTTTTAAAACAAATATTTTCCTCTGCTCTATATTACTCTTGCACAACTTACTGGCATACCATTTTGGAACATTCACTATGGTAATGCATAGGTAAATGGCAGGAGGCAAAGCTTTCATTGGTAGTTAACCAAAAGTGCTGGGGCCGTTTACAATTTGGAAACTGAACATTTTAGAACAGGTTACTATGTCAGAACACATCCAAGCATGGGGCTGCAGCTCTCATAAGGCCATCTTCCAGAAAAGATGTTGCACCTTCTGTGATGGCGGACTTTAACATGTTTACTTCCCTTGAAAAACTGATGTTTTGTCCCTACCTGAGAGCTAAGAGTTACCTCCTTGTTTATAATAAAAGAAAAACATGAAAGAAAATACTGAAAGTTTCATTTTGCTATACTTAACTGTGTGAACCTAATGATTCCTGGGCTTACAAAAATTATTTTGTGGACAGAATTCTCCTCTGAAACTCATTCTTCACATGGTTTCACAAGCTGCTTACTAACCAAGCTGGTTGTGGCAGCTGAGCGACTAACGCAGCACTTAATACTGCACTCCCATTTAGCCTCAACTCAAAGCACCTGAAAAGATAAATCCATTACACACCTTTGTTATTTGTTAGCTCTTGGGATTACCTAAGCCAATCTCATTATAACTCTCACCTGGTTTTAAGGGCAAAGCCAGGCAGCAAATGATTTACATGTTCTTTATCCAATAGCTCATGTACTTAATTTCCCATTTGCAGCAGGGCTTCTAGGGGTCCAGAGTTTTTAGATTTAACGCAAGAATCCTCATCTTGACCTATGTACGAGGGACAGATGCTACCATTCTTTCTTATCCCTAAGTATCCTTGCTGGGGAATCCCAACCTCCTAAAGTTTTGGTTGCAATCTTTTAGGGTAACGTTTGCTCCATGGAAGAATGACACGGAAGAAAAAGAAAAGATTCTATCTTCACTACAATAATATAGATGATATACAAAGAATATACTTTGAGAAGAAAATTTCTTTAAAGAAAATGCAAAGTGTAGAATGAATACCAAATGGGGGACCATAACACATTCCAAAGCACCAACAATCCATTTCTTGGGACTGCATGTAAACAGCAAAAGCATTACAAATCCATGAAATAATTTTTTTAAAAAAGCTCCTCATGTCAGGTGGCAGAAATGCCTCTCCTTCCCAAGGAGGACACACTGTCATTAGTGTAACATGGAGAGCTGGCTTTCCAGTGAACTTTACTAATAAGAAACAAACATGAAAGAGTGTAGACTCGAGTGAAACTACTCAAGGAACATAAAAGCTAAATGCCAACTGATATGTATATCTTTACACATTTCTCAGGTGAATGGACTCTTTGACGCCTTCATTTCTTCTCAGACTGCTGTGCTATTAACTTTGAGCAGGCATACTCTGGTGACTCATCCTAACTCTTTAAGGCTCCATTCACTCCACATATATGTGTGTGTGGATGTGTATGTACATATGTATATATTTACAACACGTATCCCTAAGACAAAAGGAAGCGCCACTACTGTAGGAGAAAAAGAGGATAATCAGCTACAGATGTGAGACCAAAGTTTCCATAAAACAATTAGCAATGGAGCGTTCCACATAATTGCAATTTTCATCTTTTGGTTTGGCCCTGAGCTGTTTGTTGCTCCCGCATCAAGTAGAATTCCGAATTCTCCTCGGGCAGAGGAAAGGTGAGGCGGGCGGCAGTAAGAGGGAATAATACTCAGTGCGCACTGCCAACCCACGAGTTTGTTCCTCACAAGGCCTGACGAGCGGTCTTCCCCACTTCCATGCTAACTGCCTGAGAGTTCTTTTCCGTTTCCAGCAGCTCATCGAAGATCTCCCTTAAAATAAAACAAAAAAGAAATAAAACAGGACATTTAGTAAGTAAAGCCAAAGGATAGAAGACAGATACCGACAGAGCCTGCACAATCCCATTTGGTGCCTAACTTTTATTGAACAAGCAGCTCATTCATTTGATCACTATCTTAACCCCATGTGCCAATTTTTGAGAAAGCTGGGTGGCGGCGGGGGGCAGGGGGTAGCAATGGCACTAGCTAGCCTTGACAACAAAGCCATGTAATTCCCATCCGTGTAACTCAGATCTTCCAGCTGATATAACTGGAAGACAGACCAAGGTTTACGATAGGACAACTTTATCATATAGAAGTCTTAAGTTCCATACTTAGATGCTACTGTGAGACAATTAACATGAAGTTAAGATATCAAGATATAAGCCCCAAGCAAAGAAAACAAAAATCAAAAATTGTCAACCAGCAAGCGATGGGAATACTTTGTCCTTACAGGGGGAAAAAATAGTTTCAGAGATTTGTAGCCCACAGCTCCAGACCTGGCAGTTTCTTACTTGTGCATATAAAAGAAGATGTAACCACTCCGGTCCCGATCACTCTGCACGGAAGCCTCTTGGATTTTAGATACCTCGAGATCATTGTAAGTAAACCATGCCTGCTTCTTAATGTCGTACACATCACTAATGTAATGACCTAAAATAAATAAAATCTTAAAATGGTTTGTTTTTTTTAAAGCCCAACGCGGGGCTTGAACTCACAACCTTGAGATCAAGGTCAAGAGTCAGACACTTAACTGACCGAGCCACCCATGTGCCCCTTAAAATTGTGGTTTTTAGAACACACTGCATTTTTCTCAGGTACAGGAAGTTTTGGAGAGAGAGAAACAGCCTTCCCATCGACCCTACCCCCAGCAGTGTTTCTAAAAACCATTCCGAAAACATGTACAGAAACTCAAGGGAGTAATATAGTACAGCAGGACAACTTTTTGGATATAGATATATGTATGTATATGGAAATTTGGGTCATTTATAGAGAAATTAAAAAGTTGCACCTTTAACACAATTCATATTTAGTGTGATCAAAGAAAAGATTTAAAACTTTTTCTTGATGTATTCAACCTACAGCTCATGATACTGGGCACAGAGCCAACTAATAGGGAGTAAATGCTGGCAACTTCCATTTATTTTTTTTTTTTTTATTTTTTATTTTCAACGTTTTTTATTTATTTTTGGGACAGAGAGAGACAGAGCATGAACGGGGGAGGGGCAGAGAGAGAGGGAGACACAGAATCCGAAACAGGCTCCAGGCTCTGAGCCATCAGCCCAGAGCCCGACGCGGGGCTCGAACTCACGGACCGTGAGATCATGACCTGGCTGAAGTCGGACGCTTAACCGACTGCGCCACCCAGGCGCCCCTGGCAACTTCCATTTATAAAAAACTGAAATCACAATGTTCATTTACCTGAAGATGAGGTGCTACCAATGTGGCTGACAACACTAATGAGCCGGTAAGAATGAGGAAGATTCCCTGTCTGGAAAACAGAAGTGGGCGTGATTTTTAACTCTTCATTTGAATAAAAGTGAAACACTAAATTTAAATGTACTATCAAAGCCGACATGACAGTTTCAGTGTGTGAAGTCAAACTCAATAAAAAAAATCCAGTGGTTGCTATTGTTCACATCTTTTGACCCAAGAATTCTACTCCCAGCTAAAATTCATTCTAGGAAAATAATTCAAAAGGAAAAAAGAATATGTGTGTAAAATTATTTATTGTAGCATCACCTATAATAATGAAAAGTTGGAATTAACGAAAGACTCAAAAATAGTTAAACGATCAGTGGTATACCAACTCAGTGCAATATTATTCAGTGGGTCAGCAATACGTTAACTTGTTTTCCCAACCCACATGAATGCACACAATAATTACAGCTCTATAAAAACAAGCGTGTTAATGATTAAGTACTGGAAAACAAAATGAACAAAATGAAAACAGTTGCAGTGGTGCTGCTGGGATCATGGGTAAACTTTTACATTTTTAAATATTTTTTTAAATGCCCTTAAAATATTATTAATAGAAAAATTTTTAAAAACCCTGAAAAGTGACATTCATGCACTGCAGGGAGCACCATAAGGTACAATATGGGGAAGGAATACAGCTGTATGTAAACCAGAACCATTAAAATGTTCATAAACTTTAAGGCAGTAATTTACTTCTGGGGATTTAAAGAAGAAAATTCTAAATATAGAAAACACTCAATCATACACAATTCCTCAGTGTATTATTTATCACAGTGAACGACAGAAACTTAAATGCTCATGGTTAAAACCTAAATGAAATGAACAGTATGTTGATTTGAGGGAATACAGTACATACAACAATTAAAAATAAAATGCTTATAAGTAATCTTTAATAAGCAAGGATAAAAACTGTACTTATGACTTAAAAAAAAAATTTTTTTTTTAACGTTTATTTATTATTGAGAGATAGAGAGTCACAGAGCATGAACAGGGGAGGGGCCGAGAGATGGAGAGACACAGAATCTGAAGCAGGCTCCAGGCTCTGAGCTGTCAGCACAGAGCGCAACGTGGGGCTCAAACCCACAAACCACGAGATCATGACCTGAACTGAAGTCGGACGCCTAACCAACTGAGCCACCCAGGTGCCCCTACTTTTTTTTTAAAGCACACTTGGAGGCAGAGATGACAAAGTATGTCAAAATGCTAACAGTAGTTGTGTTAGGACAGTGGACTCCTAGGCAATTAAAATTACAAAATTGGAAAATGGAAAAAAAAACAATTATTTCAGAAAAAAAGAAGGGTAAGAAAAGGTTACAATGTGCTCCAGTTTAATAGTGCAATAGTTTTTACTGAGTAACAACCAGCTAGTTTTGGTATATAACTTTAAAGACAATATAGTTTTGGGGCACCTAGGTGGCTCAGTCGGTTGAGCGTCCGACTTCGGCTCGGGTCATGATCTCAGTGGTTCGAGCCCCATGTCGGGCTCTGTGCTGACAGCTCGGAGCCTGGAGCCTGCTTCAGAATCTGTGTCTCCCTCTCTCTCTGCCCCTTCCCCACTCGTGCTCTGTCTTTCTGTCTCTCAAAAATAAATAAAAATGTTAAAAAAAAATTTTTAAGACAATATAGTTCTGGAAGAACTAAAGGTGAGTTAATATTAATATGTAACATCAAGAGCCATGTTACTCATTTACTACCTAACATGTACATGTTTCAGTCTGTTCTGAAGCTTGTAAGAAACGAGGAGCAAAGGCAAGAGAAAGTGAAGGCCATCGGACAGCTGCCACAGGGCACAGATGAACCCGCAAGGGACACGAACAGGGAGGCCTTTGAAGACAAACAGCAGGAGGAGTAATCCTGACAATGTGACCGGATCTACTCATGGAAGAACGTCACCTACCTCAGCATTTCTTTTCAGTTCCTCAGCCTCAGCTTCTGTGTACTCCATATCTAAAACATCCTCATTTCCAGAGTCCTCATCAGAACCCAATGAGTCCAGAAAAGAGTTGTTAAACTCTGAAGAATACAAAAATGTTGTAAAAGTTCTTAGAACAGACACAAAGAGATAGGATTAGAAAAGTA
Source organism: Prionailurus bengalensis (assembly GCF_016509475.1). Taxonomy (NCBI): domain Eukaryota; kingdom Metazoa; phylum Chordata; class Mammalia; order Carnivora; family Felidae; genus Prionailurus; species Prionailurus bengalensis. Next base: position 203,642,099 of record NC_057345.1, read on the forward strand.
AAAAAACAGCTTGGGGTACACATTTTATCATCCTATGGAAACATAAAACATATTATCATTAGGGTTCCAATTTACCCAGCCCACTCTGAGGAGTAACAATTCAGGTACCAGGTATCTATAAAAGAAATGTCCCTTTTTCTTTTAAATATATTTATATGAAAGGGATAGGACTCTAATAAGAAAGGAATAAAACTGAAAAAGAGAATATGATTTTACAGATAACCCAATTTCACTACATTCCACATTCTATAAACTGTATGTTAGGTTTGAAGTACTTGGTGCATATTATGGATGCCCCAGCAAATACAAACCACCTCACAGAAAACAGACCATAAAAAATTAGTATCCTTTCACATTCTTCAACATTAACTCTTTTGAAATTTAATATAATGGTATCTAACCTTGAATTTAAGGTTCACTTAAAATATACTACACTAATAATTAAATCCAAGATCCACTTTTTTCTTTAATGATGAGTTTCTACTGAAAGAATCCATCTTTAGTAATGACTTAAATAAAGAGTCCCAGAAGCATTTGTAGGTGTCTCTTTGCTTTAAAATACAATTAATCCCACTTAAAATCATAGTATAGAGTTATTTAAAAGACACGAACACTTATGATGAATGGGAAGAACAGAGAAAGAGACTATAGAATCAGAATCCTGAAAGCTACAAAGTAGATGGTGACGGACTTAGCAGACCTAGGAAAGCCAAAACCAAATCTTAAGCCAGTAACAGAAAAGTTGAGAACCAATCCAATTTAAAGCACAGACTCTTGTTCAAAAGACATACAACTTGCAAATATCATGTACCCCTGAAATTGGAGGCTAAGGAGGGGATAAAAAAAAATAAGGATTTGGTGAAAAGTGTTTTGAGAAACAGACCCCCAGGATCCCCTCCCCTCCACTTTATGCTGCTAAGCAGTGACAGAAATCTGGAGTTTCATCCTCTGGAGGGGGTAAAACAGTCTCTGGACTGGGGGAACTCTCTGGACTGGGGGAACGCCAGGCACACACAGCAAATGGGGAAGCAGGCCACGATTTGCAGGGCAAACCCCTCCACCCCAGCCCTATTCCTATACTTGGCTCTCAGAACTCTGACAGCCTCATCTTTTACCTTTAGGCAAAGGCAATAAATGAGAAAACTCTTTTTTTTTTTTTTAAAGTTTATTTACTTATTTTGAGACAGAGAGAGAGCAAGTGCACAAGTGGTGGAGGGACTGAGAGAGAGGGAGACAGAGAATTCCAAGTAGGTTCCACACGGTCAGTGCAGAGCCTGATGTGGGGCTTGAACCCACGAACTGTGAGATCAAGAGTCGGCCACTCGACCAACTGAACCACCCAGGCCCCAGAGAAAACTCTTTTTTTTAGGAATCTGACCAGCCCATGACAAAGTCCTAAAATATTAACATCATCTTCAAAACAGTCCCACCCTCTAAAACTCAGAGTTGATGAGCCCTAACTATTCATGTACAGAGCTTCCAACCATCTTTTTGTTATTTTTTTTAAGTTTATTTATTTATTTTTGTGTGTGTGAGAGAGAGAGTGCATGCTTGAGTGAGGATGTGAGTGGGCAAGGGGTAGAGAGAGAGGGGGAGAGAATCTTAAGCAGGCTCCATGCTGTCAGGCTGTCAGCAGAGCCCTATGCAGGGCTTGGACTCAAGAACTGTGAGATCATGACCTGAACCAAACCAAGAGTCGGACACCTAACTGACAGCCACCCAGGTGCCCCCAACTATCTTTTTAGTCTCCTTTTCTTAACAATGAACCAACAACCAAAGATTACTAGACACTGAGGAAAGCCTCTAATAAGTAATATAAAGACCATAAGAACCACACAGGACAGGGCAGTTGGAGGAAACAATCTATTCAGGGAGAAGAAACCTTCAAATAAACAAATCAACTATATTTAATATCCTCAGAGATTTGAGATGGTATTACTTCCATGACCACCCCCCAAAAGCTTACGAAAAAGAGAACATACACAAAACAAATCAGTTCTTGAAAATCAGAAATATGATAGAAATAAAACACTCAAAAGAAGGTTTGGAGCTAGAGATAAGGTTAGAGAACTTTCCCAGGAAGCAGAGCAAAATTACCAAAAGATGGAAAACTAGAAAGAAGAGATGAGAAAATTTTAAGAATCAGACCAGAAAGTCTGGATAACAGAAGTTTCAAAAAGAGAAAAGAGAGTGAAAGGGAGGAAGTCAGTGAAAATTTCTTATAATTGAAGGACACAAGTTTCTCTATTAAAATGATCTTTTAAGTACCCAGTAAAATGGATGAAACAGACCTACATCAAAGCACATCGGTATGAAACTTCATCATAGTAGAAATAAAAAGATCCTACAAGCTTTCAGACAAAAACGGGGTCATATCAGGATAAAGAATGGCTTTCATACGGCAACTCTGCAAAGAAGACTTCTATCACTGCTCAGCAGCATGAAGCTGGAGGCAAACAATGCTTTCACAATGACTGCAAACCCAGAATTCTATACAGCCAAACCATCAAATACTAGGTCCAGTGAAACTTGCAAGGCTTCCAAAAAAACCTGAGTCACAACCCCTCTTTTCTAAGAAAACTACTAGGACGTTCTCCATCAAAGCACAAGTAGAGGGGTGCCTGGGTGGCTCAGTTGGTTAAGCATCTGACTTCGGCTTGGGTCATAATCTCATGGTTCATGAGTTTGAGTCCCACATCAAGTTCTGTGCTGTCAGTGCAGAGCGCACTTTGGATCCTCTGTCCCTGTCTCTCTCTGCCCCTCCCCCGCTTCACGTGTATTCTCTCTCAACAATAAATGTTAAAAAAAAAAAAAAACAAAAAGCACAAGTACACAAGTAGACCAAGAATGAGGAAGGGTGAGATACAGGAAATGAGAGATTCAAACAAAGGAGAGAATCAGAGGGAATCCCCAGGAGAATGGTTAGGGAGCTCTCAGGGTATCTGTGCATGGATGTAAAGGGCAACCAGTCCAGACTGGAGCAATGTGACTTGTGACAGCCATTAATGCCACTACTATACCATCTTTCTAATAGAGCACAGAATGCCTGGGTGAAATCTAGCTTCAATTCTTATTTGTAATTGCCTCAACTATGTGCCAGCAAAATTCAGGCTCTCTGCTCTATGCCCTGGTGTCTAAATCAGCCTAGAGCACTCAATTTGTACCAAAGTGTTCTGTTTTGATCTATTTCTGAGAACCAGAGAAAGACTAGTGATCTTGGAAAATAAAAGTGAGCCTGCTTCCCATGACTACATGTCCCTGTGGACCTCTAGTATCTGGTCCATATATTAGTTCTGCCACATGCCACAACTATGGTGAGCATTATGTTTCTAAATACTCATGATTTTGCCCACTGATTTTCCAAGAGTGAACTCTTGTAAATTCACAGGGAAACTGAGGCCACATTATCTTCTAGTAGTTCTAATCATGGCAAAATGCTCTTTCACATGTCTTTGTTATGTAATTTTTCAAAAAAAAAAAAAAAAAAAAAAGGAGGGGTGATATGGATAGAGATGACAAATTATTTTTTTTTTAAAAAGCTACCGGGGTCCGCCTGAGTCACTCAGTTGGTTAAGCGTCCGACTTCAGCTCAGGTCACAATCTCACAATTCATGAGTTCAAGCCCCGCGTTGGGCTCTGTGTTAACAACTCAGAGCCTGGAGCCTGCTTCAGATTCTGTGTCTCCCTCTCTCACTGCCCCTCCGTCTAGTTCTCTGTCTCTCTCTCTCAAAAGTAAGTAAAAACATTTTAAAAAAATGTTTTTTTAATAAAAATATTTAAAAAAAGCTACTGATGGATACAAACATTAGAACAGTGGTTTTCTCTTGGGGTAGAGGGAAGAAATGGGTACACAATTTCTAAGGTTCTATTTCTTTACCTTGAAGGTGTTAAAATTTGTTATTGTCATTAAAGTAATACTTTACATGTTTTTCTGTGTGCGATACAGTTCACCATAAAAACAATGTAATTAAAATAATCTCCACACCTTGAAGACTTAACTCTGTTGCTCTTTTGAGGTCATCATCTTCTTTCTGTTCCCAAGCTTCCTAAAGGGACAAAAACAAAACTAAGGTATTTAAAAAGGTACTGATTAAACTTATTTAACAAGGATGAGATCAGCCGTGCTAAAAGCATTTGCTCACAATGTTTTCCATAATCTTACAAATGTATGGAGTATGACCTTTTGAGGGATGTGGAGAAATCCTTTACTTTTTTCAACCTGTTTTCCTCAAATACAACCTCGGGGGTTGAAAGGGCTTACATGTTATCTCTTCTAGTCAGTCACATTTGGCTTGCTAACCAAAAGCCATTCACTGTGACAGTGTGATCTAATTAATTCCCTTTCTTCTTGTATGTATGAAATGCCTGGCACACAGCAGAACCTACTTAGCAAGTTGCTCTGTTTTCTTTCCTCTGATTTATAGCATCTGCCCATTTCCGTGGTATAAATACTCCCACTGTGGCAAAGTTTAAGCTACCAACATGATACTGAGTGCACGGCTGGGAAGAGGTGGGCATGCCTGAGCTGACGGTGAGCTGGTGGTCCTAGTGTATTGCTGTCACTAAGTCTATGACAGCAACAGAAAATTTCCACAAGATCATTATTCAAACATTTCTATTTTATTCTTTTTTCTATTTTTTTCTTGCTTAAAAAAAACCCCCGACACACGTAACATACTTGGTGAATACTAAATGAATGCTGCTGTTACTTTTCTAATACATCTGAGGTTCTCTTAGAAAGACAAGAACCTGTGAAAATGTCAACCTGATGACTAATTATAAAAATAGGGAAATGCTGACTCTAAAAATTTTTCCCTCTCATCTGCAGAGAAATTTATAAACTTCATGCATAAATGAAGAAAAGATGTAATTTAAGCAGAACCGTTTTATACTTTTCCCAAGTCTAGACTTGTTTTTAGTTACTAAAGTATGTAAAAAGCTTAGAATGAGCTATTCTGCATTACAGTCCTGGGAGCAATAATACTGTATTCAGGAAAGAAACAGATATTCTCTAAGAGGAAATATGATTACTTAAACTCATCCAGCATATAAAGTCTGTGCTGAAACCCAGATGGTAAAAGATACTCTTTTAGCTATTAATAGAATGATGCAGGTATACCAAACTGAAGAGACCTCATATTCTATTCTCAGATGTGAAGATAGGTTCATAAGATAGTTTTAACTGGGTAGCTGACAAGAAAGAGGATATATGTCCTTTGTGCATGAAAAAGAGGTATGCTGAATTTTTTCTTTCTCTGCACTATAAGGAACTATTGTTAAGAAATCAGACCTTGGTCTTTTAGATGAAAAATAAGTTTTCTAAAACAAATGATTACTATCCATTATTTGCAAAATAGCTGACATAAATACATCTTGATGATGAGGCAGCTAGGGAGATACTTCTCACAAATAAAAGGATACAGAACAGCTGGTTCTGAAAGCATTTTAAAGCAGCAGTTCTCAGCCTTGACTGAACACCAGAATCACTGGGAGGTTTTAAAAAATGAAGGAAGAAGTAAGGAGGAGGGAGGAAGCAAGGAGGAAGGAAGGAGAGAAGGGAGGCTGAACGAAGGGGGAAGGGGGAGAGAGAGGGAGGAGGGGGAGAGGGGGAGGGAGGGAGAGAGAGGGAGGGAGGGAGAGAGAGAAAAGGAAAGATATCTAGATGCCCAGACCATACCCCAGGATCCATTATATCAGAATTCCTGAGGGGAAGAACAATGCAAGTATCAGTATTTTTTAAAGCTCCCCAGATGATAGTAATGTGCAGTTAAGAATGAACCCCACTGTTCTAGAGAAATCAGATAGTAAGATTTTATTTTTAAGTAATCACTACACCCTATGAGGGGCTTGAACTTACAACCTGGAGATCAAGAGTCACATGCTTTACTGACTGACCAGCCAGGTGCCCCAGACAAATTAGATTTATTAATCTGATTATTTGTAAACACTAAAATGGTGTGCTCATTCTAGGGAGTTTTGGTAAATTTTTATTACTAACATGACGTGGATTGCATAGGATCACACAACCATGAAAACATCACCTTTTAGTCAAGATACCTTAGGCAACTGCAATACCTCAGGCAAAAGCAACGGCTTTGGTAAATAGAAGTATGAAGAACTAGAAATTTAAGATTAGATTACTATATAAGAAAAGAGCGGATAAATGTTCATCTTTTCCAGTCTATGACTGAAAGCTGAAATTTCAGATATTATTCAGATAATAGCCCTGAGAATTTTATGCTCAAATAATTCATAGGAAAGAATTCATATTGTGAGAAAGTGACCAGAACAATGCCTTAAAATATTAAAAAATCATGGTGGTATGCTGGCTATTTCTAAAGCTTGCAAAATAAAATTGGACAGGGGATGATGTGTAATAACCCATCCTGCCTTAGCATGCAACGAATTACACTAATGGGAAGTAATCAACAATACATTTTGTTGCATTTGGAATTTCAAAAAAAGAAAAACTATCACTGTTTCTGTTTCAGAACCAAGGCAAAGTTCCAAACAAGTTTGTTTGTTTTGCTGGACCAATGCCTTAGTGTATGTAAATCACCTGGAACAATGCTTGGCACACAGTAAGTGCTTAATGCATGTTAGTTGTTGTTACTGGGGAAGACGGGTAAGGAGAAAACAGCAATAGAAGTATCTCTTACTTGTTCCTGAAGGCTCTGAGCCAATGCCTGCTGAAGTTCTTGCTCTTCCCTTTCACGTTCCATATCATACTGCTGGAGCCAATCAACCTCTCCTTGAGATCCTTCTGGAGTTTTATTTTCTTTATTCTCATCACAGTCTTTAGTTATCTCAGTAAAACTGGCAGGATCTGAGGAAGCAGAACAAGACGTAACTGGGAGATCCTCTCTAATAAACTGAAATCTCTGGACTAGAGTGACACCTACTGTTCAGAGAGTAACTGACCCGAACCTCATACATGACTTGCTTGGGACACACAATTTCATCTTGCTACATTTAGATCATGGTTTCTCAATCTCAGCACTACTGACATTCTGGGTGGGATAATTTTTTGTTGTTTGAGGGGGCTGTCCTATGCACTGCAGAATGTTCAGCAACATCCTTGGTCTCTACCTACTAGATGCCAATAGCACCCCCCTTCCCCAGATGTGACCACCAAAAATGACAGACATTGTCAATGTCCCCTGGGGGAACAAAACTGTCCTTGGTTGAGAACCACTGATCTACAGCAATGTTCTGAAACGTAACCAATCAGGAAGCACTATGGCTGAGGATGGAGAAAAATGAACAGCCATATTCATAGCCGGTCACAATGTCACATAGCCAAGTATTAGGAATAAAGCATTGTTTAGAGTAGTAAATGAATAATTAGGCTAGAATGATTAAGCTAACATTGAGATTTTTCTCATTATTAAGTTAGGTCAAATGAGTGTGAGTTTTCATTAATAATCAAATAAGCCTTGTACATATCCTAAATCAAAAGAGCTACATGAAATACATAAACACTTCATGTACTGCACAAGTATATGACTATATATGTTTAAAACATCCACACAAGGAGATAAGAAGAAAAAATCTTTCATTTCTTTCTGTTCCTTCTCAATCTCTAGACCACAGCTACCTGGGATAAACAGTATGGTCATGATTTCGTTCTGGTTATTTGAACTGTGAGAACAAAAAACATATTATGATTTTTAATATAGGTAAGAGTGGTGGACAAAGAGTTCAATGCTTTCTTTCTCTCAAACACTACAAAAGCAAATACTATCATCTTAACAAGTTAGGGAAAGTCTCATAAAAAGAATTTAACTGGCAAACAAGAATTATCTTTACAGATTCATTTTATATAGATTGTGTTAAAATTAGTATATGCTCTTTATCTGCCCTAATACTGTATCTTAACCACTTAAACGATAGATTTTCTACAGCACTACCAATTAATCTGAAGTTTACAACATCTTGACTTTAGACTCTAAATCAGTAAGTTGTCATCATTTTTTAATCGTATCAAATTGTTGACTGAATACTTACCATTAAAACTCTGAATACTCATTAAAAGAGAAAAACTCTTCGAATATATGAAGTGCAAAAGCAATATGATCCCAATTGAAAAATTATATAAAAGATGTAATTTCTGGGGCGCCTGGGTGTCTCAGTCAGTTAAGTGTCCGACTTCAGCTAGGTCACAATATCGTGGTCTGTGAGTTTGAGTCCTGTGTCAGGCTCTGTGCTGACAGCTCAGAGCGTGGAGTCTGCTTCGGATTCTCTCTGCCCCTTCCTCGCTCACATTCTGTCTCTCTCTCTCTCTCTCTCTCTCTCAAAAATAAACAAACATTAAAAGTTATAACTTCTTCCTTTCCTCCATTCTTGGAGAAAATCATTTCCATAAGCTGGAAGGGGGAGCTCTGAAGTCTCTCTGACCCTTCCTGTCCCTCTGGCCTTAGCTTATTGGACCAGGAATGGATATTTGAGTCAACCAATCTGATTACTGCTGGAAATGTGGAACTGAGACATTCAAAATTAGCTGATGTTGAACATTTTAAGTGGAAGAAAGATTTGGGAGTTGAGGCTGCTATTTTAGACCTAAGATAAATATTATTACTTTTATTACCAAAATATACTCATTAAAAAAAGGTAATTTTTCTTAACCAATAATTTTCGGCATTCCAGGTACTAATGTGCCCCACAAATCCTAAAATCATACTACCAATTAATCCACGTGATAGAAAACCAATCAAGAAAGTTTACTTTGAGATGCTAAAATCAAGACAGATTTGTTATCAGGACAAGATTATCAGATGGATACAAACATTACTTAAGATCTATGGGAACAAATATGACCATGGAAAAATAACACTCTTTTAAGGAACTTGATCAATGGATAGAAGGAAAGCCACATGTCAGAATTTAACATTTTTACACTGAACACATATCTTCTGCTTCTTCCCCTACACCAAATGAAACCTGCTCCTTTCCTATAGTCTATGTTTCAGTGAAAGGGATCACTATACACAGGTTTTTTTTAACGTTTATTTTTATTTTTTGAGAGTGGGGGAGGGGCAGAGAGAGAGGGAGATGAGGATCTGAAGCAGGCTCTACACTGAGAGCAAAGAGCCCAATGTGGGGCTCAAACTCACAAACTGAGATCGTGACCTGAGCCGAAGTCAGAAGCTTAACCGACGGAGCCACCCCTGCACCTTATGTGCCTTTTTTAAAGACAGAAAGCTGGTGTCATTTTTTACTTATCCCTCATATCAGGTAAGTCATTATTTCCTAACTATCTCTTCAATCCATCGACTTTTCCTTCAAATGCCAAAACCTTGGCCTAAGGCACCATTAGTTTTTGACCTAGACAACTGAAGTAACTTCTTAACAGGTCTCACAGGATTACTTTGAATTTCTTCTCTAATAAATGTGCTATAGTGCAGCCAGAATGGTCTTTTTATTTTTTTAAACTTTTTTTTTTTTTAATTTTTAACGTTTATTTATTTTTGAGAGAGAGAGAGAAACCGAGTGGGACAGGAACAGAGCCTGACATGGGGCTCGAACCCATGAACTGCGAGATCATGACCAGGACACTTAACCAACTGAGCCACCCAGGCACCCTTTTTAAAATTTTTTTTAAAAAGTTTATTTATTGGGGCGCCTGGGTGGCGCAGTCGGTTAAGCGTCCGACTTCAGCCAGGTCACGATCTCGCAGTCCGTGAGTTCGAGCCCCGTGTCAGGCTCTGGGCTGATGGCTCAGAGCCTGGAGCTTGTTTCCGATTCTGTGTCTCCCTCTCTCTCTGCCCCTCCCCCGTTCATGCTCTCTCTCTGTCCCAAAAAATAAATAAATGTTGAAAAAAAAAGAAAAGTTTATTTATTTATTTTGAGAGGGAGTGAGAGCGAGTGAGAGCGAAAGAGAGCGAGCGAGCGCGCTCACACGCATATGCAAGTGGGGGAGGGCAGAGAGAGTGGGAGAGAGGGAATCCCAGTGCAGAGTCCGATATGGTGCTCAAACTCATGAACCATTAGATCATGACCTGAGTCAAAGGTGGATGCTTAACCAATTGAGCCACCCAGGTGCTTTGAGAATGATCTTTTTCAAATATAAATCTTTATCAAACACTTGTTTGCTTATAACTATTCAATAACTTCCTAATGGTTCTGAAATAAAAGTCCAAACTTATAAAAATGGGTTTAGGCCATGTAAAAACTAGAGATGCATAGCTTTCTCTCTTTTGCTTTTCTTCCTCAACACTATGCTCCAGTAATGCAGATCATTCTGAACTTTTTTGTTGCCTACTAACTTGCCATGGCCTTTCTCACATCTCAACCTCTGCACATACTCTTCCCTCTGGCTGGTGTCCGGAGACAGTGAAACCTTACTTGGCAGTCTTCTTGCCCTTTCTGAGTTGATTCATGAGACAATGTGCTGGGCCCCAAATAATTACTGAGAATCTACTATGCACCAGGAATTGTTGTGGAAGGTGGGACTACAGCAACAATTAAAGCAAGATGGCCCTTGTCCTCAAGTAGCTTAAGTGCAAAGACTCTGAGATGAGAATGAACTTAGCATATTTGTAGGAACAAAGAGAGACAAAGCCAGTATAGCTAAGTGGAGTGAAAGAGGGGGAGAGTGGAGACAGGCCATAGTAAGAAGCGTGGATGGGGGTGCTTGGTTGGCTCAGTCAGTTAAGTGTCTGACTTTGGCTCAGGTCATGATTTCATGGTTCGGGAGTTCGAGACCTATATCCAGCTCCCTGCTGTTAACACAGCCTGCTTCGGATCCTCTGTCCCCCTCTCTCTGTGCCCCTCCCCAGCTTGTGCTCTCTCTCTCAAAAATAAACAAACATTCAAAAAGAAAAAAAAAAAAGAAAGAAAGAAAAAAGAAGCTTGGATGAAGTGTAATGGCAAATCATAATAAGTTTTAAATGTTTACTTATTTATTTTGAGATGCAAGGGAGGGGGGGAGGGGCAGAGAGAGGGAAGAAGAGAGCATCCCAAGCAGGTTCCACCCTACCAGCGCAGAGACCAAGGTAGGGCTCAATCCCATAAACCATGAGATCATGACCTGAGCCCAAATCAAGAGCTGGGTGCTTAACTAACTGAGCTAGCCACCCAGGCGCCCTGCCAAGTGGACATTTTACGTAGGCAGCTCAATACCAAAATTTAAAGCTCAGCTGAGAGATCCAAGCTAGAGGTATGAATTTGGTAGTTCATTGGTATGTGAGGCTGTGGTAAAATATGAGATCACTCAGGGAGAGAGCTTCAGTAGCAAAAAGACAGCTAAGGATGGTATTCTGGGAATACTCCAACAATCAGAGTTCTGATGAGGGGAGGGAAAGTAAAGTGACTTGGTTTAGTAGGAAGAAAACCCCTTGACAAGCATGGTGTCATGGAAGCTCAGAGAAAAAAAAAATGTATAAAAGTTTTGAATGTTAAGGAAGGAGTGGTGAATTATGTGAAATACTGCTAATGTAAACTTGATAAACCATTTCAGGGGAGTGATGGGGAAGAAAGCCCACTTGCAGAGGGCTGGTGAGAGAATGGGTGGTGGTAAGAAAGTAGAGAGAATGAATAAAACACTTTCAGAGAATTCTGTTGTGAGTGGAGCAAAGAAAGAGAGCAGTAGCAGTAGGGGAATGTATGGTAACAAGAGAGTTTTTTAAAAATGGATTTTTACCTCATAACCAGTAAGGAAATTGAATTCGTAATCAAAAATCTCCCAAAAAACAAGAGTCCAGGGCCAGATGGCTTTCCAGGGGAATTCTACAAATACTTAAGGAAGAGTTAACACCTATTCTCTTGAAGCTGTTCCAAAAAATAAAAATGGAAGGAAAACTTCCAAACTCTTTCTATGAAGCCAGCATTACCTTGATTCCAAAACCAGACAGAGACCCCACTAAAAAGGAGAACTATAGACAAATTTCCCTGATGAACATGGATGCAAAAATCCTCAACAAGATATTAGCCAACTGGATCCAACAATACATTAAAAAAATTATTCACCACGACCAAGTGGGATTTATACCTGGGATGCAGGGCTGGTTCAGTATCTGCAAAACAATTAACGTGATTCATCACATCAATAAAAGAAAGGACAAGAACCATATGATCCTCTCAATAGATGCAGAGAAAGCATTTGACAAAATACAGCATCCTTTCTTGATAAAAACTCTCAAGAAAGTAGGGATAGAAGGAGCATACCTCGAGATCATAAAAGCCATATATGAACAACCCAACGCTAATATCATCCTCAATGGGGAAAAACTGAGAGCTTTCCCCCTAAGGTCAGGAACAAGACAGGGATGTCCACTCTTGCCCCTGTTATTCAACATAGTATTAGAAGTCTTAGTCTCTGCCATCAGACAACACAAAGAAATAAAAGGCATCCAAATCGGCCAAGAGGAGGTCAAATTTTCACTCTTCGCAGAAGACATGATACTCTATATGGAAAACCCTAAAGATTCCACCAAAAAAACTGCTAGAACTGATTCATGAATTAAGCAAAGTTGCAGGATATAAAATCAACACACAGAAATCGGTTGCATTCCTCTACACCAACAATGAAGCAACAGAAAGAGAAATCAAGGAATTGATCCCATTTACAATTGCACCAAAAGCCATAAAATACCTAGGAATGAATCTAACCAAAGAGGTGAAAAATTTACACACTGAAAACTATAGAAAACTTCTGGAAGAAATTGAAGAAGACACAAAAAAAATGGAAAAAGATTCCATGCTCCTGGATAGGAAGAACAAATATTGCTAAAACGTCGATACTACCCAAAGCAATCTACATATTCAATGCAATCCCTATCAAAATAACACCAGCATTCTTCACAGAGCTAGAACAAGTAATCCTAAAACTTGTGTGGAACCAGAAAAGACCCCAAATACCCAAAGCAATCTTGAAAAAGAAAACCAAAGCAGGAGGCATCACAATCCTGGACTTCAAGCTATACTACAAAGCTGTAATCATCAAGACAGTATGTTACTGGCACAAGAACAGACACTCAGATCAATGGAACAGAACAGAGAACCCAGAAATGGACCCACAAACATATGGCCAACTAATCTTTGACAAAACAGGAAAGAATATCCAATGGAATAAAGACAGTCTCTTCTCTTCAACAAGTGGTGCTGGGAAAACTGGACAGCAACATGCAGAAGAATGAACCTGGACCACTTTCTTACACCATACACAAAAATAAACTCAAAATGGATGAAAGACCTCAATGTAAGACAGGAAGCCATCAAAATCCATGAGGAGAAAGCAGGCAAAAACCTCTTTGATCTTGGCCGCAGCAAGTTCTTACTCAATGCGTCTTCGGAGGCAAGGGAAACAAAAGCAAAAATTAACTACTGGGACCTCAACAGACTAAAAAGCTTCTGCACAGCAAAGGAAACAATCAGCAAAACTAAAGGCAACCGACAGAATGGGAGAAGGTATTTGCAAACGACATATCAGATAAAGGGTTAGTATCCAAAATCTATAAAGAACCTATTAAAGTCAACACCCAAGAAACAAATAATAATACAGTGAAGAAATGAGCAAAAAACAGGAATAGACACTTCTCCAAAGAAGACATCCAGATGGCCAACCGACACATGAAAAAATGCTCAACTTCATTCATCATCAGGGAGATACAAATCAAAACCACAATGAGATACTACCTTACACCTGTCAGAATGGCTAACATTAACAACTCAGGCAACAACAGATGTTGGTGAGGATGTGGAGAAAGAGGATCTCTTTTGCATTGTTGGTGGGAATGCAAGCTGGTGCAGCCACTCTGGAAAACAGTATGGAGGTTCCTCAAAAAACTAAAAATAAAATCACCCTATGACCCAGCAATTGCACTACTAGGTATTTATCCAAGGGGTACAGGTGTGCTGTTTCGAAGGGACACATGCACCCCAATGTTTATAGCAGCACTATCAACAATAGTCAAATTATGGAAAGAGCCCAAATGCCCATCAATGGATGAATGGAAAAAGAAGATGTGGTATATATATACAATGGAGTATTACTCGGCAATCAAAAAGAATGAAATCTTGCCATTTGCAACTACGTGGATGGAACTGGAGGGTATTATGCTAAATGAAATTAGTCAGAGAAAGACAAATATCATATGACTTCACTCATATGAGGTCGTTAAGAGACAAAACAGATGAACATAAGGGAAGGGAAACAAAAATAATATAAAAACAGGGAGGGGGACAAAACATAAGAGATTCATAAATATGGAGAACAAATTGAGGGTTACTGGAGGGGTTGTGGGAGGGGAATGGGCTAAATGGGGAAGGTGCACTAAGGAATCTACTCCTGAAATCATTGTTGCACTATATGTTAACTAATTTGGATGTAAATTTTTAAAAAATAAAAATAAAAATGGATTTTTAGGGGCACTTGGATGGCTCAGTCGGTTAAGCACCGCCTTCGGCTCAGGTCATGATCTCGAGGTTTGTGAGTGGTTCATGAGTTTGAGTCCCACATCAGGTTCTCAGCTCTCTGCTGTCAGCACAGAGCTCACTTTAGATACTCTGTTTTCTTCTCTTTGCCCCTCCCCCTCTTCCTTCCTCCCTCCCTCTCTCTCTCAAAAATGAACATTAAAAAAAAAAAGATGGGTTTTTAATCATTTTAGAGATTAAGGCACACAAGAGTAATTTACAAGAGAGGGAAGACTTGACGCAGAAGAGAAGGTATAATTTCAAGAGAGAAGGTCAAGAAACAAGTGGATGAAATTCTGAATATGAATGGAGGGACTGGCCTTAAAGAGCAGGGATATTTCCTCCATAACAAAAGTGAAGGCAGAATGTTCATCTGATTACATCTATTTTCTTTCTTTTTTTTTTTTTAAAGTTGATTTATTTTTGAGAGAGAGAACAAGCCTGAGCGGGGAGGCGTGGAGAGAGAGAGAGGGAGGGAGAGAATCCCAAGCAGGTCTGCACTGCAGTGCAGAGCCCAAGGCGGGACTTGATCCCATGAACTGTGAAATCATAACCTGAACCGAAATCAAGACACTTAACCAACTGAGCCACCCAGGTGCCCATGACTGGAAACCGTAATGAGATCAAGTCATCACTGACAACAGAACAGGACACGAGGTTAAGTTGGATGGAGAGAAGGTATCTGAAATCAAGATTTCAAAGGTGGCACAGTTACTGATGACGACAAAGTCAAGGGAAGGGTTTCTCAAACGTTAGCATGCATCAGAATGACTTGGGAGTCAAAACACAGAATGCCAACTCCTACATACAGAGTTTCTTATTCAATAAGTCTGGGGTGGGGCCATTAATGGCATTTCCAGCAATTTCCCACGTGATACTGATGATCTGTGAAAATACTCTGAGAACCACTGGTCTAAAACAGGACTACTGTCAGTGATCAAGATGGGGTAGGAAAAAAGATCTTTGGAATTAAGATCAGGAACTGAGAAACCAGGCTTTTGAAAGGATCATTTATGAAGATGCTGAGGGCTCTAAGATGTTGATGAGAGAACCTGAAAGGTAAAAGACAGCTATAGGAAGAGATAGATAGGTGGCAAAGTTTAATGTCTTACACTTCGAGAAGCTGGGATTTTTGTAGAATGAAAAGAGACAGAGGTCTGGTGATGGCAGTGAGTAACAAGAAAAAAACTCATCCCATCTCCAAGGTCTGAAGTTTTATGGTATGCAAAAAAACGACTTATGCTTAAAGAAGAGTAGAGCAATCCACAATGGGAGCCTTTCAAAGAAAAAACTGGCCGTGAATGCATACTAAAGACACCTAACAATCAAATGCAGTGGGTAAACTCTGGGTTCTAGGTGGGGAAAAAAAGTATAAAAAATATTTTGGAGAACAACTGGAGAAACGTGTGCGGCCTCTACACTGGAATTATATATGGACACAGCGTTAATATTGCTAAGTGTGATAACTGTTATGTAAAATAATTTCCATATATTTAGGAGACTGAGGCTGAAGTGTTTTAGGGTGAAGAATCATGATACCTGCAATTCCAAACAGTTGCTTTAAAAAGGAAAAGTACACAGGGCATCTGGGTGGTTCAGCTGAACGTCCAGCTCTTGGTTTTGGCTCAGGTCATGATTTCACGGTTGTGGGTTTAAGCCTCATATTAGGCTCTGTGATGACAATGCAGAGCCTGCTTGGGATTTGCACTCTCTCTCTCAAAAATAAAAAACAAAAAACTTAAAAAAAAAAAAAAGGAAGAAAGAAAAAAAAGTGCATACATACATGTATGTAGGCTGCAAAGATGGCCTCCAATGAACTACGCAGTACTCTTACCACCAGTATTCTTTACTCTTGTGTAGGCACCCCCATAGTGAACATGGGAGTGCTTTAAGCAACAAAATGTGATGGAATTGATTCTGTGCTAATTTTAAGCTTAAATAAAGGAGACCTGGTAGCTTCTTCCCCTTCTGTGCTTTTGGGAGCCCTGAACTGTAATGTAAGAAGCTTAGCTATCTTGCTAGAGAGAACACAAGGAGAAGGAGAGGCCCTGAGATTACATGAAGAGATGAAAAGATGAAGAGGGGGAGGGGAAAAAAGAATGGAGAGGATATCTAGCCATCCCAGCAGACTCTTCTAACCAACATCACCAAGGTGCTTAGATGAGCCATCTAGGATGTTACAACCTAGTCAAACCCCAGCCAACATCACAGGAAGCAGAGGAGCTGCTAAGACCAGTCAATCCAAGAGTTATGAGAGATAATGTTATTGCTGTTTTAAGATACTAATTTTGGGTAACTGCTGCACAACCATACACACACAGACACACACAATGACACACACAATGACACACACACACACACACACACACACACACACACACACTGTGAGGGAAGAAAGCAAATGTGACGAAATGTTAAATGATGTATCTATTCAATTTCTCTCTAGATTTGAACATTTTTAAAGTAAAAAACTTATGGAGAATATGATCATATTTCATACTGCTAATTTTTTAAAGTATGATAATGGGATTGAAGATATGTTTTCTTAAAAAGGAGCTCTTTTAGAGACATTGAAATCTTTATTGATGAAATGATCTAATATCTTGGATTTACTTCTAGGGGTGCCTGGGTGTCTCAGTCAGTTGAGCGTCTGACTCTTGATTTCAGCTGAGATCATGATCTCATGGTTTGTGAAACTGAGCCCATGTCAGGCTCCATGCAAACAGTGCAGAGCCTGCCTGGGATTCTCTCTCCCTCTGCTTGCGCTCTCTCTCTCAAAATAAACATTAAGAAAAATAATCTAGGGGATGGGGTAGAGAAGGAAGATAGGTTATAGATGAAACAAGATTGACTTTTTGTTTTTTGTTTTTTTTTTGTTTTTTTTTAAGATTGACTTTTTGATAATTACTGTTGATAATGGGTACAAGGGTGAAGATTCATTATACTCATCTCTCTACTTCTGTCCTTGGTCTATATTTTCCAGAAATTAAAAAAAAAAAAAAGTTTGCAGGAAAAGCAATGTTTTTGGGTTTCGGTTATAGTAAGAAGGTGAATGGAACCATGACATTAATGAAACGGGAAACACAACAAAGGCTCGCCTCCAATTGGGGAAGACAGGAGCTAGAGAACAGACAGTTTTACAAAAAGGATATAAAGTACTTACTAACAAGTTTGCTCTTCCCAAAGCTCCTATACAGTTGCAAGCCACCTGTGGTTATTGATTTTGATAACTCAGTGTTCTCCCTCATTGGCACAGACAATAAGGTAGAACTAATTGTATAGAAGAATAACTTCCTTTGTTAATTTTAGGGAGATGTAAGACAGAGCAAACAAGTGGAAGGAAGAGGTGAATGCAGGAATTACTGGTGAAAGGCAAAAGCACTGATATTAACCAATAATATGTAAGGGTGGTGACTATGAGTTTAAGAAAAGAAAGGGATTTCCTAAGGATACTTGCATCAAGAAAGAAAAAAAGGGAACACTCAGATCCAAAAACCATCAGCTTTTTGTTTCCATTTAAACTGAGAATATACTAATTCTTATTTTCACTTGCACATAAACTCAGTTGATAAGACTTAACCCCAAAGAATACAGAAAATAATTATGATATACTACTGTTCTCTTCATCTCCAAAATTTCAGGCTTGATGTACTGAAACACATCAGCTACACAGATATAGATAATGTGGATATCAGGAGAAAAATATTAGATTGTTACAGGAAGAGACAGTAAAGGTTTTACACCTAAAACTGTTAAAATACCCACAGTACAAGGCAAGGAGGCTCAGCTCTGTTGTTATCATTGACAGATTTGAGAAATAACAAAATAGAAATAATTAGTACAAAATAATTTTCTATCCATATAGCCCTTTACAATATATGTATATTTGATCTAACATTCTAATCACAACTTTCCAAAGCATGCCTGGTGTATCCCCACACAGTGATCAGAAAGCTGACTGTCAAAGTGGTTAAATCTCCTATTTAGAAATTCATAGCTAGTCAGTGGTACAGCCAAGATTAGAGGCTCAGGGGTGCCTGGGTGGCTCAGTGGGTTAAGCATCTGACTCAGGTCACGATCTCAAGGTCATGAGTTTGAGCCTGCTTGGGATTCTCTCCCCACCACCATCCCCCCTCCCCCGGCCCCGGCCTTCTGCTGCTCATATGTGCTCTCCTTCAAAATAAATAAGCTTAAAAAAAAAAAAAAAAAAAGATTAGAGGCTCAAAACTTGACCTTAGTTCAGTGGTGTTTCTATCATTATAAAGGGATGAACCCAAAGAATGGAGAACTCAATTTATACACTAAAACTCAGTACAAATTCAAATACAGAAAAATGAGGAAAGAATTATACAAATTTCTGAGAGAGCAGTGGTGAGGAAAAAAGTGGCCAAAAAATGACACATTTACTTATGTGCACAAAGGAATCCTAACTTTTCTTTTGATGTACACTTAAAGGTGGGGCGCCTGGGTGGCGCAGTCCGTTAAGCGTCCGACTTTAGCCAGGTCACGATCTCGCGGTCCGTGAGTTCGAGCCCCGCGTCAGGCTCTGGGCTGATGGCTCAGAGCCTGGAGCCTGCTTCCGATTCTGTGTCTCCCTCTCTCTCTGCCCTTCCCCGTTCATGCTCTGTCTCTCTCTGTCCCAAAAATAAGTAAAACGTTGATGTACACTTAAAGGGATAAGGCATACTTTACCAGCAGCCTCTGGATACTACTCAAAATATTTACTCCTCATTTTTTAAACTGCTTTGGGGGGGGGGAAGCATGAAAATATTATTAGTCTTGTTACACAGATTCATTTCACCTCCCATTATTGAGAAGCTGCTTGTCCCGATAAGGCGACAGAACACCGCTGTGCCTTAACAGATGATTCTTTTCATTAAACCTACCAGGCTCTGCAAGTGTTTTGGGCTTCTCCGTTTCCACAGGGTCTTGATTTTCAGGCATTTCTTGAATATCATCTTCTGCAAATCCAGTATCTGGGCTGCTGGTTGGTTTATCATCATCTTCATGACTCAGGGATGGTGAAGCTTCTCTCTTACTTATCTCTAAAACAGCTGCTAGAAGCTCTTCTTCACTCATCCCATCAAATCCAGAGTTTTCCAATTCAGACTTATCAGGCTCTATTCTGCATGATTTGGAATCCTGAAGAAGAGAGTTACTTTTAGAGGAAACCAGAATGCCTATGAATATAGCAGTCTTAGAGTTTAAAGTGAGAAGTTTATTTCTAAAAAGTTTCCTTTCTTTGAAGTTTTAGGTTATTTAACAATCAATAACCAACATATAAACTCACTGGCAAGCCTAATTTTCTTTTAAATAAATACACAGGGACACAGGTTTATTTTATTAAGTATGCTCTTTGTAGAAATTTAGAAAATACCGGGGCGCCTGGGTGGCGCAGTCGGTTAAGCGTCCGACTTCAGCCAGGTCACGATCTCGTGGTTCGGGAGTTCGAGCCCCGCGTCAGGCTCTGGGCTGATGGCTCAGAGCCTGGAGCCTGTTTCCGATTCTGTGTCTCCCTGTCTCTCTGCCCCTCCCCCGTTCATGCTCTGTCTCTCTCTGTCCCAAAAAAAATAAATAAAAACGTTGAAAAAAAAAAAAAAAAAAGAAATTTAGAAAATACCTAAAAATAATAAAACAAATTCACTCAAAATCCATCACTCAGGGATAATTCCTAAAGGTATCTTTGGTGTATTTTCTTTCAGTTACACGTGTACTACACTAGAAATGTTTTCACTACACCTCATATTTACTTTTATTCTTATTATAACTAAAAACTTTTTTTCACGTTTGAGAGAGAGTGCAAGTGTGTGCACATGCACAAGTGGGGGGGGGGGGCAGAGAGAGAGAGGGAGAGAAAGAAACCCAAGCAGGCTCCACGCTGTCAGAGCAGAGCCCAAGGTGGGGTTCAATCCCATTAATCATGAGATCATGATGTGAGCAAAAATCAAAGACTTTCATTTCTCATTCTGACTTTCATTTCTCATTCAGGGTGAGCAACCACAAACTATCTTTAGCTTTGAAATTAGATGGGAAACAAGTCAATAAAAAATAACTATTAAATTGTTATTTTTATATTAAAGTGTTTATATTAAAGTATTTATTAATTTTATTATTTTATTAACACTTTATTAATATAAAGTGTTTATAAATATAATTATTTATATTAAAGTTTATATTAAAGTGCTTATATTAAAGTGTTATGTTATTTTTATATTAAAGTGTTACCTAACCAAAAGGGAGATTTAAAATCAAACAGTCACACGAGATGATGCAAACTCCTAGAGAAGCTTGTAACTTCAAGGTATTAACTATTATTATGTATCAAGATTGAAAATGATGAAGTTACACCTTCTCACATCATTATTTAAACCTTTAAATTAAAAAAAAAAATTTTTTTTTTAATGTTTATTTTTGAGACAGAGGGAGACAGAGTGTGAGTGGGGAGGGGCAGACAGAGAGAGGGAGACACAGAATCTGAAGCAGGCTCCAAGCTCTGAGCTGTCAGCACAGAGCACAATGCGGGGCTCGAATTCACGAACTGTGAGATCATGACCTGAGCCGAAGTCGGACGCCTAACGGACTGAGCCACCCAGACACCTCAATTATTTAAACCTTTAGATGACCTGGTTGGCCTGTTGATGTAAAACGTTTACTAGAGTCTCCCATATATTAAAAATTAGTATTAAAAAAAATGAGTAATTATTTCGGGACCAATATGTGAAAGTAGCTCTGAACCTGTAACAACTTTCATTTCTTAAGTCTCAATCCTGGAAACAACTTAAGTGTCCATCAATAGATAAGTAAAAATGTGGCATATACAATGGAATACTATCCCACCATAAACAAGAAATGAAATCTTGCCATTTGCAACAACATGGATAGATTTTGAAGTTATTACACTAAATGAAATAAAATAAGTCAAAAAAAGACAAGTACCATATGATCTCACTTACACGTGGAATCTGAAAAACACAAAAAACTTCCCACCAAGCTCATAGATGTAGAAACAGACTAGTGGTTGCTAGGGACCAGAGGTGGTGTGTGCGAGTGTGAGCGCGCGCGCGTGTGTGTGTGTGTGTGTGTGTGTGTGTGTGTGTGTGTGTGTGTATGTGTGTGCATGCACGCACGGGTGCTGGTGTGAAGTGGATAAAGCAGGCCAAAAGGTACAAACGTCCAGTTATAAAATAAATAAGTCATGAGGATGTAATGTACAGAATTAGGCTATTGTTAATAATCTGTTGTGGGGCACCTGGGTGGCTCAGTCAGTTGAGCATCTGACTTCAACTCTGGTCATGATCTCACAGTTCGTGAGTTTGAGCCCCGTGTTGGGCTCTGTGCTGACAGCCCAGAGCCTGGAGCCTGCTTTCAGAGTCTGTGTCTTCACTAGTCTCTGCTCCTTGTGTACTCACACTCTGTCTCTCTCTCTCTCTCTCTGTCTCAAAAACAGATAAACATTAAAAAATATATATATTATATGCATATTTGAAAGCTGCATAAGACAACAGATCTTAGAAGTCCTCATAAGAAAAAAAATTGGGGGGAGGTAACTGTGTATGGTAACAGATGTTAACTAGACTTACTGTGGTGATATTCTTGCAATACATACAAATATTGAATCATTATGCTGTATGCTTGAAACAAATATGTCAATTATACTTCAATTAAAAAAAAAATCCCAGGGGCATCTGGATGGCTCAGTCGGTTAAGCGTCTGACTTCAGCTCACGTCATGATCTCACAGTTTGTGAGTTTGAGTGTCGTGTCAGGCTCAGTGCTGTCAGCTCAGAGCCTGGAGCCTCCTTCGGATTCTGTGTCTTCCTCTCTGTCTGCCCCTCCCCTGCATGCTCTCTCTCTCTCAATAAATAAATAAATAAGCATTAAAAAAAAAAAAAAAGAATAACTTAAATCCCAATCCATTTTTAAACAGACTGTTTATAGTTATAGAAAGTACACTCTTTAAAACTGGTGTTTCAACAGATCCATTAAGTTTACGATCTACCCTGTATATGTATTATGTTTGCCGATGCTGGTTATAAAGGCATGTGTTTGGACAGTAAGAGCTATACAAATATTTGCCAAGTATTTTGGTGAGAAATTACTTACTTTTTCTAAGTCTTCCTGCTGTTGTTCACAGCCTGACACTTCACAAAGTCTCTGGCTAAGGGCCACAGAGCGTTTTAGCTCATCCTCACTGTCGGAATCAAGGCATAAAGCCAAGGAACTCTTGGATTTGAAGGTGAAATTCCTGTAATTTAAGAAAATAAAAACCTATATGAGTCTGATAAATAAATACTTGTCCTTGTTATTTCCTTGATGCATATAATACCAAAATAAAACAAAAAACTTTTCCATTATGGAAAATGATTTACAGAGAAAAAAGGATACAGAAGAGATATATTTAAGCATTACCTTTGCCCCACTCCAAAACAGCCATGCTTTGAAAATTAGACAATTCTTATGCTATTATATATCATCCGTAAACCAATCACTTTGTGCCTTTTTTCTTTTAATGATCAACCCCAAAGTAGTTTTTGGTTTTATAAAGCAAGTACTCTACTGAATGCATGCAGACATGGCAATGAATAAATGTTTTTGACAACTTTGTGCATGAGGACTAATTTTTGATCTTTTTAATTATGATCCATGTATTCTAAAATTAACAGTAACATTCCACTTATCCAATTATATGTAAGTCAGACTTCCGGCAACCTCTAGTTTCCAGAATGCAGGGATTCAAAACTAAGAAAAAAGGCTTCTCAGGAAAGCAGTAGTTTCAAAGCCCATGCACTTTACTCTTTAGACAGGGACCCTTTCTTTCCCAGGAAATGGTGCATAAAATAAGGTAGCAAGTTCATCAAGAAATGAGAGCTAGGAAATGAGAGAGAATAACCACAAAAAGGGCAATAAAGAACTATAAAGTCATTTAATATAAACTGTTTTGTAAGAATTAAAAGCCTCTGAGGGCATGATCATATTAAAACACAGTGTAATAGGTGAGACTCATAATGCTGATTCTAAGTCATTAAAATATATTTAAATTACCTTCAGTTTATTTTATTTAAGAATATAAAGAATTCTGTAAGGTTACAGAGTACAGAACCATCTAAAATGGCTAAGCATTTTAAAGATGGATGCTTAAAAAGGCAAGCTTTGGCTACATAAAATATCATTCTTCAATGATACCAGATAAGTAAGGTGTTACTGCATTGTCTTCTAAGTGAGCTGAAAATAAACTAAAAGAAAAAGTGGAAAAGGTCAAAGAGCACGAATTTTCTTTGATGAAGGTTAACGTAAATTTGTATACTATACTAAAAAAAAAAAAGTAAAATGGAAATTGGAAAAATGCAATTCATCTAAATGTAAAAATTGTAAATAAACATATAGAATGATGGCACCAAGAAATAAGAGGCCACAATGGAAACCAGGAGGATCGCATAGCAATGTAGATCAAAGAAAAGAGGCAAGTGGTCAGTGATAAACCCAAACATAGTCTGTGGCTGAGAGCACCCAGGATATCACTGCACTCCAGCCTACACACTTGAATAGCCTCCCATTAGGTGTTCAAAAGGGTTTTTAGCATAACTTAGAAATAGCCAATCAGCCGTCTTAATTCCTCATTTCTGATTTCATGCTCACCAAGCAAAACTGAATGTATTAATTTGTTTATGCATGTAAATACTTTGCTGAAGGAGGGTGACACCTGGCCACTAAAATACCAGGGTCAAATGTGACAAAGGACATTGTAGAGGAACCAATGGTATTCTTATTCATAACTCAGCCTCTTTTAAGTTTGATCGGCATGACAGGTCTTCTAGGGCCTAATTAATTATCCTTTATTGATCAGCTCTCAAATTCTCATACCAGTAGACCCTGGAGAACAGATGACCATGCCAAATATAATGATGCCCAATGAAACCATCTCTTTCTTGAAACTATAGTGATTTGGTACATAAAGAGTGCATTCCATTAATAATTACTATATTCACAGAAGGCAGCTTGCCTGTAGTAAGGAAAAATATTCATCCTGTAAATGCATCACTTGCTCACTTTCTAAGCAGCCAAGTGGTATTGCTCATTTGTATCTTGAGAACGGGCAAGAGTATTCATATCGGTACCATTTCAGATTTCTAGTCATGTTAGTCATCTGGTTTTAATTGCACTGAAAAATAATTAACAGGAGGAAAAGAAAATAGCAGTTCCCAAATGTCATTTTATGGTTATATTAGCCCCCCAAAGCCCTTAAACAACAAAGTGTTTAATTTTAAAGATAAATGACAACCAAGTCATTTAGAATTGTCTAATCAGGAACTGTGGTTCTAGTTAAATCACAGAGGAGATATATTTAAAAAAAGTATTTTCTTCTCTTCTTGGACAAACTTTTCCATTTTAAGTAAAAAATATAAAACATTTGTAGAATAGCTACATTTCACTGTGTGTTTGTTTTCTTGCTCCCTATCAGAACTGCGCCAGTTAAGTGTCTAAAACAAGGAAGTCCCAGACTGGCTAGCAACAGGCGAAAAGATAATTTGGGATTTCCAGGTGTATTTTTGAGGAATAGTGCTTTACACCAACAGGGGTTATTTTATCTCTTCAATCCTTAAAATTCCTTGTCATCAGTTAATTTCTACAGTTGTGGGATGAAAATATTACATATTAACAGATGACTTAAGTTTAAAAACAAAATTTTGAGAGGATCATCTGAATGTGCTTCACTATCAAAGACTTTGTTATACCCTACATTACAGTTTAAGGCAGATTCAGGAAAATTACAAAGTATAGTAATACAGAGCAGTTATCATGCAAAGAGAAACAAAGAAAAGGGGAAGGGATAATCTCAGAAATTAGGGCAAGCCAAATCCTTAAAAATACAAATTTTGGGTACACAAGAAATATAACTCACTTTGAAGGTGTAGAAGGGCTGGTGATGCAGGAATTCACCATTTGAGAGGCTTTCAATGGTCTAGAACTATCAGAAAATTAGAAAATATATAATGTATATAATTACATTACTAAAATATATATTTAAACTTATAAAACGAATTATTCTATACTATAGTCCCTTATGTATCCTTTTGAAAAGCAAAAAATTATAATACTTCTACTAGCAATAGAAGCCAAAAGAGAAAACAAGATACCATCTCTAGGCTCTTCCTGATCCAATGATCTAAATAAACAGCATTGGAAATGAAGTCAAAGGGAATGCATATGAAGAGGACAACTTTGGAAAAATTATCTTGTCTCAGTTCTTTACTTTTAAGCAATAAAATAATAATAGCTCTCATTTATTGAGGACTTACTGGCTATCAGACACTGTAGTAAGAGCTCACGTGTATTACCTCATTTAATGTTCACAACCATCCTGTTATATTCCCTACAGACAGGTCAAAGAATGTGTCCAGTCTTAAAGCTATTCAATTGTGGAGTCATACAGCCTGGTTTCAGTCTGTGAAATAAACCGCCTATACTAATGGCCAGAAAGAGTAACAGTTCTACCAGCAGTGGGCACTTTGCATGAAGCAGAAACAAATTCTGAAGAAAGGCCGTAAGAGAAAATCCAGAAACACTAAGACTCTGGGAAAATGTCTTTATTAGTAAGTAGACCCATTGAGGCCTTTAGGATAAACTTATATGATGTGGTATATATGTCCATTTCTAATCCAAGGGAAATACATTTTATAAAAAGGCATCAATTCATGTTAGCAAACGTTCATTTACTTTCTGAAAGGTCTATTCCACTTTAGCCAAGAGACCTGGTTCTTCCAGTTGCTAACTGCATAACCTTAAGAAAATCACTTAATCTTCTTGGATCTTCTCTGTAAAATTAAAAATTTAGACAAAATCTCTACGATCCTTTTTCACCTCTAAAGTTTGAGAACTTTATGATTCTACCAAATTAGAGTTCAAGTATAAAAAAGAACTACAGTACATGGCTCCAAAGTAATCCAAGTATGCAGAAGGAAGAGCTACATTCAGAGAAGTCCTATGGTTTTCCCAGCATATGCGATGAAGCAAGATCAAAAGTAACGGTTACTACTTTTCTCATGGAAAAACTTCTAGGAGCCACAAAAGTTCTTCACTCACACTGGTGATGATACATTTATGAAGACCCAATCAATCTGGGGGGCCCTGGCATAACATTTAGTATACTGTTTCTCAAACTTGCATATTCCAGACAGTCAGCAAAGGCATTGTTAAAAATACTGATTTTCTCAGATCTACTGAAACAGAATTTCTAGGGAAAGAACACAGGAATTGGTTACTTTTTATTTATTTATTTTTTAGTGTTCAGGTAACTTTTATGAACATGCAAATTCCAATTTATATTCCTAAAATGTATCAAGCTTATCTTCTAGTAATCTAAGAGAGTAAGTGTACTCTCTAAAAAGGTAACTTTTTATGAAAGGCAATTAATGCACTTGGAAAAATTTTAAGCATTTTATTTAATTACTTCCATAAGGAAGTAACTTAACACAAAATCCTAAAATAAAGCAAAATTAAAATCTCCTTCTTGGTCTGATTTTACCGGGGAGTCATGTTATCTAGTTCAGTCATTGTTTTGATCAGATATTAAAGCCCCTTAACTTCAAAAGGGAAGATAAAGAAATTCTCTCTCAAGGACTTACATTGCCGTATGTGCACTCCAACCAAGGGTGAAAGGTGGTTTTGTACTTTCAGTGCAATGAGAGGACAGGGTCAGGTATCTTGGAATGAAGACTTGCTGCCCAATCTTGTTGTTAAGTGAGAGAGTGACGTTGAAGCTGTATCGTTTCAAATGAAGAATGAGAATCCTGAAAAACAGGACATGATGACATTATTAGCTGACACCTAATAGATACTAGCTAGCTCTCTTACAGGTGAAAAGAGATCACTGTAACTAATCATGTTACATAGCTTTTGACTTAAAGAATACATTTGGCTAAACTAAAGATCCTTCAAAAAACATTTACTGAATATCTGCCATGTGCCAGGCACCACTATATAAGTAAAAATAAAACATGGGCATAGGGTGGATAAGTGAGGTTTGGGTAAAATATTTATAATGTTCCCAGAAAAAAAAGAAAACAAAAACACCAAATAAAACGCATTTTATTTTAAAATGTGGTACTGGGTTAAATCCTTATTTACTTCAATGTGATGTAGTTTACAAAAAAAAAATAGGTGTTATATAACCATTACTGGTAATTTAATTAAAGTGTTAAACAGCCCTTATGTTTGAGGGTGAACATTAAGTTTTTCAAAATGATTTTTGACAAGAACTACTCTTACTTCAGTGTAGCACCTTCTCTGGAGAGATTAGGCTAAGAGAGAAAAAGTTTTCTCCACTTTTTTCTCTGCAAAAAGTTCTACAAAATGTACATGCCAAATCTGGCTTGTGGGTCTGAAAAGGCTTTTTAGCTCTGTAGAAGCACTTCTTTTTAGTTACTATTGTGCCAACCTTTTCACCTGTGATACAGACCATAATCTCTGCTAGATGGACTAAATATATCTCACAGCCCACAAGAACACTTTAAAATTTGAATTTCAGAACTCTTATGGGAATAAACCTCAATTTTAGGCAAAATGTCTGATTTATGGAAATCTGTTTTCTTTCTTACCGTACATAGCTTTTCACAGAAGCCACAAACTAAAAAAAATTATAAACTGAAGTTACTGACTGCATTCCTCTTTAAAAAGTATGCTAGAACTCATAATCTTCAAATTCATAACCTAAGAGAACATAAGGATCCAAATGATACAAAGAAATAAAAACTCATGTCAAATATTTTGACTAAAGTTTCATATAATCCTACCAAAAAAAGGTACTATGAAACAGATAGATGATAGTCAAAATCACTGATCTATAAAGATAAAGTAGACTAAAATTGAACATATTTGATAAAGACACCAGGCACATCAAGAATAAAAGTAGACTGGATTTAATACTGAAATGAACAAAAACAGAGCAAGTCCAATAATCTGGATTTATGATACAAAGGCTTCTAAAGTTCAGAATAAATTATCCTGTAACATAAGTGACCTACCAGAAAAAATAGAAAACCAAGGAAAATAATTCCCGTAAGTATTTTTTTTCCCCTTAAAAGACCAAACAGCTAGCCACTGGAAAAGGGAACAGACATTCAGCTTGCCAGGTCAAATGAGTATTTAAAACTATACACTGCTTTCCTTAGTTAATGATAACTGATAACAATCAATCCCTTGCCTTAAGGTTTGCTCCCTCCCACCTCCTGCCTCAAAACACTCACAAATAGGAAAAGACTAAATCTCTTGAGTAAAAAGTGGTCAACATAACAATACTGCTGATTTAGAAAGTCATTCCTTTAAAAGAAATTCATTTTCTAGCAAGATTATGGAATGTAAAAGAACTAATCTCTAGTCTCTAGGGGCTAGGTTCCAGAAATCCTATGCTTACAGAAAAGAGAAGCTAATAAAAGAAAGTAATGCACTCTGCAGGCAAAGTGCCACATAAATACTTAATAATAACCTTGTTTGTGGTTGAGATCTATTCTTGGAAAGAACTAAAAGCTGCACTATCATCACATCACATTGTGTCTAACTGGTTTTATGTATGTTTACACAGAGCTAATACAAGTTAATTTCATTCCTAATTCAGAACTGTTTAGATTATAGGAAACTTACTAACTTACAAGATCCTTTGTAGAAAATTACTCCTCTTGTTTTATGTTCATGCACACCCTATCATGTGTTTGTGGCAGATTTTCACTGAAGGCTCAGGATAAGAGAGGGAGACTAGCACATAACCAAACAACAAATTACAACTGAATGTTATACATTACCAAATTAAAAATGTACTAGCTGATCCCTACCACTGGTCCAAAGTCTCACCAGCCACATCCTCTTCCTGCCATCTTCTGGGGACTCTCAAGTGACTTCCCTTCTTCAGCATTCCAAATATTCTTCCTTTATAATGGAAGAGCATTCTAACTTCCCTCCCCCTACCCTCTCACATCTCCGCTTTGCTTTACCAATCCATTCTGGTGAGCCTCGCTTATTCAGTAATATCTGTAAATACTTCAAAGAAGAAAAACTGAAGAGCAATTAATTTTACCTGGGTAGCCTGTTAAATTTGTGCCTGACAAGAGCACACTTCCCACCACACTTCTCACAGGAATACTCAAGTTCTTCTGCCTGTAAAAAGACGAGAGGGAAAAATAAAGAAGCATGAAGTTGAATCAGCATTACCCCATTCAATGCTAATACTCTTCTCTAGTCATACTACTAGTTCAGTGCAATGACAACTCCGACCAGTTTAAATTTTGTGTCTAGAGCCACAAGCCTTACTAAATTAAGACCTAATCCTCAAAACAGTCATCTTATAATATCATGCCCTATTTCAGAATTCCTAATTTCCTTTTTTACCATGGAAACATCTCAATTTATGATAGCAACTAGACTCTACAGTAGCAGATTCTCAACCTTTTCCCCATGGATGCACAAGAACCACTGCCAAGAGTATATCCAGATTTTAACATTTGGCCATAGCAGAGATAAGATCACCTTCAGGTTAGGCGGAGTTCCTGGTCTGTTAGGTGTAACTCTACCCCTTTCTTATAATGGAACTCAATCTTCTGGTGACAGCCCACTAAGAACAACTGCTCTAAAAGGACCAAAGTTTGGGGTGGATATCATTACCTAGAGAAAACTGAAACAAGAAATCCTTAAAAAACGGGGGTAAAAGATACACAGGAAAAGCTTCAAATTCTATGATAATAACAGGAATAGTAAGGAATGATAAAACAAAAAGAAAAGCAGAGTATTTATCTTTGGGTGGAGCTGAATGTTCATCATTTAAAGAACAGAATTTTTTTTTTTTAACCTTAGGAAGACAACGCTGCCCATTTGCTACAACAAAACAAGAACCACTATTAAATAGACAAAGGGTGATCCTGGCAAATTTCCATCAGTTATAAGGACAGCTACACAATAGGTCCAATTATGCCCCCAAAACTTGCTGAATATCTCTAAGAGTAAATCACAGAAACATATTTATCTATAGCCTTGGATATACATGACTTTTCCCTTTTGTTTCTAATAGGGTACATACCACCTAAGGAAAAGCAAAGAGTATTTTTTCATTCCTCCGATCTTAGATACAAACTTACATCGTGTCTCCAATTTTTACCACTACTACCAAATTTTAGCATATGCTTCAAGCTGGTACTTGTTTACAAGTAACTGCTTGTAAGGTGGTCTAAAACACCTGCTATTGAGTTAAATGTATAATCTACTTAAGCAATCAACAGTCTTCTTCAAATTAACGACTAGGTTTATCAAGCTTTTAAAAATACTTTTTATAAATATTTCTTATTTGTTTTCCCTTCATATCTATTTGTTGAAACTCTGCCTTAAAGAAACCAATTTCAAATACTATTATCTATGATATATAAAATTTAGTTATGTGAAAATACCAAAAGATATTACTTACCCTAAAGAAAAGATCAAGAGAATCTTGAATTGAACGAGGAGGGAGTGGCTTTTTCCTTCGAGGAAGGTCAATGGAGAGGTCATTAAACTGTTCTCTTTTGGGAATAATCTCTCCACATCTGTATGAATAAAAGACAAACGGGAGCATTTAGAAGTCTAACTATGCAATACAAAATAAATACAACTAGACTTCAGAAACACTGTTTCCCTCATCAGGTACCAACAGACTAGGACTAGGCATAAGCAATGTACAACACAGTGGACTTCACCTTTATGAAATCAACACAGGAAGAACCTCAACTGCAAGTGTTTAAATACTTCATTAGAACGCTAAGTTTTTACATTTTATTTTTTTTAAAAAGCCCCAAAAGTTGAAAAAAAAAAAAAAAAACTGAAGCATAACATACAGAAAAGTGAACCAAAGGTGTACAGTTTCATGAATGATCAGTTAACACCACTCAAATCAAGAAATAAAATATTATAAGGTCCCTAGAAGCCCCCTCACATGCTCCTTCCCAATCACTATCCCTTTCTCCCAAAAGGTAACTATTATCCTAACTTCCAACACAACAGATGAGTTTCGCCTGTTTTGGAACCTACGTTTTCTGTAGTCTCTCTTGTTCAACATGAGTGTAAGTTCAACCATGCTTGCTGCATGTGGTTATAACCCATCTTTATTGCTGGCTCACATTAACTGTTTTGAGCATGCCACTATTTATCCATAATACTACTGATGGACATTTGGATTGTTTCCAGCTTTTGACTACACAAGCAGTGATGCTTCAAAAATTCTATGTGTTCGGATACTCTTTCTGCCCACAGGTCATGTCCCTGTGCTTTAACAAAAATACCTTTTTGCACTGAAAAAAATAAATACAATAAATAAAAATTCTATGTGTTTTTGGTAAACTTCTGTCAGCAGACCTGTTTGATTATTGGAGATTATATATATATATATATATATATATATATATATATATATATGTATGTATTTTAATGTTTTTATTTTATTTGCAGGGGGAGCAGAGAGAGAGGGGAGGGACAGAGGATCCCAAGTGGGCTCTGCACAGACAGCAGAGAGCCTGATGTGGGGCTCGAATTTGTGAACTGCGAGATTATGACCTGAGCCAAAGTTGGATGCTCAACCGACTGAGCTACCTAGGTGCCGCTATTATTGGATGTATTTCTACAGAATTTTTAAAAATGGGCTCAGAGATCAAAACTCTGTATTTATCTGGAAGTAAATTCACTTCCTTTAAATAGTTTTAGTTGATGCTTTTCCTTCTATCTGTATATCAGCATTTTTAGTAATATTCAATCTCCTGCCCTAGTTCTCTACTGCCATAGTTGAAGACTGGAGATCATCAGAATATATTTGTTCATTCAACAAATATTTGAGTCCCTCTCTAATAGGCAAAATTCTAAGACGACCCTTGCCTTTGTATAACTCCATCCCCTTTAAGAGAATGTGTGACTGTGATGAGCTATCACTCCCAAGATGATGTTACTTTACATGACAAAGGGATTTTACAAATATGATTAATGTTACTAATCCTAATGTTGAGTTGATAAAAAAGGAGATTATCTGAGAAGCTCAGATCTAATCACATGAGCTCTTTAAATCTGAATCTAGAGATATGAAATAGAGGAAGTCAGGGATTCAAAGACAGAGACACTACTGCTGACCCGAAAGAAAGCAACTGCTATGAATTGCCTAAGAAAGCCACAGAGGGGCGCCTGGGTGGCTCAGTCGGCTAAGCGTCCAACTTCAGCTCAGGTCACGATCTCGCGGTCCGTGAGTTCGAGCCCCGCGTCGGGCTCTGGGCTAATGGCTCAGAGCCTGGAGCCTGCTTCCGATTCTGTGTCTCCCTCTCTCTCTGCCCCTTCCCTGTTCATGCTCTCTCTCTGTCTCAAAAATAAACAAACATTAAAAAAAAAAAAAAAGAAAGAAAGAAAAGAAAGCCACAGAGCATGAAACTACAGGCAGCCTTTAGGAAATTGGTAGTTCCAGCCAACAGCCAGCAAGAAAATGGGGACTTCACTGCTACAGTCATAAAGAACTAAATTCTGCCCACAACCTTAAAGAGCTTAGAGGGGGATCCAGATGAGAACATGGAACACCTTGATTTCAGCCTCTGATACTATGGGCAGAGAACGTGTCCACACCTTGTCTAGACTTCTGACCTATGGAGCTGTGAATTAATTAGCAGATATTGTTTAAAAGCTGATAAATTTGGGCAATTTCTTATGCATCACTAAATATGCCTCCTATCTGCCAGAAACTGTTCTAGTAGCACTGCAACTGTTCTAGTTGCAGCAATGAACAAACCCAAGATAGAATACCTCCCTGCACAAAGCTATACTGGAGGAAAAAGGCAATAAAAAATATGTAAGTAATATGTATAGTATGTTAGTGATAAATGCTAAGGGAAAAAAAAAAGTAGAGATCAGAGTAGATGGTTAGAATTTAAATAGGGTAAATTCCTAGAAAATGCCTTACTGAGCAAGTGGCCTTTACATAAAAATATAGAGGAAAATATGGGGAAAGAGAATTTGAGATGAAGGTAAGTGAAAAAGGCCCTTAGGTCCCAGGATCCTGGTTTTGGGGAAAAAAAACAAACAAACAAACAAACAAACAAGGAAGCTAGTTTGGCTGGAACAGAATAAGCAAGGGGAAAGACTGGTAGGAGACAAAGCCACAGTTAACTGGGGGAAAAGGGGCTGCTGACAGATCATATGGGATTCTGCAGATCACAGTGAGAATTTCAGCTTTTATTTTATAGGTTATGAGGAAAAGCCTAACATGAACTAACTCACTTCTACTTCATATGGATCACTTTGGCTAATGTGTTTAGACTACAGAGAGACAGGACAGAAACATAGAGACCAGTTTAGAAGGTACTCCAACAATCCCGGCAAGAGATGATGGTGGCTCTGATCAGCTGGTGGCAACAGGTCAGACCCTGGATGTACTCTGAAGGAAGAGCTGAAAGGATTTCCTGACACATGAGACGCAGGGGTGCAAGAGAAAGAGAAGAGTTAAGAAATACACCACCCTTTTGGGTTGATAAACCCTATGTATGGAACTGTTACTACTGAGATAGGGAAGACCGCAGAAGGTTTTATAGAGAATATTAAGTACTTAGTTTTATATAATTTAAGTTCTTTGAATGCAGAATTCTTCATATTCAATATTACTATATTGAAATACCTTATAACTGAAAACAAGCCAAATTAAACTACAACAGCTTAAAAAAATAAGTACTTTTGGCAAACTGGCCACACTAACTTACAGCAGGATGTATCAGAGGCTAAACAATGATAATTACAATCTGAGGTGCATGCAGTCTTCCTTCAGCCAAAAACTATTTTGTGTTTAAAGAATGCTCTTGGGGCACCTGGGTGGCTCAGTCAGTTAAGCCTCCAACTTCAGCTCAGGTCATGATCTCACGGTTCGTGGGTTCGAGCCCTGCTTCAGGCTCTGTGCTGACAGCTCAGAGCTTGGAGCCTGCTTCGGATTCTGTCTCCCTCTCTCTCTGCCCCTCTCCTGCTTGCACTCCATCTCCCTCTCTCTCAAAAAATAAATAAACATTAAAAAAACTGGAAAAAAAAAAAAAGAACAGTCTTAAAGAAAAAATCCTAATAAAGCAACTAAAGCAAGGCCTTCAAGGAAGTAGTACCACAGCTGTTGTGGCCTCATAGAGCCTTTCTGCCTCCCAGACTTGCCACATTCTTGGGCCACTGTTCAGCCTGGCCACCTGGCGTGTCTACATCCCATGAAATATGTCACTTCATGCATGGTGCACACACCCCAAGTGTACACCCAACATCTGGATGCTGCACAAGCGAAGTGCCTGATTGCTGCCATTGGCACAGTGCAGTAGCCACTGCTCTGATATGACTTCTTTCTTCTTGTGCTACCTGGAGCCATTTCTATCAGAGGCAACTGAAATTCTCCTATGAAAAGAAGTTTGGTTGGCACCCTCACAATTAAATGATACAATCACAAATAATCATCAAAATTTTATTTAACTTGAACAGATTTTGTATGGAAGTGCATTAGAAGAAAGAGAAAGATGACTGGCTACCATATTATTAACTGCTGGTGGGCCTTCCAGTTTGTAAAAAGAGATGGGCTGTATTTATAAGACCTGGATTTTTTCTTTTAAAATAATTTATCCACTGGGGGAAAAAGACTGAAGAAATTACGATGGCAAGAAATGTCACACATACTAGTAATAGAAATTATCTGTATAGTGTCCATCTGAATGTTCAAAATTCTAATCCAAATTACTGGAATGTTATAGCTGGAAGAGACCTCATGAACAGTCTATGAAAAACAGAGATATGGAAGACAGAATGGATAATGGCAGCCAATATATGGGTGTTGAGTATTTCTTTTTTTTTTTTTTAATGTTTATTTATTTACTTTTGAGAGAGACAGAGAGAAAGGGAGGGAGGGAGCACTTGTGTGCATGCATGCACGTGCATGAGCAGTGGAGGGGCCGAGAGCGGGGGAGAGAGAGAATCCCAAGCAGGCTCTGCACTGTCAGTGCAGAGCTCGATGCAGGGCTCACTCATGAGATCATGAGTGAGATCATGACCTGAGCTGAAATCAAGTCAGATGCTTTAACCCACTGAGCCACCTAGGTGCCCCAGGTATTGACTATTTCTAAAGAAAACTCCAAAACAAATGGAAGAGAAGCACTATTTAAAGAATAGTTTCCTTGAGTCGAAGAAAATCCCAAATCTTCAGATGAAAAAGCTGTATCACATTTAAGGGAAAATTAAGCAAAATATTTAGATGTAAACTTGTGAAACTGAATTTCAAAAATAAAGAACACCACGGGTTTTCAGAAGAAAAACATTACCCACAAAATCAGGTTTCTCCCAAATGTCACAGAGTAATAGGATATGATGGGAAAGTGTATATAAGATATTAAGGGGAAAGGTTATGTGATTCAATAGTTCTGTATTAAGTCATGTGCGAAAGCCAAAAAACTAATTCTTACCTATATAGAAGAATTCCACTCTCTCTGAAAAACATTCAGAGATGTACTATCAATAACTAGGAAACTAATCAAAATAGAACCTTTTGTTTTTTCAACTTTCTTTCTTTCTTTCTTTCTTTCTTTCTTTCTTTCTTTCTTTCTTTCTTTCTTTCTTTCTTTCTTTCTTTCTTTATTTATGGGACAGACAGAGACAGAGCATGAACGGGGGAGGGGCAGAGAGAGAGGGAGACACAGAATCGGAAACAGGCTCCAGGCTCCGAGCCATCAGCCCAGAGCCTGACGTGGGGCTCGAACTCACGGACCGCGAGATTGTGACCTGGCTGAAGTCGGACGCTTAACCGACTGCGCCACCCAGGCGCCCCAAAATAGAACCTTTTGATGTGAAGTGCAAGGTACAGAAGTCCTGACAGTGAGCATGGAAATTAATTAAATGTAGAAAGTCTGAATAATGAATGGAAAATGGTTAAAAACCACTGCAAAAGTTAAAATAATTCAAATTCTGATCCTGTAAAAAAAAAAAAATCCCATTTTTAATAGAAACAATTTGGTTTAATAATATAAGCAACTAATAAGAGGGAGTCTTTCCAGGGAAAAAGAACAAGTACTCCCAGAGTACTCAGTATTCCATGCAAAGATTAAAAAAAAAAAAAACAACCAAAACCAAACTTACAGACCAAAATTAAGTGCTTAGCACTAAAGCACATGACAAAATAGTCCAGTTCTCCTTAGTTCTCACCCTACAAAGCATTTTTACAGAAGATAAAGACACTGAAAAGAGATGTTTGGTAGAATCTATGCATTTATGTGTCCTTATGACATAGAAAGGAAGAATTAAAACCTTCTCAAAGAATTTTAATCACCTGCCATAAAGAATTAAAAAGGCAAAGAGTTTTCTTAGAGACTACTTACGCTTTACAGATGATGGAGTGCTGAACCTCAAATTCCAAGTTAGTAATAACAGGGCAAGTGTATACCCTGGTAGCTGAAATATCTGATGAAGTTTCTTCTCCAGGAACAGGTTCAGTCTTCCAAGTTTTATTTAACTTTTCCATGTCCTCTTTCAGCTGGTCTAAGCACTGACTTAAAAATTCATGAGCATCCTAAGAAGGCACAATATCTTTAACTATAAGATCAAAGCCTTTCTTGTCACAAAAATAGCTTGCTAACATTGTGATTTATACAACTAAAGCATTTGGAAGTTAATTAACACAAAAAAGGTCAGATTTATTCTAACAATTTGGGGGTACATATTTTGTGAATAAAAATAAATGACGGATTTTATATTTTTAACTACCAGGGGGACTAGCATGAATAAATAAATGAATCACTCCTACTTTAAGAAAAAGTATGTTAGCTTTTGTAGCTAAAATAGCCCAAGTTCCCGTAATGGCAAACAATATCTGTATTATTAAAATACAATAAAATACACGGAAGAGTCATATTAAACCTTACCCTAAGTCCTCAGGTTTTACAACCTGTGATGAACACATGTACACAAATCTCATTTTAAAATAAAAGTCAGGTAACACACTGAAATCATTTCAATTTCCCTTATCTCTAAAGTGTTTAAAAACAATGAGTACTCACATTCTGCATATAACCAGAGAATCTCTCTGCTGTGGCTGAAATGGCATTTTTAACCTTCTTGAGTAAATCTTTTTTGGTCTCTGAATTACAGATATCTTTTTTAACAAGCAAGTGTGCAAAGCGTCTGTTAAAACAAGAGACAAATTTAGTGAAGTTTTACAAAAGTTTGGATAGCATGATATCTGAAAGACTATTACCAATAAAACTTTGAACTTTAACATTTATTTTTGAGAGACAGAGCGTGAGTGGGGGAGGGGCAGAGAGGGAGACACAGAATCCAAAGCAGGCTCCAGGCTTTGAGCTGTCAGCACAGAGCCCGACACGGGGAGCTTAAACCCACGAACTGTGAGATCATGACCTGAGTCGAAGTCAGATGCTCAACTGACAGCAACCCACGTGCCCCTAAAACTTTAAGCTTTAAGTGTCTAAGGCACATAAAATTTTAAGTGTCTGCAACTGTTATTCTATAATTAATAAGGTAAACGTTTATTTAGTAAATATGTAACAATTACCTGATAAGTGCATTGAGTGGAATTTTCTTCCATGGGATACCTTGCTTAAGCAAGTCATTTGCAAATGATTGGAGTGAAAACAGAGATTGTAAAATAGCATTCATATAACAGGTATTTCCCAAATTGGAGAAGCTGAAAATAAAAAAAATAATAATAATAATGCTTTTGAAGACAATAGTAGTTCCTGACATATGTTCATTAAAGCAGGGGTTCCCCACTACAGCATGCTTCAGAATCACATAGAGGGCTTGTTCAAATACATATTGCTAAGCCCTGTAGGTCTAAACAGAGAGGGTGCAAAACTGCATTTCTAACAAGATTCCAGTTGATGCTGATGCTGCTGGTCTGAGGACCATACTCTGAGAACCACTGCATTATAAGATTATAACAAGTAAAACTGTACATTTTCAAATGAATGTTAAAAAGAACTGGGGACTTATTCAAAGAGTTATCTGTTCTTATTTATAATTTTAATTTTTCATTGAGATATAACTTACTCATTACTCTTCAGGATATGCCCAGAAGTAGAACTGCTAGATCACAGGATATATGTATTTGGCTTTAATGGGTATTGCCAAACATATTCTAAAGCATATATTTTTAAATAAACTTCTATTTGAAAATATTCCCAAACTGTCAGAAAAGTTGCACAAGAATATTCTTTATCCAGATTCATCAACTGTTAACCTTTTGCACTATATGCTTTGCCATTTAATGCATCTCTCTCTGTATTTCTTATGACGCGTGTGAGAGTAAGTTGCATAAATCGTAACTCTTAAGCCCTATATACTTCAGGGTGTATTTCATAAGAACATTCTCTTATATAACCAAGGCAGAGTTACCAATATTATAAAATTTAATGCCGATATACTCTTATCTAACATACTTCAATCCAATTTTGCCAACTGGCCCAATATGTTTATAGCATTCGCCCCCTGACCCCTGGGCTAAGCACAAGATTCAGTCCAGAATAGGATGATGCATTTAGTACTCGTGTCTCTTCAGTTTTTTTTTAAATCCAGAGTACTTCTTCAGCTTTCTCTTTCACGACATTGACATTTGTGAAGAATATATCCTCCCCCCCATCACTATTTTTTAATGGACTGTTCTTCATGTTGGGTTTGTTATTTCTTCATGAGATTCAGCCCAGGTTGGAAAAACACAGTGACATACAGTGATACTGTCTCCTTCCAAGGGTATCACATTCAGAGGTACATGATATTACTGTACTATTCATTGGTGATGTCAATTTTGAATACCCTGAAGAACTTCCACTTCAGACTATGAGAAAGTATCAGGGTCTGGAATTATCCCACCACCATAAACAATGGGGGGAAAAAGGACAAAATACTGGACAACAGGCAGTGCAGGACTGTGACTCTTATTAGAAGGGAAGCAGTGTGAATCCTACCATTATGCAGGGTTTCTGGCTGCAGGTGATTTGTGAACTGCAGTCCAGGGAGGCGTACCCAAACAGAGCCCAGGAATTAAGCTGAACTGAGTTGAAACAAACCAGAGTTTGATAGGCTGAGATTGCTTAGATTTCTGGGACAGAGTACCTGAGGGGAGGGAGCTGTGCAAAGGAAAAGCTCCAGAAATAGGCACAGTCTGTTGAGTATTCAGCTAAATACCAACCTGTGCATGTTTAGGGTGAAGCCCTGTGACACCAGGCAAGAACTTCAAGGAAAAGAATGATTATTGGGGATTTTTTTTTTCTAATGTTTACTTTTGACACAGAGAGAGACAGAGAGAGAGAGAGAGACAGAGAGAGAGAGAGCATGAGCGGGGGAGGGGCAGAGAGAGAGGGAGACACAGAATCTGAAGCAGGCTCCAGGCTCTGAGCTGGCAGCACAGAGCCCGACGCAGGGCTCGAACCCACAGACCACGAGATCATGACCTGGGCCGAAGTCGACGCTCAACCGACTGAGCCACCCAGGCGCCCCATGGGGAACTATTAGCAGAATAATTTCCAGAGCTCTTGCAGGACCCAAAATTGGTTGAATTCCAACCAGAGGAGTGATATCTAGATGAACTCAGAGGGCATGAGCAGAAATACCAGAAGACCCATGCTTTAGGAAATGAATTACATTAGCCTTAGAATAAAGTCTACTCTAGGTTTAACACCAAAGAGCTTAAACAAAAGTCTCAGAATAATCACACCCAAGTTGCAGATATTAAAATAGCTATTATAAATATACTTTTTTTTCACATTTTTAAAAATTTTTTTGAGAGACAGAGACAGACAGACAGACAGACAGACAGATAGAGTGCAAGCAGGGGAGGGGCAGAGAGAGGGAGTCACAGAATCCAAAGCAGATTCTAGGCTCTGAGCTCTCAGCAGAGCCTGAAGCAGGGCTCGAGCTCACAAACTGCGAGATCATGACCTGAGCTGAAGTTGGATGCTTAACCAACTGAGCCACCCAGGTGCCCCATTATTATAAATATGCTTTAGAGGTGCCTGGGTGGCCTGGTTGGTTAAGTGTTTGACCCTTGATCTTGGCTCAGGTCTTGACCTTACGGTTTGTGGGTTCAAGCCCCACATCGGGCTCTGTGCTGACAGCGTGGAGCCTACCTGTGATTCTCTTCCTCTCCCTCTCTCTCTGTCCTTCCCCTTTCATGCTGTCTTTCTCTCTTTCTCAAGTTAAATAAACTTAAAAAAAAATACTTCATGTGATCACAGGTGCAGATAAAAACATAAATATAAGAGGAAAGAAATCAAAAATATAAATAAGCCCCAAACTAATTTTAGAGATAAAAAACACAGCAAATGAAAATATTATTGAATGAGATTAATAGCAGATTAGACACTAAAGGAAATACCACTGAACCTGAAGACACAGCAACTTAAAACATATTTAAATATAGTATTATATTCCAATTTAAATAAAATATAATTTTACACATTCTATTTTATATATTTTAAAAATATTTTATGTATACATATAAGCAAACATGTATATTTTTATTTCTTTTGTAAAAACAGAAGATAGATGGAATGCTATACGGTATATACTTAGTAACTTGTTTTTTTAATTTACCAACACATACTTCATTTTCATGTTTCTTTTTCAAATTTATTATTATTTTTCATTTTTAGAGAGAGAGTGAGTAGGGAAGAAGGACAGAAGGAGAGAATCTTAAACAGACTCCACCCTCAGCAGGGAGCCTGACTTGGGGGCTCAATCCCCACAATGCTGGGATCATGACCTGAGCTGAAATGGAGTCAGATGCTCAACCAATTGAGCCACCCAGCCACCCCGGGTTTCTTGTTTACCACTACTAGGTGTGAAACAGTATTTCATTTTGGCTATGAGTTTATATACCTTCTTCAACTTTTTACACTTTTTTTTCATAGCTGCACAATTCTCCTTTGTTTCTAGAAATCTATCCATTTCATCTAGTCACCTAATTTATTGATGTAATCATAGAACGGTCTTAAAATCCTTTTTATTTTGGTAAGATTGGTAGTAATGTACCCACTTGTGTTTCCGATTTTAGTTATGTGAGTCTTCTATTTTCGTCAGTTTAAAGGTTTGTTGATTTTGTTGATCTTCTCAAAGAAACAACTTTTGGTTTGGACGACTCTCTCTTGTTTTTCTATTCTTTATTCATCTCTTCTCTAATCTTTATTATTCTCTTCCTCCTGCTAGCTTTGGGTTTAGTTTGCTCTTCTTGAGCTAGTTCTTTAAGGTGTAAAGTTAGATCATTGATTTGAGGTCATTTTTTAAAATATCATGAGAAAATATACATAAAACTTACCATTTAACCACTTTATACATTTTTTTAAAAAGCAAACTCTATGCTGAACGTAGGGCTCAAACTCACGACCCAGAAATCAAGAGTTGCAGGCTTTGCCGACTGGGCCAGTCAGGCACCCTACCATTTAACCATTTGAAGGTGTACAGTTCAGATGCCTTAAGTGCACTCATGCTGTGGTGCAACTATTACCACCATCTATCTCC
This sequence comes from Prionailurus bengalensis, assembly GCF_016509475.1. Taxonomy (NCBI): domain Eukaryota; kingdom Metazoa; phylum Chordata; class Mammalia; order Carnivora; family Felidae; genus Prionailurus; species Prionailurus bengalensis. Next base: position 203,684,026 of record NC_057345.1, read on the forward strand.
AGAACTATACTGTTTTCCACAGTAGCTGCACTATTTTACATTCCCACCAGCAAAGTATAATGGGTTCTAATTTTTCTACAGCCTCACCAATGTTTCTTTTTTAATGTAAGTGTTTGCTGCTATAAATTTCCCTCTGGGTACTGCTTTTGCTGCATCCCGTTAATTTTGGTATGCTGCTAGGGCTTTCATTCATCTTTAAGTATTTTTAAATTTCCCTTGTGATTCCTTCTTTGACTTCATTAGTTAAAAGTGTGTTGTTTAATTTCCACATATTTCCAGTTTTCCATCTGTAACTGATTTCCAGAGTCATTCTATTGTGGTTGAAGAAGATACTTTATATGATTTCAAACTTTTAAAATGGAGACTTATTTTGTGGTGTAACATATGGTCTGTCCCAGAGAATGTTTCATGTGCATTTGAAAAGAAAATATATTCTGTCGTTGATGGGCAGAATGTTCTATATATGTCCCATGCATCTAGGCAGTTTATAGTGTTGGTCAAATCACACGTTTTCCTTAGTGATTTTTCTGTCTATATGCCCTATCCATTACTGAAACTGGAGTATTGATGATATTTAGCTATTATTTTATAATGTTTATTCTCTTTGGTTTATTATTTATTTAAAAAAATTTTTAATGCTCATTTTTGAGAGAGAGAGTGAGCAGGGGAGGGGCAAAGAGAGAGGGAGACACAGAATCTTAAGAAGGCTCCAGGCTCTGAGCTGTCACCACAGAGCACGATGCGGGGCTAAAACCCACAAACCATGTGATCATGACCTGAGTCGAAGCTGGTAGCTCAACCGACTGAGCCACCCAGGCGTCCCTCTCTAAAGTTTATTTAAAAATTTTGTCTATTAAGTCCAATGTCTATGTTTCCTTAGCAATAGTTTCCATTAATTTCTTCTACCAATGGGCCATACTTTCTTATTTCTTTGCATGTTTTTAAGTTTTATGCTGAACATTTTGAATATTATAATAATTATGGAAACTGGATTCTTATCTCTCCTCAGAATTTGTTTTTGTTATTTACTGTAGCTACATGTTTAGTGAGTTTTCTAAACTCTTTTTGTAAAGTCTGTGATTATTTGTCATGTGTGGTCCCTGAAGCCGCTGTTCCTTTGGCTTGTTTCCAGCTAATGTTCTGACAGATTTCCTTGAAATCTGGAGGAGAGAAAGTGAAGAAAAAAAGGAGAAAGAGGGAAGAAGGAAAAGAAGTAGAAGAAACAACAAAATGAAAAAACTTCTCCCAGGCTTTGAACAATGGCATTATGCTGGGGCACACTTTGAGTGCTTATCTGGGTCATTCATAAACTCTGTCTCAGCCTTCACTGCCAGCTTGCACTGATCTTACAGACTGGCCAGAAGTGAAAGCTTCATGTCTTCTTAGGTCTTTTCTGAGCATGAGTCTTGGGCATGTGCATGTTTTTCAAAATTCCTCAGCATACACAGGAGTTTTAAAAAGTCCCAATTTCCTATCATTTTTATTTTTAATTAATTAATAAAAATTTTTTTTAAGTTTATTTACTTTGAGAGACAGAGAGAGCACAAGCAGAAGAGGGGCAGAGAGAGAGAGAATTCCAAGCAGGCTCTGCACTGTCAGCATGGGGCCTCATGTGGGGCTTGAAATCACTAACCTCGAGATCATGACCTGAGCCGAAGTCAGAAGCTCAACTGATTGAGCCGCCCAGGTGCCCCCTATCTTTTTTTTTTTTTTAATGTTTATTTATTTTTGAGAGAGAGGGAGAGAGAGAGAGAGGGAGGGAGGGAGATTATAAGCAGGGAAGGAGCAGAGAGAGGGAGACAGAAGATCTGAAGTGGGCTCCGTGCTGATAACAGAGAGCCTAATGTGGGAGCTTGAACTCACGAACCACAGATGGTGACCTGAGCCGAAGTCAGATGCTTAATGTACTGAGCCACCCAGGGGCCCCAAATGTAATTTTTATGTACACAAATTTATCAATCTTCTACTGAATCTTGATTTTGAGTCACAGTTACAAGCCTTTCCCTACACTAAAATTATAAACAAATTCACTCCCAGTTTCTTTTAGTATTTAAAGTTTCATTTTTAAGGGTGCCTGGGTGGCTCAGTCGGTTGAACATCCGACTCGGCTCAGGTCATAATCTCACAGTAAGTGGGTTTGAGCCCCATGTTGGGCTTTGCACTGACAGCAGAAAGCCTGCTTCAGATTCTCTGTCTCCCTCTCTGTCCTTCCCCAGCTTGTGCCCTAGCCCTCTCAAACATTAAAAAGTTTTTAAAAAGTTCCATTTTTAAAATTGAGGACTCTAATTTTGAATTTATTCTTGTTTACAGTTGAGATGAATCTAACTATATTTTTCAAAATAGCCATATAGATATGTCAACCCCATTTATTAAAAGAAAAATACTTCTTGTCCCTGGACTTTCTATTCTGTTCCACTGACCTGTCTATTCATGTATCAGTACTAAGCTATTTTATTTTAGTTTAAAAAACCACTTTTTTTAATGTTTATTTATTTCTGAGAGAGAGAGACAGAGTCTGAGCAGGGGAGGGGCAGAGAAAGAAGGAGGCACAGAATCCAAAGCAGGCTCTAGGCTCCGCGCTGTCAGCAAGCACCCGACGCGGGGCCCAAACTCACAAACTGTAAGATCATGACCTGAGCTGATGTAGGGCACTTAACTGACTGAGCCACCCAGGTGCCCCAATACTGAGCTATTTTAATCATACGGACTTTATAATATTACAAATATAGTAAGACTATTCCCCCCCTTTATTTCTTCCCAGTATTTTCCTAACTTTCTGTGTTTTTCCATATCAACCTTTTTTTTAAAAGTAGGCTTCATACCCAGTGTGGAGCCCAATGTGGGGCTTGAACTCATGACTCTGAGATCAAGACCCGAGTGGAGATCAAGAGTCAGACTCAACCAGCTGAGCCACCCAAGAGCCTCTCCATATGAACCTTTGCCCACAAAAACATCAACTAGCCTAGCTCCATAAAAAAGCTTTTCAGTCTTTTTATTTGGATCACATTAAACTTACAAATCATTTCAGGGAGAACCATATCTTGATCATGCTAGGATGTCCCCCACCCCAAGAACATGGATATTTCACATGTATTTAAGTTTATTTTATATCTTTTTGAAGCATTTTATAGTTTCCTTCATTCAAGTTTAAGTAACTCTTGCTAAGTTTCTTTCCATGTATACACATACATACACACACACACACACACAAAACCTTTTTTTGTTGCTACTGTACATGGGGCCTTCTGTTCCATTATCTTCCATCTGATTATCTGCATTAATATACCAAATTGTTCTGTATGTTAATTTCCAATCCTGCTCTCTGCCTAAGGCTTTGAGTTAGTTTCACCATGGTTTATAGGTCTTTCTTTTCCAATGCTTATGTCTCTGTCCTTTCTCTTGTGTAACTGCATTGGTTAGTACTTCCAATATAAAATTAAATAGAAATATAAATAGCAGGCATCCTTGATTTTTTCCTTACTAAACACTGGTTTTAAAAGTGAGGTATATATTTATTTATTTATTTTTAATTTTATTTTTAATGTTTTTATTTATTTGAGAGACAGAGCATGAGCAGGGGAGGGGCAGGAAGAGAGGAAGACACAGAATCCAAAGCAGGCTCCAGGCTCTGAGCTGTCAGCACAGAGCCTGACGCGGGGCTCGAACCCACGAGCCGTGAGATCATGACCTGAGCTGAAGTTGGACGCCCAACCGACTGAGCCACCCAGGCGCTCCAAAAGTGAGGTATATATTTAATCAGGTTAAGGAAGTATTCACTGATTCTTATGTTTTCAAGTGTTTTTATCAGAAATGAGTGTTTTGTCAAAGATTTTTTCGGTATCAACAAAGAAAGTCATATGATTTTTTCTTTGGCCTAGTACAGTAAATTATAATAATAGGTTTCCTAATATCGAACTACCTTGCAATCTTGGTATGAACTTGTTCGGTCACAGTTTATTATTTTCTTAATGTGATACTGGAATAGAAATATGTCAGTATTTAACTTAAGGTTTCTTGCATCAGTATTCATAAATGATACTGGTTTGTAACTTTTTGTGTGTACTACTTGAACAAACACACAGTAAAACCTTGGATTGTGAGTAACTTGTTCTGTGAGTGTTCCAGAAGAGTGAACATTTCTGATAAATTTTAACTTAATAAATGAACGATGTCTTGCAATATGAGTGGTATGTGATGCCGAATGTCACATGATCACAATTGAGCTAATGGCTCTCTCTCTCTCTCTCTCTCTCTCTCTCTCTCTCTCTCTCACACCGTGGGATTGTGGGTGATCGTCCCCCATGCTCAGATGCTCAGATTCTGGCCCTGGTGTTTGGCAGAAATCAGTGATTTCAGTGATTTTTCAGAATGTTGGAAGGTGCCCACAACTGGCACTTGTGTATTTTTTGTCACATCAAAGCACCTATGGACAGTCCTTTGCTTTTCCATACAAGAGTAAGCTCAGGAATGCTTTGCTTCATTCTAGGTCAGGCTGTCTGCGGATATAGATCCTTTCCTCTGCAGCCTTATTGCCAGTTATATTAAATACAGTATATGACAAGAGCTTATTAATACTGTACTGCAGTCAACATCTGTTACTGAAAGTTGTCCTACACAACAGTCCTCCTCTCTATCTCCCTCACACCAGCCACGAAGGTTTTCAAAGATAAGTGTAGGTTAATTTATTTTTCTTTATATTTTGTATTTTCTTTATTATTGTGTATTACAGTAATCATTTTTTTAAGTTTATTCATTTATTTTGCGAGAGACAGAAATCATGGGTGGGGTAGGGGCAGGGAAAAAGAGGGAGAGAGTGAGAATCCCAAGCAGGCTCTGTCAGCATGGAGTCTGATGTGGGGATTGAACTCACGAACCATGAGATCGTGACCTGAGTTGAAATCAAAGGAGCCACTCAGGTGCCCCTATTTATACTTTTTTATAGTGCCATTAACTCTTACTTCTTAAGCTTTTTCTTTTACTATCTAGTCTGTCCATTTTAAAAGGTAACCTTTGACTCATACCTATTACCTCTGACACAATTATTTTATTCTACTTTTTCTTTTCTCTCCCTTTCCATTTCCTTTCAGATGCAATCATACTCCTTTGACAGAAGACGTAATGTTTATATACCATCTTTCCATGTGTTCCCACCATTGTTTTAGTCTTAGCTCTACAACCAAATACATGAAAGTTCATCACCTATCTCTTGTCAATGTCTCCCTTGTCACCTCTTGGTTGGACAAAGCTCACACTCTGCAGATTCCTCATGAAGAGCATATGTATACAGTTTTTGGAGTTCTTCCACTTCAAAGCTTATTTTTTCTAGCCTGCATATTTGGCCGCTTGGATTGGCACAATCTTTGTGCATCCTTTCTTTCAAGTTTCTTCAAAATTTTGTTCTTTTCTTGTCTTGCTTTGAATGATGACTTGAGAAGTCTGGTAATTTCATCCTTTTGACTCAAGCAATGAGGATTTCTCCGTATCTTTAAAGTCTAATAAAACTTAATCTAAAGTCTAACAGTTTTCTTATCTTTAAAGTCTAGACTGTTAGACTCTAATGGGACCTTCCTTGCCTGTTTCCGAGTTCAACTCTTTCTCCCTGATTGTTTATTATTTACTTACTTATTTACTTATGTATCTCTGATTGTTCATACTTCTCCATCTCATCTCCACTCCCCCTTGGGTGGTTCTTCTGTTTTCCTTCAAAGCCCCTTATTAAATTTTCATGTAAACTTATTTTCCCTTGGGGACCTTTAATTTAGCCTTTTGATATGATGTCTTTCTTCTTTTTTCTGAGCATAAGCAACTGCCATTTCTTCCTGTTTGCCCATTTTGATTTAGGGTTTGAATTCCTGATCCATGGTGTTTTTTTCATACCTTCAAATGCTTGTCTAAGGACATTTAATTCAGTTTTGGGTGCTATACAACAGTTTTCTCATGGTTCACGGTGATTGCAGGGGTACGATTTTTTTTGGTCTAAATATTTTGAATCATGTTTTTTTTCCTTATAATTTTGTATGGCAGTGGCCTGCTTTTTACATTCCTGTTCATTTCACGGACAGGGTTCCTAAGTATACCTTCTTCTGTTAGTTTAGGAAAAAGCCGTTTCTTTAACGGAAGATGGTAGTGGTGGTAGAAGACAAGGCAGGGTTGGCCTGTCTTGTTTGCCCTTTATTTCAGCACAACTCATCATTTTTATCTCATTTTTTTCTTTTGCTTCTAAACCAAGTCTCCAGGTTTGGATGATTCCTTCCCCACAAGTAATGCTTCTTTGAGACTGTTACTTCTGACACCAATTACTTTCAAGTTCCTTTCCTGTAACCAGAGCTGTGAACTACCAAGATCCAGACTTATATTCAGTATTTCAGCAGATGGTATCTGAATTTCTCTAACAGTGATTTTTTTTTCCCTATGCTTCATCTAAGCCTTCTACCGCCTATATATTTTTGTTTCATGGAATCTCTAAAGCCTCCTATCCCCAACTCAGCACTCACAGGCTTAAAGCAGTAGAAAATAACACTATTGGCATTTGGTTTGCTTCTCTACCCAGAAGGTACTTTGAAGGTGATAGTATTCTTTCTCTCCTAGTAATACTAATGGTTATGTATGCTTTTCTTGGCACTACTCATTCATTTTATATTTTTTTGAGGATTTGTAAGGAACAATGGAATTAGGTGGCCTCCTTTAACCTCTAGATCTGGTGGTTTTGCACTGTTTGTTGTTGTTTTTTAATTTTTTAACATTTATTCATTTTTGAGAGACACAGAGAGACAGAGCGTGAATGGGGGAAGGGCAGAGAAACAGGGAGACACAGAATCTGAAGCAGGATCCAAGCTCTGAGCTGTCAGCACAGAGCCCAACGTGGGGCTTGAACTCACCAACTGTGAGATCATGACCCGAGCCGATGTCAGACACTTAACCGACTGAGCCACCCAGGCACCGCTGTTGTTGTTGTTTTTAAGGAGTCCTTAGTCCTAGTACTTAGCCTACTTGAAACCCTACAGTCTAATTCATGAAACAAGTCTGAAAAAAAGAAAGCTATATTCCTAAAGATGGGTATAGGTATATACCAAAATTAAAGAAACACTAGAAGTAGACAGGAAGTCTGGAGCATCAACAGTGGGTAACTCATGAGAATTTCAAAGGACTCTGGAGGAAGCAAATGACAGAGACCAGAAATGGAAACAAAGACCAGAAAACAAAGACCGCATAAGAGGAGACAATAAGAAAATGAGACAAATATGATGAAGATAGAGACAAGATCTGGATAAAAAATGGTCACAAGAAGGGACAGGTATGACTAATATAACAAGAATGTGGTCTCGTAAGGAGAAAGCAGGATAATAATTTGAGGCAGACCAAAAATTTGGTGAAAAAAGCACAGGGAAAAAAAAGCTCAGAGAAAAGGAACAGGAAAACAGAGAAGAAAGTGAAATGTCTTCACTGTAAATTCTATATCATTATCTGCTATGACATGAAGCATATAAATCACTATGGATAAGCCAAATTGGGAGATGCCACTCATTCAAGTAAAAAGATTACCTTAAAGCGGGTACAAAAGCAATAATTTGAGCAACACTGAAAACAAACTGGTAGATGTGAGGAGAGCAGTTTGGTAAGAATAATAAAAAAATTTCAAAACTTCAAAATTGTAGTCTTAACAAAAATACGCTTCCAAAAATTTATACTAAAGTTCCAATAAATATTAAAAAGATATGCATGAGAATCTTCATTCTAGCCTAGATGGTAATGGGAAAAAAGGGAAATCTAAATGTATACTAACATGGTTAAAGGTTATGTCGTAATATAGGAGGAAGCCCATGATTAGTATGGAGTGAAAAAAAATCAAGGAACAGAGAAGTAATAGAGCACAGGGGTTAAGAATGCAAGTGGAGCCCAACTGACGAAGTTTACTACTGCTGTACCACTGACTATATCACCTTGAGAAAGTTAGTTACCTTATCTAAGCCTTAGTTACTTCATTTGTAAAAATCGATTTTTTTTTAAGTTTATTTATTTACAGAGAGTGTGAGACCACCTGTGGCGGGGGGGGGGGGTGCGGGGGGGTGGGGGGAGGGAAGAGAGAAGAATCCTAAGCAAGCTCTGTGCTGTCAGTGCAGAGCCCAATGAGGGGCTCGATCCCACAAACCATGCATGAGATTACGATCTGAGCCGAAATCAAGAAAGAGTCAGATACTTAACCAACTGAGCCACCCAGGCACCTCTAAATGCAGATATTTCATACATCTATCTCACAGAGCTGCTATGAGAATTTAAAGAAAAAAAATCTATTTAAACACTTAGTACACAGTATTTGGCATGTAACAAATACTTTAGGTAAGAGCGCTACAATTATTATTAGTTATTATATTGTGATCTCTCTCTCCTTTTAAGTTTATTTTGAGAGAGAGTGCATGTGCAAGCAGGGGAGGGGCAGAGAGAGAGGGAGAAAGAATCCCAAGCTGGCTCTGGGAGCTGTCAGCACAGAGGCAGAGCCTGACACAGAGCTCGATCTCACGACCGTGATAATCATGACCTGAGCCAAAAGCAAGAGTTGGACGCTCAACCAACTGAGCCACCCAGGCGCCCTTATGATCTCCTTTTTATGTGTTTAATAAAACTCTAAGCATAAAGAGGCTGGGGAGCATATAAATAAAATTTAGTGCTGAAATATCTCAGGAGAAGGATGAAGTGCATGTGATTAGAAAATACACTTTTTTTGCCTTATGATTAGTATGTTATACGTATGAATTTTTTTCCAAGTTCAAAAACGGGAGATCAGATAATGGCCTGATATATCATTACTAATGGATATGATACATCTTTAATAAGGGAGTATACATTTTCAAACTGTAATTAATATGACTCCTTTCATTCTTTTTTACACCAAGCAATATATACTTTAGTTAATCACTTTACAAAAAGAAAGTAAAATACAAGGAATTTACTTACCCCTGCAGTTGCTGCTGTTGGTGAGAGGAAAGGGGCACTCTTGGTTTGTTCCAGCCAGCATAATCCTGATTACACCTCAGCTTTTTGACAGAAAGAGGAGCTGGCTGTGGAAGAAACCCCAAACTTCTTTTGGCAGAGGGAGTTTGGCTTGAAACATTAGTCCTATAAAAAAGAACAGACAATGAGGAAAGCAAAACAATTTTGAATATTATTTTCCCCCCTAGAAGATTCAGAGCAGTCAATGTCTGAAAAAAAAAAAATCCTAAATTTGGGGAAATATCCATAATGATGATCACTTGGAAAAAATTCCACAAATGTAAATTAGCAAGTCTGTCAATAGCTGAAGAAGCCTGTGACACTGTACCTACTTAACCTATAATCAAAATAATCCAAGTTAATGGCTTGAAAAAAACTATAATACAGTTTTACTTTACTATTTACTTTTATTCACTTAATAGATATATTAGTACCCAGTCTTGAAAACATTTAGGCAGTTAACTTTTTCCACTACTGCAAATAATGACACAACAAATATTCTTACCCAGTTTCCTGGAGAACTTCCTTTAGTTTATATGCTTAGAAGCGAAAATGTTAGGAATAAGTATTTTCAATTTTAATTTTTAGTCTTCTGAAATCTTGTCACTGTTTTCCCAAAAGGCTGTACCAATTTCTATTTTCACTAATAGTGAATTTCTATTTCTTCACATGGTCTCCATCACATTAACGAGTGAAACATGATCTCATCGTTATTTTGCACATCTTTCTGATTACTACTGAGGTTGAACGTATTTTTATAATTGTTCTCTGAACTGCTTTTGCGTACCCTTTGTTTTATACGGGGTTCTTAATGATTTGCAGTTTTGTAAATATTCCATATTCTTTTTATTTTTTTTAACGTTTATTTATTTTTGAGACAGAGAGAGACAGAGCATGAACAGGGGAGGGTCAGAGAGAGGGAGACACAGAATCTGAAACAGGCTCCAGGCTCTGAGCTGTCAGCACAGAGCCCGATGCGGGGCTCAAACTCAGGAAACGCAAGATCATGACCTGAGCCGAAGTCGGACACTTAACCGACTGAGCCACCCAGGCGCCCCTCTAATTCTTTATTATATATTCCAAGTGTCAAACTTTGACGTAATCAAATTTATCAATCTTTTGTAGTTTCATATTTTTTTCTTTCATAACTGAGTTTTTATTGGTTGTTCTGAGGATCAGTACAGACACTTCAATTTGTATACAATTCTTAATGTATATACCAAAAGTCTAAAAAATCATGTAGCTGTGATTCTTTTCTAAAAGTTATTCCAGTGACCTTCCAGCTTAAAATCTGGAGGCAAATTTCCCTTAACAGTATATCAAGCACCAATATCTTCAAATGTTGATATGCTGTTACATTAAGTCCTATTAACTCACAATATCATATACACTACATACTTAAATTTTGAATCCTATAGAAGCTCATTAACAAAGTTACTAAGAAAACTAGACTACTATGACCAAGAAGTTACAGAGTACATAATTCTGACAGGGAGAGCCAAGATCAAGGAGTGGTTTTCTTTAGGAAATAATTCTACCAAAGACAACATGGGAATAAAAGTAATTTTAAAATGTTCAAGCAGTGCCTGGATGGCTCAGTCGATTAAGTGTCCAACTTCAGTTCAGGTCATGATCTTGCGGTTCCTGAGTTTGAGCCCCGCGTCGGGCTCTGTGCTGACAGCTCAGAGCCTGGAGCCTGCTTCAGATTCTGTGTTTCCCTCTGTCTCCCTGCCCCTCCCCTGCTCGCACTCTGTCTCCCTCTCTCTCTCAAAAATAGATGTTTAAAAAAAAAATTAAATAAATAAATAAAATGGTCAAGACAGGGGTGCCTGGGTGGCTCAGTTGGTTAAGGGACCAACTCTTGATTTTGGCTCAGGTCATGATCTCACGGTTTGTGAGATTGAGTCCCACATCAGGCTCTGCACTGAGAGCATCGGAGGCTGCTTAGGGTTCCCTCTCTCCCGCTCTCGCTCTCTCTCTGCCCCTCCCCTATTCGCACACTCTCATTCTCTCTCTCAAAATAAACATTAAAAAAACCGTTCAAGATCTATTAAAGGCATATCTGACTCCAAACTGCTATTTAGTATGTTTGGTATTATAGTATATAAAAACTACCCCACCTATGGAATGTTAAACTGACACCCAAGATAATCAAAGCCTCTCAAATTTAATATCCTATTATTTTCTGGTTGTACCAAAAAATAAACAACCAGCAAATTATTTTACCTCTTAGAAAAAAGCATTTATACTTTAAAAATGGGATGAGATGGGATTCCCTCCATCTTAAAAATATTTCCAGAGGTACTAAAAAACTTACATTTACAAAACAGTTGATAAAAATATTCCTCTGGATTGTACAAGAAGGGAGACAGGGACCACTGATAAGACATGGTAATGATACTAATACAGACTTGGCTTCTTTCTCTCCTGCTTCATCAGAGGCTGGACTCTCATTTTTATTTTCTCCATTTTCTGCAGGTAAGTCTTTTGTTTCTTGGTTAGCCACTTCAGCCTGTTTTCCCTTTGCTGCACTTTTTTGTCTGAAGACTTATCCTTTCCTCCCTCTTTGGCTTCGTTTCCACTTTTGCAGGAGCAGGTTTCTCCTCCTTTGCTGCCCCCAGTGTGAAGCTGACCTTCCTCTGGGTATCATGGCAGTGGGCCATGGCACACCGAGAGCCTTCGTGAAGCTGGGCTGCCTGGCCACTGTGCTATTAATTTTAAAGGTCTATAATTTAAGGTCACAGAAATATTTTCCTATTATTTTCTCTGAAAAGTCCTAACTCTTATTTTCTTCCTATTTAGGTCTTTAATCTGCCTAGACTTTTTTTTTTTTTTTTTTAAGGATTTTAAGTAATCTCTACACCCAATGTGGTACTTTAACTCACAAACTCCAAGATCAAGGGTCACGTGCTCTACTGACTGAGCCAGCAAGGTGCCCCTACCCTAAAATCTATCATTACCTTTCCATCAGTTGTATCTCTTACGATGCATTCCTAAACACTGTAGCTTGAATAATGCAAGGTGTATTTGTTTCCATCCTTTGGCTCTCAACCTTTTTTCATCTTTATGTTGTAGTTGTTTCTTTTAAATAGTATATAGATTATTTTTCTTCCTTTAATATCCAGTCTTTTTTAACAACAGTTAAAACAGTTTGTATCTATATTTAATGTCATGACTGATTCGGACTAATAACTTTTAATTTCCATATGCTAATTCTATCACCTGTGTCAGTATTTATTAACTTTTCTCCTCCATAAAGGCTGAATTTTCCTGCTTTTTTGTATGCCTAGTAAGTTTTCTTTGATGCCAGACACTGATAATTTTTTAAGAGAGAAAGAGCATGTGCGAGTGGGGTAAGCGGGGCTTGGTAGGGAGAGAGGGAGAGACTCTTAAGGAGGCTCTGTGCCCAGTGCAGAGCCCAGTGTGGGGCTCGATCTCACGACCCTGAGATCATGACCCAAGCCAAAATCAAGAATCAGAATGTCACCCAGGCGCCCCTGGATATTTTTGGTTTTTATAAACATTCTTGAATTTTGCTCTGGGATGTAATTAGGTTACCTGGAAACAGTAAGATCTTTTTGGGTCTTGTTTTTAAGGTTTGTTATGTGGGAACAGAGCAGCAATTAGTCCAGGGATGGTTTTCCTCACAAATGAAGCAAGGCCTTTCTTAGCACGCACACGGCTGCTATCAGAAACAGGAACTACCTCTAACTTTAGGTGAACTCCAAGTATTATTCCCTTAGATGCTTGGGGTGATTCTTTTCTAGGCCTTGGCTAGTGTCCTCACCTGAAAAATTGATCAGCAGTCAACTGAATACTCAAGGGGAACCCTCTGCAGATCTCTGCAATTCTTTCTCTGTGCAGCAATCCTCTCTGCTCGTCTGCTCTGAGAATTCCAGATGTCTTGACCTCCCAGGACTCCTAGCTTCATTTCCTCAACTCAGGAAGAGCACAGGGCTCTGACTGGTTCCCCTCCTTGTGTGGCAGCCTGAGAACTTTCTCCACGAAGCAAGGTAGGGCAGTTATAAGGCTAACTTCATTTGTTTCCCAACTTTCATGGATCACTGTCTTTCACTGCCTCCTGTCCAATGTCATGTCCATACTGTTTCATATATTTTGCCCAGGTTCTCAGTTGTTTCATGACAGAAGGCAAATCTGGTCCCTATAACTCCATCTTGGCCAGAAGCAGAAGTCATCTTTAACTTTTTATTATGTATAACTTAAGTTCTCAAAAGGAACTTAAAATGTTTTAATTTCCCTATATTCTGCCCCACTCTATTTCTCTTTAGTGTCTAAAATTTTATTAATTTTTTGCTTTCAATCCTATTGTCGCCTCATTTTATAAAAACTACCGAACTGTATCAAGATGTACAGAATAAGCCTGAAAGAATATTAGCAATAGTAGTTGCCTCTGGAAAGGTAAAATAAACAACTAGGAATTAGAAAAGAAAGGGAGATTTACTTTTCACTGTTTGCACCCTGTAACTTCTGGAGTTTCTACCATATACATTTAGTACACAAATGAATAAATTGTAAACGTAGATTTTTAAATATGGTTTTATAATTTTTTGCTCAGGTATTTATTTTCACTCCTTCAATTTGCTTCTTGCTGAATTGTCTCTGTATATCTAAAAACAGCATTACTTGTCTGCATTTTTTTAATGTTTTTTTTTATTTATTTTTTATTTTTTTTTATGAAATTTATTGACAAATTGCTTTCCATACAACACCCAGTGCTCATCCCAAAAGGTGCCCTCCTCAATACCCATCACCCACCCTCTCCTCCCTCCCACCCCCCATCAACCCTCAGTTTGTTCTCAGTTTTTAACAGTCTCTTATGCTTTGGCTCTCTCCCATTCTAACCTCTTTTTTTTTTTTTTTCCTTCCCCTCCCCCATGGGTTCCTGTTAAGTTTCTCAGGATCCACATAAGAATGAAACCATATGGTATCTGTCTTTCTCTGTATGGCTTATTTCACTTAGCATCACACTCTCCAGTTCCATCCACGTTGCTACAAAAGGCCATATTTCATTTTTTCTCATTGCCACGTAATATTCCATTGTGTATATAAACCACAATTTCTTTATCCATTCATCAGTTGATGGACATTTAGGCTCTTTCCATCATTTGGCTATTGTTGAGAGTGCTGCTATGAACATTGGGGTACAAGTGGCCCTATGCATCAGTACTCCTGTATCCCTTGGATAAATTCCTAGCAGTGCTATTGCTGGGTCATAGGGTAGGTCTATTTTTAATTTTCTGAGGAACCTCCACACTGCTTTCCAGAGCGGCTGCACCAATTTGCATTGCCACCAACAGTGCAAGAGGGTTCCCGTTTCTCCACATCCTCGCCAGCATCTATAGTCTCCTGATTTGTTCATTTTGGCCACTCTGACTGGCGTGAGGTGATACCTGAGTGTGGTTTTGATTTGTATTTCCCTGATAAGGAGCGACGCTGAACATCTTTTCATGTGCCTGTTGGCCATCCGGATGTCTTCTTCAGAGAAGTGTCTATTCATGTTTTCTGCCCATTTCTTCACTGGGTTATTTGTTTTTCGGGTATGGAGTTTGGTGAGCTCTTTATAGATTTTGGATACTAGCCCTTTGTCCGATATGTCATTTGCGAATATCTTTTCCCATTCCGTTGGTTGCCTTTTAGTTGTGTTGGTTGTTTCCTTTGCTGTGCAGAAGCTTTTTATCTTCATAAGGTCCCAGTAATTCACTTTTGCTTTTAATTCCCTTGCCTTTGGGGATGTGTCGAGTAAGAGATTGCTACGGCTGAGGTCAGAGAGGTCTTTTCCTGCTTTCTCCTCTAAGGTTTTGATGGTTTCCTGTCTCACATTTAGGTCCTTTATCCATTTTGAGTTTATTTTTGTGAATGGTGTGAGAAAGTGGTCTAGTTTCAACCTTCTGCATGTTGCTGTCCAGTTCTCCCAGCACCATTTGTTAAAGAGGCTGTCTTTTTTCCATTGGATGTTCTTTCCTGCTTTGTCAAAGATGAGTTGGCCATACGTTTGTGGGTCTAGTTCTGGGGTTTCTATTCTATTCCATTGGTCTATGTGTCTGTTTTTGTGCCATTTTTAATGTTTTTAAATTGTATTTATTTTGAGAGAGAGTGCGAGTGTGCACAAGTGGGGGAGGGGCAGAGAGAAAGGTAGAGAGAATCCCAAGCAGGCTCTGCACTGTTAGTGCAGAGCCCAACAAGTGCAGAGCCCAACACGGAGCTCGATCTCACAAACTGTGACATCATGACCTGAGGCAAAATCAAGAGTTGGGCTCTTAACCAGCCAAGCCACCCAGTTGCCCCATCTGCATTCTTGAATTATAATTTAGCTGGGTAGAGAATTCTTTGATGCTATTACTCCAGTGTCTTTTGTTTCTATTGTTACTAATGTCCATCTCCTTATCTCCTTTCCTTTTATAAATGATGTAATTCCTTCAAGTAGCTTTTAAAATTTCATCTACAATGTAGATTTTTTTTTTTTTTTTTCAGTGTCTGTTGTTTGGCATTTGTTGAAGCTTTTCAATGTGTGGACTTTCATCACTTTCATCCATTCTTCTTTGGCAAATTCCTTGTCTTTATTTTCCTCAGTCTTTTTTTCTCCAAAATGCTACTGAGATGTGGAGGATAGACCAATGGAGCCCAACATAAGTCTCTTCATTTGATTTACATTTACAACCTTCTTTCTGTGCTGCATTCCACAATCCCACATTCTTGACATGTTTAATAGCTGCCTCACTGTGGGCCTTTAATCTGCATGGGGCTTTATGTTAGAGATTCAGAATTCTTGCCCCAGTGTAGGCAACACTAAAACAGACACCAATCACTAAAATTCCCATTTCTGTGTATTTGATCTCTGCTCAGAGAGCATCAGGCAAGCAGCACATTTTTGGTTCCAAACCCAAGTAGTGCTACAAAAGTGTTTTGCCTTGGTTTATTAGCACAGAAAGCAGTTCTAGATATGTAGCTTCATATAACAAACCAAGTTCTGGCCTGGAATTATGTTCAATTCCCAATCCCATGCTGGTTTTGAAGACCCAGACCTAAATACTTGACTCTAATCTGTGTTTTCCATGTGCCCATGGCTTCAGCCTATTTACTCAGTATTAGTTTTTTTCTCAATGATTTGGAAATTTTCACCTCATCGTTGAATTGCAGCTTTGCCTTAAAAATATTTTTTCCTTCAGTCATTCCTATGTGTAGTAAATATACACATTCTATTATCTTGAGAAGAAACTTGTACTATAATTAATTTAGGATTTTTAAAAACTTGGATTCTTTTAGGATTCTTCTAATAAGCAAAAATATGTTTCTCTTTTAAATTCAAATAACTTAGTTATCACTGTAGTTATAAAGTGTCTGAAATAACCACCCAAGGCTGAATATACCTAAAGATACAGGACCAAATTCTTTACTTCACCTCATTTTATCAAATAATCAAAAATATTTTTTACCACTTTGAATTAAATTCTACTAAAAAAACCCAAAATGTCACTTAATAGGTCATTATAACATATCTATTATATACCACCATTACCCACTACCCTTACCTTTTACATTTACCACTGCCCCTCCAGGCTACACTCCAAGATAGTGCCTTCTTGACAAGCACTTACCAGTTGTCTAATATATTTATGTTCAGTAAATCTCAAAAAAAAAAAAAAAATTCAATCTGTATAGGATCAGCAATTAAGTTTCTGACTAGTCTTTCCCAGTAAAAAATACTAACGTGCAACTTGTTTTTTTAAAGAAAATGTCCTAACTTTTGGTAGTAGCTTAATACACAGGCAACGAAGGCAATTTAAAAACGTCTGAGGAGGCACCTGGGTGACTCAGCTGATTAAGTGTCCAACTCTTGATTTCACCTGAGGTCATGATCTCACTGCTCACTAGTGAATTCGAGCCCCCTGTCAGGCTCTGCCTCTGTGCTGACAGCGCAGAGCCTGCTTAGGATTCTCTCTCTCTCTCTCTGCCCCTCCCTTGCGTGTGTGCTCTCTCTTTCATAAATAAATAAATAAGTAAAACGCCTCAGGAGAGATCTTGATATGTTCATCACTAGGGATGATGGAAAATACACTGGTCAAGAATCTGATCACATAGTCACCACCTGTGGCCTCAGCACATTTATTCATTTGTTGAAAACATTAAAAAAAAAAAAAGCATCTGAAAACTAAAACATTTCCAGCAGTTTTTAAAATAATTTTTTAAAAATTTATTTATTTATTTTGAGAGAGAGACAGAGAGAGAGTACGCGAATGCACACACATGCATGAGAGGGAGAGAGAACCGAAGCAGGCTCCATGCGGTCAGCACAAAGTCTGATGTGGGGCTGGAGCTCATAAACCATGAGATCATGACCCGAGCCGAAATCAAGAGTCAGATGCTCAACCAACTGAGCCACACAGGCGCCCCTCCAGAATACTTTCTAACTAAAATATCGTGAGTCATGATTCTCAGCAATTTTGTTATTTTAAATTAGGATATTCACTTAAGACCTCACAGCCTAAACCATCATTCAGTATTCTGAAAATGAGAGCTCTTCAAGCTCTTCATGAAGCATAGAGCCAACGCATACCTGTCTAGGTTAGTGCTACCAGAAGAGTAGTCCTTGGATCCAGCTCTGCTGCCATAAAACGATGATGACTGTAAAGGTAAAAGCCCTAAAAAAATGAAAAAAACAGGGAAGTGTTATTTCCTAAATCAGCCAAATTCATTTAATAATAAAATTACGCATTAGGCCTGTTTATATTTAACTGTTTCTCCCCCTTTCTTTGCATCAAAGTAATATATATGCATGTTAAAAGATCAAACACTGCAGAAAGGTTATAATACCAAGAATTCTCTCCTACCCTAAAATTTTGCTTCTAATTTGACCAGTTTTAAAACTTAGTTTTCTTCATTTCCTTCATAATGCTAGATAATGTTTCTACTATTTCTTGCTTTATTCATTATAAATAATATCTCCCTGTTATGAAAAATTAGCAATTTCTCCTTTACATCACTCGTTCTTGTTCTCTTCTCTCCAAGTATTGGTTGTGTTAACTTTACTTTTACTGATTAACTCTGTAACTTTTTTTTTTAATTTTTTTAACGTTTATTTATTTTTGAGACAGAGAGAGACAGAGCATGAACGGGGGAGGGGCAGAGAGAGAGGGAGACACAGAATCGGAAGCAGGCTCCAGGCTCTGAGCCATCAGCCCAGAGCCCGACGCGGGGCTCGAACTCACGGACCGTGAGATCATGACCTGAGCTGAAGTCGGCCGCTTAACCGACTGAGCCACCCAGGGGCCCCTAACTCTGTAACTTTAACACACTTAAAACTTCTACTTTTTTGTTCCATGAACCTTATCACTCGACTACTTCATTCTTTCTCTCTCCTCCTCTTCCCCATCAACTCTTCTAAGACACACCTTAACTTCAACATTGTCAAGGTTTATTACATCTTTAAGCATTGTTTCCTAACTATAGGTTGATTATAAAAGCTGAAAACCAGTAAGTGAATGTTACAAAATATATTATTATTTCAGAGGTAAGAATTATATTGGAGATACTTCTTTCTGTAGGAGTCCAATGTCATAACCCTGAACCACTAAAAAAAAAAAAAGAACATTCCTGAAGTCCTGATCAAATGAATTCCTTAAACTCAACACCAGGCCATATTTTAGCTTGCTTCAATTTCATTTCCAGTTGACATAATATTCAAATCAATACCACATAGCTGATTCTCTAAGGAGTTGAGAGGATCAGAGAGATGTTAAATGTGGGAAACACTGACAACAATTCGTGGACAGCGTAACTTTTAGTTTTTGTAAAATGGGGTACAAGCTGAGCTTAAACAACTGCTTCAGGCAATAATTCCAAGACCTTCTGGAACTTGTAACAAGCAGCAACACTGATAAAATTCAGTTTCAACCACTTTAACTCCTTGAATTCATTCTATGGTTCAGGTACTTTGACAACGAAAAAGCTTAACTGTAGGCAGTGAAATAGGGAAGAAGGTAAAGGTTAGAGTCTTTCTTAAAAGAATAAAAATCCCTTATATCTAATACTTTCGTCAAGTACTGGATACAAATTGGCACCTGATAACTAGCACTGAATCATGCACCGAATAATGTAGAGATATGTCCCAGTTTAGGTTTTTATTTCTAGTATAATACGGTATCTCATATAATAAATTAGCATTTTATATGAAGACCAAATACTTACCTGATGTTCTATTCTCTTCTGACTGTTTCAAACTCAGCTGCTTCTCTCTACTGCTGGTTAAATACTTTCTGGAGGGATCTGTCATAGCCTTGTTGTTCCTACAGTTAATAATTTAATTCAGTGTGTGTATATATATATATATCCATATATATATCCGTATAGATATAAACACATAGTTCTTAATTTTAAATACTTATCATTTCAGAAAATTTACATTTCACACACAGGTCAAATTTCTTAAGTGGCATTTCCCCCATCTATTATTCCCAAATACCTAAACCTTTCCAGTGGAGTGGGTTCAGTTGGAGATATGCTCATGCTTCGATACAAAGTACTAATTTTAGGAGATCCATCATGCATAAAGCCTGTAGCACATAACGCAGATGGCTCTACCCAGATTCCCTCTGACCCGGTTTTTGTGTCTTCTCTTCCACACCAATTTAGGTTATGTCTTTGACAGCCAGTACCTAGGGTTCTTTTTCACAGGTTAACCTCAAGCTACTAGAGATAATTTGCTTGCACTTTGAGAGACACAAGTAAGGTCAAGAAGCCAAGCTCCCTTGTTTGGATGAGAGAACAACTTTAAGGTGAATTTTATGTAACAGGTTTTCTCTCTGGAATTAGGATGAAGCCTAACCTCTGCTTGATTTTTGTATGAGACCACACTCAAGCTTCATTTCCTGCACTACTGACTTGCTTTCCCTACTCCCCTCCTGGTATCCCTTGGGAGTACTTTCTTAATAAATAACTTGAGCACAAATCTCCATTTCAGCGCCTGCTTCTGGAGAACTTGATCAACAACAGCTAGTTCTAGAAATGGGCCTAGGAAGCACACCTCTAAGGCCAAGATTCTGGAACTGGACCACTTGTTTGGCAATGGCAACAGAAATCCCACTGCTGGTGATAATACCTCTGGGACCCTATCAACTATAATTATTAAGATTTTCATTTGTAGTGAATTGGGATGGGATAAACTAGAAAAGAATACGGCTCATGCAATATCTCTAGCATTTGAGAAATATGGTAGATTACACAATGGATCTTACTGGGGTTATAGAAACATTCTAAAACTAGATTAAGGTGATGGTTGCACAACTCAATACAATCACCCAAAATTATTGAATTGCACATTTAAAATAAGTAAATTTTAGAATATGCAAATTGTATTTCAATACAGTTTTTAAAAATGTGTCCCAAATCATTCCTTTCCTTGTACCCAAATCCCCCATCAAGAAATGTAGTCTATTTTCCCATGCCTTAATGGGGCTGGCTTTGTGATTTCCTTTTCCTAAAAGAATGCAACAGACACAACAGTGTATAAGTCCTAAGGCTAAAGGCACCTTGCAAATTTACACTCACTCTCTTGGAATCCTGACACTGCTATGTGAATAACTCCAGACTAACTTGCTAGATGATGAAAGACACATGGCCCAATCACCCTCTTTACCTAACCAGTAGGAAGCCAATGGCAATCATGAGTGAGGCCATTCTGGACCAACTAACCACTAACTGCCTCAGCAAATGACCATGGATGCATGAGAAAATGAGAGTACCCAGAGACAATTGGCCAATTCTGGCCCAAATAAAGTAGAATCACTTAAGTCACCATCAACTCACAGGCAGTAATAGTTACTATTTTAAGTCACTAAGTTTTGGAGTGGTTTGCTATATAGCAACAGATAACTGATCCAAGTGATATGGAATAGTAATCATAAAGACTATGGAACTGGTTGGCTGTTGCTATGAGTACTGATCTGCTCAAGAGAAAAAACAATAGAGTCAGTTGAGCCATTGAGCCAATTACCAACTTAAGACACCATGTAGAATTGCTCACCCAAAGAGAATTGCAGCCTGGCTCTTTAGGATTTGAGAGCAAGACCATGCTGTCTGCAGCAAAAAAAGTATACATTACTTATAAAGTATCACACACTACTCCTGGCATGTTACTAATGCCTGGAAGAGACCCTTGAAGTCATCAGACCAGAAAGTTACAGCAGCAATCCATCATAAAGTGGAAGTGATTTATCTAGGATGAGTTCTAAGCAAGCAGGAATAGATAAGAGGAATAGGCTTATGAATACTCTCTATAACCAACCTGGACTGATTCACAGACAGATCATCTGCTATCTTGGTACAGGATAAAAATGAACTGTTGCTGCACTATAGACCCATTAGGGTACTGCCCAAAAACAGAGTGGTGAGAGGAAATCCTCCATGGTGCAGAGTTTGAGAGGCACACTTCTTTATCCACTGTGTGTGGAAAAAAAAGTGGGCCATAATTTCCGGGACAGCAGCAAATAGTCTGGATGGATAGTAAGAAGCCAGCAAGTAGCAAGCCTGGAAGATCAGGGAGAATGATTTATGGAAGAAGTATATGAACAGCCATACAGAAGTGTGTACAAACAGTAGGGATCTGTTTATTAATGCACACCAGAGAGCTCCACTAAAGAGACATTAAACAATGAAGTCCTGGTTCCCAGAAGGGGAACTTTTTCAACCGTGGGGACAGTAAGAGTCCCGTTTAATCTAAAGCTATGGTTGCTACTCATCTTGGGCTCCTCATGTTGGCAGAGGAACAGGCAAAGAAAGGAACTGCTATACTAACAGGGGTAACTGACTTTGGTTTGGTTTTGTTTTGTTTTGTTTTTTTGAGAGGGAGAGTGCGCGAGAGCGGGTACACACATGAATGAACGGGGGAGGGGCAGAGAGAGGGAGAGAGAATCTCAAGCTAGCTCCACACTATCAGTGCAGAGCCCGATGTGGGGCTCAAACTCATCAACGGTGAGATCACGACCTGAGCTGAAATCAAGCGTTTGACGCTTAACCAACTGAGCCACCCACGTGCCCCGACTTTGATTACTATAAGGAGGCAGGGTTGATACTATACAATGAGGACATGAAGAATATCTTTGGAATAAAGGGAATTTACTAGGGAATTTCTTAATGCTGTCACATTCAGTTTTAACTACGAATGGGCAATTTTAGGACCCATGGCCTGCACAAGTACATAGTGACCAGGGGCTCATCCCCATAGGGATGAGGACTTTAGTCATACCACTAGGCAAATCACCAAGACCAGCAGAAGTATTAGTGGAGAATGCAGCAAGTCTAGAATGGATAGCAGAAGAAAAAGATGACAATACCAGTTATAGGCTCAAGGCTATTTATAGCAGTAAGGACAAATAGCAGCTCGTCCCTCTAACCCTCTTTTGTAAGATTTTCACCCAGAAATTGAGTAGCATCAATGTGAAGAATCTGTGATACCATGGAATGAACTTAATAGTTCTGTTCCATCAGAGCCCCTCAGATCCCTTTTTATACTTTTCACACATCCCAGTTGTGTGTTTTCAACAGCCAGCACCTGCAGTTCTTTTTCAGAGAACTGCCTTTGGGCTACTTAAAATACTTTGCCCATCAGGGCAGAGCCACAGAACCAAAGGCTGTGCAGTATGGGAACACGAAAGCCCATCTTCCTTGCTTCAAGTTGGAACAGGCCCAGAGACCCTGCTGGATCAAGATAAAGTCTACTCTCTGTGGGACTTTTCGCTAAGATCACACCCCTGGGTGGCTTCCTCTCCTTCCCTGTCCTATTTCCTCACTCTGGTCTGTCCTATAAGCACCTTCTTAACAAGTCACTTATACAAGTGTAGTAACCTAGAGTCTTCTAGGAAACCCAAACTTCATACAATCTGACTGTGATGTGTTTAAAAGTATTATTAACCCAAAACAAAGATCAGAAATTTAGGGCTCACTATACAGAATTCTAAGTAGAAAAAGTGAGATGTCCCACAAGTATGGTGAATATGGTGAACTGACATGCAACAGTCCATTAAAACCACCTTTTGGTGTATCTGTCCTGTAAAAGCCAAAAAACAAAAAAAACTACATTTCCTAGTTAGTGTTCAGGATGGGAATTAAGATAAATTACATGTAATTGTGTGAGATCTGAAAAGTGGAAGTAAGGCAGAGGTAATGTGTTCTGCTCCTTGTGCTGACAAACATCATTTTAGAGGCATCCGGTTTTTCTGTAGAGATTTCTAATCTTGGCAATGGCAGCATGGTCCCAGAGGTGACAGCTTCCAATGCAGCTATTAGCTTCAGCAACAGCCAGGGGCATCTTTGGTGACCCGATCCAGGGCATAGCTCTTAAAATCATTCTGAAAGCTTAACCTAAAGCCTATCTTTTCAGCTTTCCTAACGATTCTGTAAGTCTGTTAATACTCTCTGAAGGCAAATACCTTTGTGTATATAAACTGGCTGAAATGAATTTTGTTCCCTACAACTAGACACCGAATACACAAATTTTGTTACTAGAAGTGTGGTACTACCCTAACAAACCTAAAATATATAGCACTAGCTACAGTTGGAAGGTGGAGGGTCAGGACACAGATATTACAGACTGGAAAGCTGGTGAGTACTACTGCTACATCTCAGCAAAATTTTCATAAAACTGTTACTGTAATGTCTTGCGTATCAAACCTATAACTCTAAGTGAAAAGACTGAGACGATAAGAATACTGGTCTGTGTTTCAGCATGGTCCTATTCAAGACAGGTTAAACTGGGCAAGGGGCTAGCCAGCTTACAATCAGGGATGAAAAGGAATACAGCCCTCTGTGCCAATGGCCTAGAATTGAACTCGTCTAGTAATTTGAGACCATATGGAACAAAAAAATCCAATTGTGTTTGATTGTCAAACTGAGGCAATGACAGAAGGTTAACTAAGGAAATAAATTTATGAAAAAAACAACTTGATGTTACTATTAGGGGAAACTGGGTGAAGGGTATACAGGAACATTCTATATTGCTTTTGCAACTTTTCTGTAAATCTAAAATTATTTCAAAACTTAAAAAAAATTTTTTAATGTTTTATTTATTTTTGAGAGAGAAAGAGAGTAAGTTGAGCAGGGCAGGGACAAAGACAGAGAGGGAGACACAGAATCCGAAGCAGGCTCCAGGCTCTGAGTTGTCAGCACAGAGCCAGACACGGGGCTCGAACCCACGAACTGTGACATCATGACTTGAGCCAAAGTCGGACACTTAACCGACTGAGCCACCCAGGTGCCCCTTCACTTTTTTTTTTTTTTTAATGTTTATTTATTTTTGAGAGAGGGAGAGAGAGGCAGGACAGGGGCAGAGAGAGGGAGACACAGAATCTGAAGCAGGCAGGCTCCAGGCTTTGAGCTGTCAGCAGAGCCCGATGCAGGGCTTGACCCCATGAACCACGAGATCATGACCTGAGCCAAAGTCAAATGCTTAACTGACTGAGCCACCCAGGCACCCCACAACTCCTGATTTCAGCTCAGGTCATGATCTCATGGTTCATGGATTCGAGTCCCACGCTGGACTCTGTGCTGCTGATGTGAGCCTATTTGGGATTCTCTCTCTGTCCCTCCCTTCCTTGAGGATGCTCTCTCTCTAATAAACATTAAAAAACAACAACACCAAAACCAAACAACAAAAATATTGGCCCAAATTCTTTCTCAAGTCTATAAAATCCTTCTTGTTCTATATTTATATAAACTTTTGGACTTCTAAAACTCCTAGATTTCTGGACACTTCCACACTTGATCTTCACCAAAAGGCAACGATTTCTGGATACTTGTAACTCCCAGAACTTTTATCAGCATGAAGCAGGCTACAAAAGCTGCACAGCCCCAAGAAAGAACACAGTCTTCAAAACCCATTTCAGCTATGGCCTTGAAAGATAAAAGACAAAGGAAATCTATTAGGGGGCAAAATCAGGAGTCAAATGAAGTACAATGAGGGAGTTTCTCCCAAAGGACAGAACACAGACTGCTTGCTACATGGGCTAACTGCCTTCACTGTCTTCATACCTTCAGCCTACCAAGATTTTATTGCTGCTGTAGAGCAGTGACTCCTTCAGTTTCCTATTCTTGTCTTTTCTAAATAGAAATTTTTATTGTGGTTATAACTATGCCAGCAATGTATGATAATACATGTATAGACTTGGGAGTGGGGAATACAGGTTAACTTGCCTTTTACTTTTTTAGGTATCAGGCCATGAGGCACATGGCCCAAGGCACACTTAGACATTATGGAGAGAAATGCACATCACCCAGAGATCCTGGGCTCTGAACTGGATACAATGACTAAATGTATGCGAAGAATGATGAATAGGTATATTTCTATGGCTAGAGAGGTAAACTACAGCAGACTATTAACTGTCCCCAAATAATCATTGTATACTTCTGCCATAATAGTATAATTTGGGCTAGGCTAAGCATATTTCCCAGAGTTCCTCATAATTTGGTATAACCATATGACCAAACTCTGGCCAATGTGCACAGAAGTGGTGTGTGCGATATCCGGCCTAAAGGAAAGCAGTATGCCCTCCCTTTGTTCCTTTCTCCATTCCCATCAACAGACATGCAGACATGAGAGTGGAGGCTGAAGCATCTATCTTGGTTCACAAAAAGAAAGCTATTTATTAAGAATTGTAGGGGCGCCTGGGTGGCGCAGTCGGTTAAGCGTCCGACTTCAGCCAGGTCACGATCTCGCGGTCCGGGAGTTCCAGCCCCGCGTCGGGCTCTGGGCTGATGGCTCAGAGCCTGGAGCCTGTTTCCGATTCTGTGTCTCCCTCTCTCTCTGCCCCTCCCCCGTTCATGCTCTGTCTCTCTCTGTCCCAAAAATAAATAAACGTTGAAAAAAAAATTAAAAAAAAAAAAATTGTAGACCAACAAAATAGAAGGAAGCTGAGTCTATGGTGATTGTAGTTTCAGATGCCACACCAGTCCTATATCACCTACCCAGTTTTCCATCTGTTATAGCAACAGAACCAAGACCCCAATAAATATATAAAGTTTCTTTAGCTTTTTCTCAACTCTCTTCTGCTGACCCTTGACCTTGAGTATCAGTTAATTGATTATCAACTGATTTCTGTCAAGGTATTAATTGGCCATTTGCAATGATGTGGATGGAGCTAGACACTATTACGCTAAGCAAAATAAGTCAGTCAAAGAAAGACAAATACCATATGATTTTACTTGTATGTGGAATTTAAGAAACAAAACAAATGATCTAGGGGGAAAAAAAGAAAACAAAAAACAAACATTAAAAAAAAAATTTTTTTTTAATGTTTATTTTTGAGACAGAGACAGAGTGTGAGTGGGGGAGGGGCAGAGAGAGACAGAAAGACACAGAATCTGAAGAGGCTCCAGGCTCTGAGCCGTCAGCACAGAGCCCGACGCAGGGCTCCAACTCACAAACTGCAAGATCATGACCTGAGCCAAAGTCGGACACTTAACCAACTGAGCCACCCAGGCGCCCATAAAAAACAAACTCTTAACTATAGAGAACAAACTGATGGTTACCAGAGGAGAGGTAGGTGGATGGATTAACCAGGTGATAGGGATTAAGGAGTTCACTTGTGATAAGCGCCGGGTGTTGTATTGCTAAATTGTACACCTGAAACTGACATTACACTGTATGTTAACTGACTGGAATTTAAATAAAAACTTTTAAAAAAGGCACTAATTGAAGTATTTCATAATTGTGTAATAACTATTCTCCCCCAAACAACAAAAAATAAACAAAAACCCTCCATGATGAGGAAGAGACTGTAGGCTGGTGACTGTCCTGTTGCAGGTCTGTTCTCTTTTGTTGAAGCCAGAAAATACCTCTAAAAAACTGAAGCTCCTTGCCTAGACCCTATGTCAGGTTCACATCCTTTTACTCCCAGGCTAACTTTTCACATGAATAGGATTAAAAAAAAAAAAAAATCACAGATAAAGGGAAGGAAAGAATTCACACCAAAAAAAGCAGCCAACAAGAAACATCTGTTTAGAGTTCTTCAATCCTATTCTTCCTCTAAGTATTGCAGATAATAAAAAAGGCTAGGATGGGAGAAGGGCAATGATCAAAGCAACAGCAATGGCCAAATACTCTCTCTATGGAGTCTATAATCTACTGTCACTAAAATACTTTAAATTCTGTTCTATCTTCAGAATTCTCATAAACTGAACACCTCTCCCCCAATCTTCCTTAGTGACCGTAATTACCAATATATAAGAAACACTGATCTAGTGCCTTAAGTGTTCTTTAAGCAACTTACGATGATGAATCATTTTCCTTAGGGTAATCTTCATTCAACTCTGAGCCAGATGATAGCATTCTTTTCCTCTTTTCAGTCCTGTAGAGGACAAAGAAAAAAAGTTATTTAAAAAAGTCATAATTCATACCATTAAGAAGTATAAACCAACATATTCAAGGACAGGAACTATGACTACTACTGCTTAATTCTCTAAACCACATTTTAATTAATATACTGTACATCTGCATGCTCAGTATGTGTCACTGATGTAAATCATAAAAAGCCAACACTAATTACCTACTAAAATATATGCTCTATATGTTCTTTTTCTAACATATTTTACTCACTGGACAATCTCTTTTTCTCAAAGTCCTTGTCTTTCTAAAAGGCCTAAAAGACATTTATAAACAGGCACAGCTAATGACTAAGAAAAAAAGTCTTTCATACCGATTTTCTAATGACCCTGATCTAAGAGGTGTTGATGTAGATGTCAAAGAGGGAATTGTTCGGGTGACAGCTATTCCACTTCCTGCTGCAGTCTTAATTGATCCTCTACCTGGATTACCAAGAACTTTTCGAAATGGAATATCATCTTTAGTTTCCAAACTTCCTCTTTTTGAAGGTGTCTGTAGGAATAAAGTTTAACATAGCTAAGTATTCAAATTAATTGGCATGCTTTTAGATCATATTCTCACATGGAAAACTTTTTAAATTTTTTTAAAGTTTATTTCTTTTGGGGGGGAGGGGGAGTGTCGCACAAGTGGCGGAGGAGCAGAGAAAGAGAGAGACAGAATCTGAAGCAGGCTCCAGGCTCTGAGTGGTCAGCACAGAGCCCTATGCGGGGCTTGAATTTACAAAGCGTGAGATCATGACCTGAGCTGAAGTCAAATGCTTAACCAATGAGCCACCCAGGCACCCCTCATATGGAAAATTTTTATGAAAATAATTCACAACTAGAAACCCATCTCCAGATAGTCTAGCCTAATTGGCTTGGAGTGAGGCGCATTCACCAGTAGGCTTTTTTGAAGCACTCTAGCTGATTCTAATGTGGAGTCTGCATCAGAAATTGAACTTGACACTCATTTTCTTCTAGCACTCCCATCAACTTAAAATTTCCGCACTATAACTGGAGGCAGAAAGGAATTTGCTTTGAATACCGGACTTAAAAAAAAAAAAAAGACTCAGATACATAAGATGTGATTCTAGTGATTAGCATGAAAATAAATCTTCAGAGAAAAACATTCAATGATTATGATCATGTGACATAAGTATGAGAAAAAGAAGCAATGATGATATTTCATTGCCATAACTTAAATACCAAGTCACATATGCCTCATATGACTTTTGAGGGGTTCTAGTCTGGAGGAATCAATGAAACAAATACATCATGATGGGGAGAATGAGAGTGAGACAGAGTCCACTGGCAGAAGATCACTCGAAGAGTCTACCCTAAAAATACAGCAAGAACATTCAAAGCGAATACAACAGGGGCGCCTGGGTGGCACAGTCGGTTAAGCGTCCGACTTCAGCCAGGTCACGATCTCGCGGTCCGTGAGTTCGAGCCCCGCGTCGGGCTCTGGGCGGATGGCTCAGAGCCTGGAGCCTGTTTCCGATTCTGTGTCTCCCTCTCTCTCTGCCCCTCCCCCGTTCATGCTCTGTCTCTCTCTGTCCCAAAAATAAATAAACGTTGAAAAAAAAATTAAAAAAATAAATAAATAAATAAAAATAAAAATTAAAAAAAAAAAAAAAAAGCGAATACAACAATTTAAACATCTTAGTTGGGAAGTAGTGCTTTTGGCCGGCATTCTGTCAGATAAGTTTTACAACTAGATTAAAAGCAATGTAATTTCTCTATGGAAGAAATTTCTAATTTTTTTCTTTCTACAGAATTACATACAATCTTAGGATAGGAAAGAAAAAAATCTCTGAGATCATCTGAATGAACAATTTTAAAAAGTTAGAATTTATTTTCAAATGGGTGATATATTCTTAAGACTCAAAAATCAAAATACTAATATAAAAGCCATACACTAAGAAGTCTCATTATCATCCACTGCCATCCATCCAGTTCTTCCACTTGCCATTCTCTTATCCTCTATAAGTATTCTTCTTTATGTAAATGCAAACCACCTTCATTCTTTTTGTTACACAAATGGTAGTATACTATACAGTATACATATGTATACTGTTTTGCATTTTTTAACCCTTTTGACCATGATCTCGACTTAGAAATATTTTACATCATAAACTATTATACATACATAAAATGACAATAGAAATTTCAGAAATCAATACTTATCCTTACTATGTATAATACTTCCTCTATTATTTTCTATTTTGTTCCTTTTTTATTTAATGCTAGTTATGACCCATAAAATTGATTTTACAATCCCACTGACAGGAATCATTACTTGTGAGAGTATAAATATTTGTTTCTGCTACATATGTTAACATTTACATATTTAAGTATTCTAACAGTTTAAATTTCTTTTTTTTTTTTGTTAATTTTTTTTAACGTTTATTTATTTTTGAGACAGAGAGAGACAAAGCATGAATGGGGGAGGGTCAGAGAGAGAGGGAGACACAGAATTCGAAGCAGGCTCCAGGCTCCGAGCCATCAGCACAGAGCCCGACGCGGGGCTTGAACTCACAAACCGCGAGACCATAACCTGAGCCGAAGTCAGCCGCCCAACCGACTGAGCCACCCAGGCGCCCCTAACAGTTTAAATTTCTATCTATATGTGAGTCTCCAAATAATTATGCTGAATGAAAAAGACAAAAAATATATACACTGATTCCACTTATATAAAACTCTAGAAAATGCAAACTAATCTACAGTGACAAAAAACAAACCAGTTGTGGTTTAGGGGATAGATGCCAGAGAGAAATCAGGAAGGAAGGATTACCAAGAGGGATGAGGAAACTTTTAAGGGTTATGGCTTATGTTCACTTGGTTGATTATGGTGATGATTTTATAGGTATTATACCTAAGTCAAAACGTGTCAAATTGTACACCTCAAATATGTGCATTTATAGCATGTCAATCATATTTCAATTAAAATGTAAAGGAAAAAAAACACCCATAACCTATTAAAAAAACTAACAAAAATAAAATCTCCCTGCTTAGTCCAGCAAATGGACTAAGTAATCACCTCTCCCAGCCAAACAGAACTCATCAATTTACTTACAGAATAGTTCAAAGCTTTTCTTTATGTCTGGTTTCCATTTATGAGATAAATTTTAAAAGACATAGGACTCCTAAGTTGTAATAGTACACAGGAAGACTCATGGCTATCTGAATGTTTATGAAAGAAAAACTACTTAAAAAGTAAACAGAGAACCTCAACAAAGCAGGTTGGTATCATATAGTATAGGGGAAAAGTTCATAATGCAGAACAGACTCAAAGGACGTCACAGAAGTAATAGCAACAAATATTTATAGGATTGTTAGTATATGGTACCATGAGCTAAGCACTTTTACAGGACTATCTCACAGCAACCCTTAAAATATTACTTCTGTCTCAATTTTACCAATGGAGAGTAAGGTTCAGGATACTCAAGGAACTTCTCCAATGACCCAGGACTAGTAAACAGCAGCACCAAATCTCAAACCTACATCTAATACCAAAGCTATGTTTGTAAAAACTACTCTTTGGGACACCTGGGTGGCTCAACTGGTTGAGTGTCCAATTCTTGATCTCAGCTCAGGTCTTGGTCTCAAGGTCGTGAGTTTGAGCCCTACATTGGGCTCTACCTGGACCCAGCCTACTTAAAAAAAATACATATATATAAAAAAAAAAAATACACTTTACTGTGGTTCATGATGACCATGAGACACAGAGCATAGGTCACAGTGGGTTCAGTAAAACTACATGTAAGAAGGGGAATTTGTGATAAATTATGGAAAAAACTTGCATAATAATAGTTGATTTTAACTTTTTTTAAAAGCTAGAAAAGTCAAATGAACATACCTGATTGTCTGAGTAAGAAAGCTGCCTGTTGGTTTCCTTCTGTGAGGTCCTGCTGCCCAGAATAGCTCCAAAACTACCAGACCCCTGAGGTTTCGTGGCTGGTGGGGGAAAAATAAATGAATAAATCCCAAGTCATTTACTTTAATAAAGAGATTTACCATTATTACAGAATACTGGAAAAAAAAAAAAAAACAGAAGAAACATTAAAAAATCAAAGTGCTAGGGTGCCTGGGTGGCTCAGTGGGTTCAGCCTCTGACTCTTGATTTCAGCTCAGGTCATGATCTCACGAGTTTGTGGGTTTGAGCCCCAATACAGGCTCTGCCCACTGAGAGTGTGGGGCCTACTTGGGATTTTCTCTGTCTCTCCCCCTCTCTCTCTGCCCCTTCAGCATACTTTTTCTCTCTCTCTCAAATAAACTTTAAAAAAAAAAAATCAAAGAGCTTATCAACCGATTCTTTCTGAAAATATATCTGCTATATATAGTAACTGAAATTCCAAGCTAGAGTCTCAAGCAAAAAATGAAATAACATGCAAAAATCTGGGAAGATGTAATAGAAAAATAAATTTAAAAAAAATCTTTTTTAACGTTTATTTTTGAGAGAGAGAGAGAAAGAGTGTGAGTGGGGGAAGGCAGAGAGAGAGGGAGACACAGAATCTGAAGCAGGCTCCTGGCTCTGAGCTGTCTGCATACAGCCTGACATGGGGCTTGAACTCACAAACCATGAGATCATGACCTGAGCGAAAGTCGGATGTTTAACTGACTGAGCTACCCAGGTGCCCCCAAAAATAAAATTTTAAATGCAAAATCAAAGTGCTACAAAGTCTCCTCTATAAATATTTGGTAATTAACACTACAGAAAAATTAGTCACTATGTGTCAATGGCATGAACACTGACACTGGATGCTAAGGAAACATGTTAGAACCAGTGACAGATATACTTCCAATAACCTATATACTCTATTAAGTTCAGCAAGCAGCATAAATGGTTTCTATTCCAAAGAAATCAGTGCTAGCTTAAAATACACATGGTACTGGGGCACCTGGGTGGCTCAGCCGGTTAAGCATCTGACTTTGGCTCAGGTCATGATCTCACAGCTTGTGAGTTTGAGCTCTGCACTGGGCTCTGCCCTGGCAGTGTGGATCCTGCTTGGGATTCTCTCTCTCTCCCTCTCTCTCTCTGCCCCTCCCCACTTGTGCTTGCTCTCTCTCAAAACAAACTTAAAACAAAAAACATGTAAGGTACTGCAGAAGTGTGAATTTGTATATACTTTAGAAGTATTTTATACTTCAGTCAATTTCCCACAATCCTTTGAAATGTTTTAACTTTTAAAAAATGCAAATACTGAGCATTCTTTCATGTATCTTCTTGCATGAATAAAATTGTTTTTGTAGAATAGGAATTCTAAGAACTTGTTAGAATAAGAATTGGTGGAGTAAAGGATGTACGGTTTTTGTTTTGTTATTTTTTGTGAGAGGGAAAGAGAGGAAGAGAGAGAGAGAGGGAGAGAGAGGGAGAGAGAGGGAGAGAGAGGGAGAGAGAGGGAGAGAGGAAGAGAGAGAGAGAGAGAGAGAGAGAGAGAGAGAGAGAATCCCAAGCAGGCTCTTTCCTTAGCACAGAGCCCAACGTGGGGCTCAATCCCACAACCCTGGTATCATGACCTGAGCTGAAATCAAGAGTCGGACACTTAATGGGGTATTGGGTGGCTCAATCAGTTAAGTATCCGACTTCGGCTCAGGTCATAATCTCACGGCTCATGGGTTTGAATCCCACACACAGCTCTGTGCTGACAGCTCAGAGCCTGGAGCCTGTTTCGGATTCTGTGTCTCTCTCTCCGCCCCTCCCTCGCTTGTACTCTGTCTCTCTGTCTCTCTCTCTCGCTCTCAAAAGTAAATAAACGTCAAAAAAAATATTAAAAAACAAACAAAAAAAGAGTTGGACACATAACCAACTGAGCTACCCAGGGGCCCCAGGGAAGTGGTTTTAAACTAAATTGGTATTACCAGTTATTCCTCCAAAAAATATCTCTAAGTTGCTACCAAATAAATGAAACTATCTTGTTCTCCTCATACTATTGCTGATGTGATACTAAGAACTTGAATTTAATTATTGGTGAAGTTGAGATTTTTTCATGTATTAGAGCCATCTGTTTATCTTCCTGAATTTCCTATATGCAGTTTCTACTACTCTACTGGATTGTCCTTCTCACACTGATTTGGAAAATAGGTCTTTGTTTATTAGCAACATTAACTCTGTCACTGTGGCTAATATTTTCGTTGTTTTTTTTTTTTTTTTTACTCTTGCCTCAGAGATCATTTAAGTTTTTTACAGTCCATTATTAATCTTTTCCTTTACTGATTCTGTTTTTATATCATAGTCAGAAAGGTCTTTTCCATCTAGATATTATGTTAAAATCCAGTGTTCCCCTTTAATAACACTTTTATCATTTTACTTTTTTATATTCAAATCCTTGATCAATGTAAAATCTATTTAGATGAATGAAGTGAGATAGGGAGCCAGCTTTTTTCTTCTTAAATGGTTAGTTATCTCATTTATAGATAACACGTCTATCAAATTTAGTCTTTTTTCCACTGATCTGAATTGCCACACATTATATATTAAATGTGCTATACTTTTCAAAGTATCTTTACATTCATTATCCTACTCTAGTCTCTGTAAAGTACATATTACTTTTGGGCAGCAAAGGCAACTAAAGTCAAAAGATTAAAATAACTTGTCCAAGAGCAGCACAAGACAATTCAACTCCACAGCCTGCTCCTTTTGACCTAATTACTAAGTGTCTCTCTTATACCAGTCATGCTTTCTATTTATGAGATTTTATTCTTTAAGACCTGAACTTAAGGTAATATAACCTTCATTTTAGAGATGAGAAACTGAAACTCAGTTGTTAAGTGACATATTGAAAACCACACAGGAAGTAAACAGAGGTAGGATTCAAACCCAAATCTGTTTAGGTCCAAAATTCACATTTCTCCACTATATCATGTTGTTCAGATTTAAATATGGGTTTTCAGAGAGTCTATTGTGCTTTCCATTCCAATTTATTTAGAGACATGCTTTTCTTACATGTGTCAACTTTTAAAACAGTGGGTCAATTAACATGATGGGTACAATGAAATAAAACAAAAACAGAAAGGTATATAGACATAGTCCCTGACATATTCTAAAAATTTTAAACAGTATTCAATTCCTTGATTCTAAAATTCAACAGTTATTTAGTAAATTGACATAGCTCCGATTTGGTAACATGAACATATGAGTAGGTACTACATAGCAATCAATTTTTTAATTTTACAAGGAATATAGTGTATCAAATAGATACTAATTAAACACAAGCAAAGTAGCACTCCTACATCTTCACCTTCTAACATTTTTATGTGTCATATCTGAGTTAAAAAAAAACCCAAAATTTGTCAACTATAAAATATTAGTAATGAAGTTTTGATGAGAATATAGCTGAACACTAATAGTAATAGTGGAAAACTCATTTTAAGCACTAGATTATTCCTTTAAAAATGTCTATAAATACATTTTTTAAATCAAAACATTTTAAATGAAAGGGATTAGGAAAGGGGAGGGGAACCTAATCATACTGTATGATTTTTGTATAGTACTTGCTATCTTCATAGCAAGAGTAAAACCTCAGAATAAGTCTCATGTAGAGAAACACAAATACCTAAGATTTAAATGACAAGGTAACTCTTCCCAATAGGTTCCCTCCTCCTTTGCTAGCCATAGTGTTTCGTAGAATCTTTAAGGTTTTCTACATATAGGATCATATCATCTGAGAACAGATATAATTTTCTTTTCTTTTTAAAAAAATTTTTCTTTTCTTTTAAAGTAAGCTCTACACCCAACATGGGGCTTGGAACTCATGACCCAGAGATCAAGACTCATACACGCTACGGTCTGAGCCAGCCAGGCACCCCTACTTCTTCCTTTCTAATTTGCATGCATTTCATTTCTTTTTCTTGCCCAAGTTCTTTTGCTAGAACTTCTAGTATTATGTTGGGCAGAAGTGGTGAGAGAAGGCATCCTTGCCTTGTTCCTTATCTTAAAGGAAAACCTTTGAGTTTCCCACTGCTGAGTATGTGAATTGTGTGTTTTTCATACATGGCCTTTTAGGTTGAGGTAGTTTCTACTCTTAGTTTGTTGAGTGTTTTTGTCATGAAAGGGTTTTGAATTTTATCAAAGCCTTCTTCTGCATGCAGAAGATCATGTGTTTTTTTTTTCCTTCATTCACTCTCGGTGTATTACATTGATTTTTCATATCCTGAACCATCCTTGCATTCCAGAAATAAATCCCACTTGGTCATGGTATATAACCCTTTTATTGTGCTGTAAAATTCTGTCTGGCAGTATTCTGCTGGGGATTTTTATATCAATATTCATCAGAGATACTAGTATACCATCTAGTAATATTATTTTATAATTGTTAATGGCAAACCCTGGGAAGATTTAGTGCTCACCTGTATGAAGTCTGTTTTGATGGACTGCATCTAGAAACAACCTCATTTCCTCTGCATCCTTACTTGGTACTTTGTCAATAGACAAGAAGCTATTATCTTGTAGAGTTAACATTAAGCGGCTTTGTTTCGCTCCACTTGGTCGAAGCACCACATTTTTAATGTTATGACTTAGCTAACCAACACAAAAGGAAAATTACATTATTAAAAATGCACAATAAAGTAAAATAAATTGTATAAGGAGCACTTTACTTCATACTTTCTAAGTTACATTTCTTAAGTCTTTCCCATATTAATTTTAGGGTTTTTTCCCACCAACCAAAAAGAGTTCCCATTTCTTGATACACTTAAAGATTTCACTTTCAGGAGAGGCAAACACCTCCTATTAAAACTTATTTTACAAAGTAATCCTAGAATTCTTGATTTTATGACAGGGAATTGAATATTTTCGCATATAGTTATAAAGCTATAAAAGCTAGTGAGTTAACAATGAACAGAGCCTAGGTGGATATACCAGCACTACTCTAGAAAGCCACATTATGTTAGAGGCTTTCTTTTTCTCTCTTCCTTTTCTTAAATAAAAGCTTATAAAATATCCGACAATTGGTTTAGGTAGCTGTAATGTAAAAGGATACATTAATCCAAACTATAATCTTCAAAAGAATTCCACCTCTCAAAAACATGGCAAAATAAAATTTACCAATTTGAGACGTCTTTTTTCTTTCAAATATATATTTTAAGATTTTATTTTTAAGTAATCTCTACACCAACATGGGGCTCAAACTTACAATCCTAAGATCAAGAGTTCCATGCTCTACTACTGAACCAGCCAGACACCCCCATCTTTCGTTTCTAATTATCTAAGCAGGTTCATTTAACTTTCTTTCAATCATGAAGATCATGAGTACTCTGGAAACCCTCGTAGCTTACTTCTTCCACTCCCCAGAATGGTCCAGTAATTTGTCCTATAATTTTCCAGACTCTGGATATGTGCTATGAAGTGATAACATTTATTTACTCTTGGATGAAATTTTTCCAAGACTAAATTAATAAGTCTTCCAGTTTAT
This sequence comes from Prionailurus bengalensis, assembly GCF_016509475.1. NCBI lineage: Eukaryota > Metazoa > Chordata > Mammalia > Carnivora > Felidae > Prionailurus > Prionailurus bengalensis. The sequence continues at coordinate 203,720,796 of NC_057345.1, forward strand.
TACCTAAGTAATTCTTGCCAAATAGGCATCCTTATTCTCTAATGTTCTCCCTCAGCAGGCACATACAAAGGTTTCAAAAGCTGCCTTTTGCTGAAGATATACCCTTTGAATAGCAGAAAAATGTAATAGTATTTCATAATTTTTTAAAACTAGAATTGATCTTTGTCAATTTTTACATAAGATTAAAAATATAATTTTACCAGACTTCATTTATATTCAAATTTTATATAATATATATACATACACACACACACACAAATATATATATACATAAAAGCTTCCTACTAGGTCTTAAACTCATGTCCTTCAGTAAAAATCCTATCATAAGGGGCACCTAAGTGGATCAGTCGGTTAGTGTCCGACTCTTGATTTCAGCTCAGGTCATCATCTCAGGGTTCATGGCATCGAGCCCTGCATCAGATCCTTGCTAACAATGCATAGCCTGCTTGGGATATTCATTCATTCTCTCTCTCTCTCTCTCTCTCTCTGCCCACCCCCCACCCGCTCACACTCGCACACCCTCTCTCTCCCAAAATAAATAAAAACAATTCTATCATAGAACACAATAAACAGTTTCAGAGGCTTTAACTCTGAAATATTTAAACAAGGAGTTTAACATGCAAAAAAAGAGATCACTTAAAACCATTATTTCAGTCCACATACTACTTTTTAAAAATCAAAGTTAACTACAAAAGGGGAAAGTTTGTTCGTTAACAAACAGGATGAGAATAATCTGAATTTGATGTCTCTAACAAGTGAAAATCCTATTAGCCCCGCAATTTTCGTTATTTCCCATATGGTGAGGCCTTCCAGCTTTAAGCTGAAGTACTCTATTGAAGCATTCCAGTACTCTGTTGAGGCCTTCCAGACCTCTCTGCTGGAGCTCCAGTCCTGTTTACCTAATGCCTACTAGATACCAATATCTGAACGTCTGACGCCTACAACAACTCATCTCTCCCCTCCCCACCCCAGTTCTTCCCCTCTGCTCCCTACCAAGACATGAAAGGGACTACCATCCACTCAGAAATCTGGGAATCTCCCCAGGGTCTTTTCTTGCTTCTATTGACTTTTCCTTTGATTAGGACCTTCATTCCTCACCTAAACTCCCACAATGACCTCCCATGTCTTTATTCTCCCACTATCTCTTGTAATAAACTCATCTGCCTAGCCCCTAAATGAATTTGAACTTGAGATTCTTGGCTTCTTAGAATTTAAGCTCCTCTTAGTATGACAAACAAGATACTTCAAGATCTGGTTTCTATCTAGCTCTTCAGCCTCTACTTCTGCTACTCATTCCTTACTGTCTGTTTATTTTAAAATACTTTTCTGGTTCCCTGAGTGTTGATTCACATTTGCATGTGTTTGTCCATGTATAGAAATCACCTCCGCCCTACCTCCACTTGTTTGGCAAACTCCTATTTACCATCTAAATGCTCAGGGCACAAACCATTCTCTTCTTTGTGTTTACTTCAGTGTGTCTGGAATATTTTTACATCTGAAAATGCATTTGATTATGCTTAAGTTTGAGAAGAAAAACAACTCATTCAGCTCTGTATTAATAGCCCTTAATACAGTATCCACCACATTAATCTGTAGGTGGTTAACAAATGAATGCTGAATGCAAATTGATCTAGAACTGAGATGAGGCCGGAATAACAAGCAGAATCTTCATGCTCCTAAAGACGTAAGTTTGCTTAAACATTTAAGTATTTACTCACTGCTAATTTGGGCTGAAAAACTGAATCTCCATTTGAAAAGGAATCATTTCATTGAGATGAACAATTAGTAGATATACATTTGTGGGAGAAACTACCACTGTTTCTATTACCCATGTTACCACCTCCAATCTATTTAAGAATATCTTTAATACACTAAATCATAAGCAATTTATTTTCACAGTTCAAAAGCAAACAGGAATGCAAATTTTATCCCAGGTCTAGGGTTCTCAAGCATAATATTTCATAAATTATTATTCAATAGAGTACTTCAGCTTAAATGAATATTATACTTTTGTATTATGTAATTAACAAATACAGAATTTTAAAGTGCAGAAAATGTTAAGACATTATTTTCTTAAATTTAAATCATAACAAGATGAGTAATTCAGGATAAAAAGTATAGAAGTAAAACAAAATTTACTATTTTCTGCAGTGATGAAATAATGAAATTCTTCAAAAGTTTACAGCTAGAAGAAAACAGCTGTAAATATGACTTCGAATAATCATCCTTGAATGGTCCATACTATAACCTTTGGTAAGACTATTTGGGAAGTAGACATTTGGTTTTAGAAGATACTGATGAGTTCTCTTAGAAGCTAATACTAAATAGTGATGAATCTATCATATTATGCTAAGGAAAAAAAAGGAATAACTAAAGTTATCCTAATGTGGTTTTCAGAATAGCTTAGAAATAGTATCCAAACCCAGTTCCTCTCAGCTTCCTCCCAGTTTTCTTTTCAATAATGGTGACTACTTCCCGCTCCTTATTCTACACCATCAACAATGCTGTTGAATCATTTATAAAAGATATACACAGAACTATCAGTGTCCTAGAAATAAAAAAGAAATATTAACCTAGGAGGAGGGCTACCACTATACTTACTATTGTACAGGGAAGCTACTCGCTACAGGGTGTGAGTCAAGATCTATTCCACATCAAAATCTGGTAATACCTGAAATATCCTTGGAATTCCTCCAGTATTGTAGTGAACTACCAGGCTGACTTTATTCTCTTTTTCCACAATTTCAAAGGATCCTTCTTTCCATTTTGTAATTCCGGTCTGCATACTTCGAATTCTGATAGGACCGTGAATCTTCAGAGGAGACATACTTTCTTTAAAAATAAATTGCTTCTAGCCAAATTAAAAAGCAAAAATACACCTGACAGATTCTAAGGAAGAAAAATAAAATAGTAAGTTACAATTTATTAAGAGTGATTAAAATAAGAGTCACTTAAAAGAGAGCATTTAATAAACCATCTTTTACGTCCTCTTCTCTGTTTCAGTAAACCACTTTTTATTAAGCAACCTCAAAGGCCTTGATTAGCTAGCTGGTAAGCAGAAGAAAGACAACTAAAGCAGTCACTGAGTTCAGTGACTGAGTCTACCTACATTTTATTTCTTCTCTACCACATTCCCTTCTTTGCCATGTGTCCAGTATCTGTGCCCTAGCAGTGCCTGAATTTTGCATTTGGCACCATTAACAACCACATTGCTGCCACTAAAGGCATGTCAATCAGGAATACTAAATTGTCAATGTGACTGCTCACAGCAATATGACCAACTTTTACCGTCCTTCATGAATGTGAAAGGGTCTTGAATTTCAAATGTAAGTAAAAAAAATATTTTCAGTCAGCTGACTCCATTTCTTAGAATGGAGTTCCTCTGAAAATATCAAATCATATCATAAAACAATTCCTTCTACCAATCAGTAGTCTAAGCATATCCACAGGTATAGACATTAGATGAATAAAAAAATTGTAAGAATAATCAAATGAGTTTAACCTTCAGAATTATATTGAGAAAATAATTTATTCTTTAGGCAAAAGAAACACACACTAAAAACCTCTCTTCCTAAGAACCACCTACCATTTGTTTAATATTACCATAAAGCGGAAAGAATCTTTATCAATTTTATCTTTGACAAATACTCAAATTTCTGAAAGAACTTCTACTTAAAAATTGCTTACAGCAATAACAGAATATCTAAAACTTTCAAACTAGCTTACCAAATGTCAGCAAGTAAACACAACTGTAATAGTAAAGAATGTTAGTGTTATGTATTATCTACATGTATGTACACACATACACACAATCATCTAAAATTAAAACAAATTTTATGTATACTGTTTTCAAATCTCTAAAAACATTGCTAATACAGATTCTTGCTTATAATTTAAGAAATTAAAAATCATCATACTTTGCCTAAACAACTCAACTGGAAAAGCTTTAAAAAAAAGAAAAAGTAGTATACAAAGGAAAAACACAGGAGGCCTAGATATCAGGAGCCAGCTGTCACTAATTTATAACTTACCTTTCTAACCATTAGTTTTCTCAACTGTAAATAGGAATAGCAAATGCTATAGCTTTGCAAAACTAAATGAAATAACATACATTAGGCACTGAACAGACAAAAGCTTTAATATGAATGGAATTAGTGTGCACTTTCTGTATTTATTCCTTGCCCACAACACCTCTTTCTTGAAAGACTTCAGATAAATAAGCTGTTAAAAGGGGCCAAAGTCAACCGCCTATAGGAGTCATGCAGGTGACATGACTTAAGCAGGCAAACTCTGAAAACTGCTACTGAAATCTAGCCAATTTTACCATGTAGAATTAGTGAACCCAGCTACTTGCCTGATCATCTAACTTTTCAAGAAAACGAGCTCCAAATGTTTATGTAAAACTGCCCATTGTAAATTGTGGGCAATGAATTAAAATTTATTTTTAAAAGCTACAAATCAAGCAAAACCCACCTACAGGTAGGATACAGGCAAGATAGAGCCTGGAGGGCCTCTAGTTAAAGGCTTCTAGGTAGTATATACCAAATAACAGAACAAAATTTCAAAAGAGATGTGAAAACACTTTGAATAGTTAAAAGGTGTTATGCATTTTAAGTCCTCCATTATTATTCACTCACCTCACCAAAATTTTTGAATGCCTACTGTGGTCAGATTTAGATAGTGTAATTTGGTAGGTACGTGAATCCATCAGAGTAACAGAGTCCTGCTACTGTTTACAGACCTGTTAACATGGCACTGCTCAAAGTAGTAACTACAGAATTTTGGACCAGCAATGTGTGTTTGTAATACTTTTTTTTTTCTTTTGCAATTAATAATTTGGTGCTTCATTGTTTGGACAGGTCCTTGAGACTTTCTTCCACTAGGCTCTCAACACTGCCAAGAATACATGACCCCTCTCCTACCCCAGTTGCCCTTGCCAGAAACATGAGAGTTATCTTTGACTTCTCTCTTGACGATTATTGGTATTGCATTGGAAATGGAAGACCACAGTAGAGTCCTGTCAAGTCTATCACCATACACCTTCCAGACATCTTTATGATGAACTGTAGATCAAATCACATCACTCTTCTCCTTAATATCATTCAACAGCTCCCCATTGCCCTCACAATAAAATCTAGACTCATTAACATGACATAAACACCCTTCATGATCCAGGCCCTATTTACCTCTCTATCCCCACTAGCCCACCAAATCCATCCATCTGAATTTATAATTTCCCCCCAAAAACTATGCCAGTGTACTTCTGCATACACTGTGGTCTATCTCTGAAGGATTTTCATGTATTCTCTCCATGCCCCCACAACCCCACTTAATTTCTCTTGGCTATAAAATCAAGGCTTAGCTTAGATGTTATCCTCTTTAAGAAGCCTTTCCCAGCTACCTTTCACTTTTTCTCTCAGCTCACATCCACAGAGACAGTTTCATGCTTCTGTATTTTCCTGTTATATATGTTGTGCTTACTACTAGTGTAACATTTGTCACATTGTATCACAAATTGTTCACTTCTTTGTCTCTATCTAGATTTTGCTATTTGAAGATAAGGAATATATTTTTTAATCTCAGCATCCCCATTTTGACAGTGTCTGACACACAAGAAACAAAATGATTAAGAATGAACAAATCAGCACTAACAATTTTATTCAATTTGCTGTTAATATATACAGAAACAGAGGGGCACCCAGGTGGCTCAGTCGGTTGAGCTTCCCACTTTGGCTCAAGTCATGATGTCATGTTTTGTGAGTTCAAGTCCCACACTGGGCTCACTGCTCTCAGCACAGAGACTTCTTCAGATCCTCTGTTTTCCTCTCTCTGGCACGTACTCTCTGTTTTCCTCCCGCACTGGCACGCACATGTGTGCTCTCTCAAAAATAAACATTAAGAATATATATACACATATATGTGTACATATATATATATACACACAACAGCAGACACTGGAACCATAAATCCCTCTTATGTGACCAATATAGGATTATATTTACTAAGCTCTTTATAAGTATCACTATGCAGTGGACGACATACAAGTCATCTTTTGAACACTGCATGTAAGTCTTTTCTACTGGCACCTGAACTTCACTAAATGCAAAGCTGTCCTCACATCTCACCAAGATTCAATGAGAAAAAATCATTTGTGGAAGAACAAAATTAATATGCAATTACAGAATACATTAAAACAAAAACATTAGTAAACTTGCCTAAACTAGGATTCATATTGTTCATTCCTCAATGGAGAAACTCCATCTTCAGAGTTCTGTCAAATTCCCTTACCTTTCCTTATATGTCATTATGGATCAGGGTACCAAATTGAAAGAGAATAATACAAAACCCCATTATCTTAGCGCTTTCTTCACAGACCAAAAGTAAGGTCAATGACCCTGAATTCCTCCAACAAATTTTTAAAAATTAACACTATTTAACAAAATTGGAAGTGTAGATTTCAAAGTTCACTAAAGCATATGAAAAATTAAAAAAAAAAAAAACCTTTACTGTTATTTCTGTTTCTCTCTATACAATTTCTCCCTATACAATTCTAAAACATTTTGATGCAGTTTGGATTAAGTACATGAAATTTTACTTCAGATATTGAACATTTCCTTAACCATTTCTACTAGCCATCTCTCCTTCCTCTAAGGAAAAGAAAAAAACAACACCCTGACAAAGTACAGGATGTAAAATTTGCAGAACCAACAAAACTTTTCTTTAATACCTCAATTTAGTCCATTCCCAGGTCTTGCACTAAACAAATTACCAATATCTACTTTTGTACATTCATCATAGTATCAAGGTTTGCCCTATTCTGTTAAGAGGAAAAAAACTAAGTTTCTTTTTCAGTATGTAGCACTAATCAGTAACAGTTAAACTTTCTATGAATGTAGGACAATGAGGTTTCTTTGAACTCTATAATGCTAATTCCCTATCAAAGGAATATTGGTAAGACAAGGTATAACAAAAACAAATTATTCTTTAAGCATGTCCAAAGAGATTTCTCTTTCCCTAACTTTTTTCACAATTATTAAAATTACTGGTTCAACTTTGAGAATTCTATGAAACTCAATCAATAATATTGGCAAAAATGTTTCTGTACCCTGTACACTTATTTACATGCACATATTTTAGGTACTGCTTTGAAAACATCTTCTCTTTAAAATTTTTTTAATGTTTATTTATTTTTGAGAGAGAGAGAGAGAGAGTGAGGAAGGGGCGGAGACAACAGAATCTGAAGGAGGTTCCAGGCTCTGAGCCGTCAGCACAGAGCCCAACGTGGGGCTCAAACCCACGAACGGTGAGATCATGACCGAGCTGAAGTCGGATGCTTAACCGACTGAGCCACCCAGGTGCCCCTGCTTTAAAAACATCTTTATCTAGAGGGTGTTCTGTGGTAAAGAAAGCATGCTAAAACATAAAACCACTACTATAAAATAAAAGAAAGAAAACTGTTAATTCCTGCCAATTTGCATACTCTTGGAAACACACATCCAAAATAAAAACATTACTTACTTTTCAGTGACTTTTACTGAAAAACCCTATGTAATAACAATTCACCTTTATTCTGATCCTTGTGCCAAAGGCAATGCACTCTTCTTGGGGAACTACTCATATTCTGCAGCTATGCCCGTTCTCCGGAAGCCATCACCTCAGCTAAAGAAAATATAAGTGTGCCTTTTTAAAAGAATCCAATTTACGAAGTTAAAATTAAAAAAAGAAAGCAATCATTTATACAAAAAGATAAACTCTTTTTGATTATTTAAAAACAACGTATCTTACTGAAAACATTTAAAATGTAACACTCAAGATACACACATATACACACAATCAAAATGAGGGACTTCAAGGCCTACACCTTATCAATTTGTGTCTTGGGATATTTCTCTCTGCTACATTTTGAAACTAAGAAGGCAGTGAAAAAGAGTATATTCTTTGTTTACTTTATAAACATTGTTACATAATGATGCCCAAAGTCTCAAAATACCATTTCCATGATGTGTTGATACACATTTTGAAAGGTGAGTAAATCTGGAGTTTTTACTTTTCTTACAAAACTAACTTCATGGGTTTGTTTCTCAAATTTAGGCTCTCTAAGCCTCAACGTCCCCTGAAGTTCTACCCAAACATCTTTCACGATCTCCTTGAACGCTAGCTACAGTACCAACTGTAAATTCATTTGCTCCCTTACTAAAAAATGATTGAGCCACTTTAATTTGATGGCACCATGGTAAGAATACAAAATGAAGATGATACAATTCATGCCCTCATTAAGAGGCTCCCAGACTTCTCTACATATTCCTTCTATAGTCATTTAGGCAAAAAAATTTAGAATCAGCTTTACCCTCAATCTCACTCATCTAAAACCCAGCCTTTTCATAGCTGCTATCCTAATTCAGAAACTCCTCATTCTGCCATCACTCTCACCTAATATTTATTATGCAACACTTACTAACCATAGTGCTAAGTGCCACGCATGAATTATCTTATTTAATTTTCACAATAATCTTAAAGGCAAGGATTATTATCTCTATTTTACAGATGAGGAAACTGAGGCTTAGAGAGAGAATTTATCCAAGGATACAGATTCATTAAGAGACAAAACAAAGTCTAACACCAAAACCCATGTGTTTTTTTTTTAATTTTTTTTTAATTTTTTTTCAACTTTTTTTTTATTTATTTTTGGGACAGAGAGAGACAGAGCATGAACGGGGGAGGGGCAGAGAGAGAGGGAGACACAGAATCGGAAACAGGCTCCAGGCTCCGAGCCATCAGCCCAGAGCCCGACGCGGGGCTCGAACCCACGGACCGCAAGATCGTGACCCGGCTGAAGTCGGACGCTCAACCGACTACGCCACCCAGGCGCCCCTTAATTTTTTTTTTTTTTTAACGTTTATTTATTTTTGAGACAGAGAGAGACAGAGCATGAACAGGGGAGGAGCAGAGAGAGAGGGAGACACAGAATCTGAAGCAGGCTCCAGGCTCTGAGCTGTCAGCCCAGAGCCCGACGCGGGGCTTGAACCCACGGACCGTGAGATCATGACCTGAGCCGAAGTCGGACGCTTAACCTACCGAGCCACCCAGGCGCCCCAAAACCCATGTTTTTAACCACTATCACAATGCATCCTCATCAATGATTTGCAGCAACAATCACTTTTCAGTCTCCATTGTCTCAGGATTTCTCCATCCAATGAATCCTCTACTCTATAAATACCCTTTGTAAAGAACTACTCTTTATTTCTTAACAAGTAAAGCATGCACTATTTGTCTCCTTAACTTTCTCCTGGGGCGGGGGGGGGGGGGGGGGGGGGGGGGAGGCGTGCAAGGAACCTGTCTTACCTTCTTTTGTACTAGAACAAATACAAGCACTTAGTAAGTGCTAAATATTTACTATTGATGTCAATTCCCTATCATACATTTTTTGTAAATTTTATTCTACCATGGTAAGAATACTTAATATGGTAACAAAACAAAGTGTACAATATGATATTGTTAACTATGGGTACAACATTGTACAGCGTATCTCTAGAATGGCTTGTCTTCATCTTGCTTAACTGAAACTTTCTCCCAAACATTAACGGCTCATCACTAAGTATAAAATAAATCCAAATGTTTTTCTGTATCTGGTACTCATATGCTTCCTGTATTTATTTCCTATTTTTCAACACAAATACTGCTCTACACAAATTATTAAATTTTAGTATTTTCTCCCACATCCACCACTAACTTACTTAAATATGGAATTTTCCTTTAGTTTTTGGAAACCTCATACCCTCCAGTCTCATAGTTTAACCTGCTGTTAAAATATATAAACCACTTCTAAGAGCTTTCTTTCCTAAAAAGATCTATAAAACAAATGCACAGAGATAAAATTAATGTGTGACTAAAAGACAGAAGTTGACCTAAAGTTTATCTCCAACTCAGAGTCTAAAATCTGAATGATTTTATAACCTAAGAATGAGTAAAATCATCCACAGCTGGAAAACTCTTGGGTTTTTTTCTTTTGTGTCCCTGAATTTGCCTGAAGAGTGAAAAGGTGCTTGTCATCAGATGACAAGGTATAAGTAAGCTGGTGCTTCTGAAAGACCAGATGGTTCCTAAAACAAGCTCCAGTTTACTTATTCACTCGAATTCTTGAGAAATAGAAATGAAATACCTCCTAGCATATGTTCTAATAAAAGACAGGCTTTAAATAATCACACAATATATAATTACAAGTTCTAAAAAGTGATACAAATATAAAGCACAAGGCATGATGAGACATTATAATAGGGTACCTGATTTAAGACTTGGGGATAGAGGGTAGAAAGCATCAAGCAAAAGTTAGGTTAATACTGAAGAAAGACTTAATTGGGGATGGTCATGCTCGAACAAACCAGGCAACTACAACAGCATGTGCAAGGGCCCTGTAGTGGAAAACAACTTGGTGTGACTAAGGAAATGAAAAGTAATGTAGCTAGAGTTTAGTGAGAAAGAGGAGGCTAGAGCAAGATGAAGCTGGTGAAGCTGGAAAAAATCAAATTATACAGAATCCTGTAGACCACAGGGATTTTTAATTTTACCCTAAATTTAATAAACATTTAGTGACAGGAAATCCACAGAAGAGTTTTAAGCAGAGAAACAACATGTCACTGTTGAATGCAGAAGTGATATGGTTTATTTGGGTTCAGAGAGGAGAGCAAAAGAAGGAAGAATGAAAGAAAATAGGGCAGACAAGAGAATACTGAAATGATTCAGCTTATAACAATTACAATAACAATACTTATTAGCTATTTATTGTGTCATGTGCCATTTAATTTTCAGAACAATACAATAAGGTGATTATTATTCCTATTTTACAGATGAGAATACAGGGAACCAGTGACATTAAGTCCAAGTGAAAGAAGATTGTGGCTTGAGGGGTGCCTGGGTGGCTCAGACGGTTGAGCCTATGACTTTGGCTCAGATCATCATCTTGCAGCTAGTGGGTTCGAGCCCCGTGTTGGGCTCTGTGCTGACAGCTCAGAGCCTGGAGCCTGATTTGGATTCTGAGTCTCCCTCTCTCTCTGCCCCTCCCCCACTCATGTTCTGTCTCTGTCTCTCTCTCTCAAAAATAATAAATGTTAAAAAAAATTTTTAAGATCGTGCCTTGAACTGGAAAAGTGATACTGAAGATGTACAGAAATAGACTCGGACAGGGGCGCCTGGGTGGCGCAGTAGGTTAAGCGTCCGACTTCAGCCAGGTCACGATCTCGCGATCCGTGAGTTCGAGCCCCGCGTCAGGCTCTGGGCTGATGGCTCGGAGCCTGGAGCCTGTTTCCGATTCTGTGTCTCCCTCTCTCTCTGCCCCTCCCCCGTTCATGCTCTGTCTCTCTCTGTCCCAAAAATAAATTTAAAAAAATTGAAAAAAAAAATTAAAAAAAAAAAAAAAAGAAATAGACTCGGACATACAGATGACCCTTGAACATAGGTTTGAAATGCACGGACCTATGTATACATGGATTTTTTTTGATAAGCACGGTACTGTAAGTGTATTTTCTCTTTCTTACGATTTTCTTAATAACATTTCTTTTGTCTAACTTTATTCTAAGAATACAGTATGTAATGAACACAGCATACAGAATATGTACTAACATTATGCTATTAGCATTCCACTCAACAGTAAGCTATTAGTAGTTAGGTTTTGGAGAAGTCAAAAGTTACACATGGATTTCCAGCTGGAAGGAGTCAGTGCCCTCCACCCTTGCATTGTCCAAGGGTCAACTGTATTGGATATAGAATAAATAGAACTTAAAGATTCATGGGATGAAAGTCAAGAATGGATCTCAAGTTTCTAGCTTATGTAAGTGAATAAGTAATATGCCGTTAATGAAATGGCATACTGAAAGACAAAGAATTTGGGGAATGGAGATCAAGACTTTGGTTTTAGATATATTATATTTGAAATTCCTAAGAAAAAAATCCAGTGGAGATATCAAGCAATTGGTTATTTAGATCTTGAACTGAAAATAAAGGGAAAAGCCTAGAAGTTAAAATTCTTAATCATCAATATATAGATGGAATATAAAGCTTACGGCAGAAGAGGTGAATAAGACCCTAGCACTAAACCCAGATATTCCATTTCACTCCATCGAACATCTCTCACTAATCATAGATTACTCCGATGTCACCAGGCTTTTTAGTCCTCATTCTGTTGAATTCAACAGAATTCAACACTACTGATTGCTTCTTTCATCTCGTTTACAAAAGACTTGTCCTCCTCCATACGGTTATTAAACACCAAGAATCCCTCAGTGCTCTACCCTAGGTGCATTTTTTTTTCCAGTACTACACTCTCCATAGGCAATTTCATCCCTATCCATAGCTCCAGTTAACTATCAACACGGCAGGTGACATATATACATTAATTCACATATTCTGCCCAGAACTCTCCTCTGAGCTCCAACCCAGTATATCCAACTGCCTCCTTGACACCCTGTCTTAGACATCTTGTACAGTTAGAGACTTGTAGACTTGTCAGATACTGCCACCCCAAAAAGGCATTTACCCAGAGCCAAAATGTTGAAAAGGATTACCACAAAACCACTACAGGCCAACTCTCCAGAACACAGGATTTTGTTATCAATGATCATTTCCTTTCATGGATCAAGACCTAAAATAGGTAAACCTGACAACCTGATCTGATAGCTAGAAGATGGAGAGCAACCAAATGCACGACAAAAATACAATTCATGTCTTTTAGCGAGAGATGGTTAGCAGAGAGAAGATGAAGAATGGTCAAGAGTGAACGTCCAAGGCCTGATGGGTGTACGGCAACGGAAGTCACCTGAAGAGACAGCAGGCCCTGCTAAGGGGCGAGTGGCGGACGACGACAGCCCCCAGCGAAAAGGGGCCAGGTTTGGATTGCGGAGGAAGAGCGTGACAGTAAAGACCGGGTCAAAGGAGAGGAAAAGCCTGGAGGGGAACCCAAGAGGAGTACCTGTGAGGCCCAGGGAGCGTCCTGGGGGTGGGGGTGAGCTAAACAGCAGCGGGGCGAACTCCAGAAGAGTGAACGCCGAGTGGGCGGACCGCAGGGGGCGGGGGGAGGAGGGACCTGGGGAAAACGGCTCAGTTGAGAAGCTCGCCGCCGGGCCCGCCTTACCTGTGCTTGCGGGTCCGGAGCCCTGCAGTAGCCTGCCGGAAGCACAGAGTCCGCGCGGAGGGGGAGGAGCCGGGGGGAAGGAAGGAAGGGACACCAGGCACGAAGGAGAGGGGCCGCTCGCTCCCCCTACTCAGGGAGAGCGGCTGATGGCGGGAACTGTGACCACACGCAAACACGCACGCACGCACGCACACTCGACGCGACCAGACGAGGCGCGTGCGTGCAACCCTGCAAACTCCGCCTTTCCTACGCCTTCGCCCCGCCCTAGCACGGAGCGAAGTCTGGCCGAGACAGTCCCGCCCCCGCCTGAAGTAGCACGCATGCGCACTTCCCACTTCAAGCACTTTGGACTTTCCGTCATTTCCCCTCCTACACAGCCCAGTTGGGCATGCGCACTGCTTGTCCTCCGAGACGGCCAGGCTTTTCCCGCCCTTCCCTGGCCTCCGGAGGAGAGTCAGAGTTCACGCTCCTCTCTGGGGATACCTGCTCGAAGCCAGAGGATGCGGGGACTAGTAGGTGGCGGACGTCCTTCTGGCCAAGAATCTTAAGGGGCGAAGGACAGACTTTGGGACTATTAACTCCACCAAGAGCCAGGAGGCGGGAAGAGGTGTGTGGGCGGGGTCAGGGGTGAAGGGTCACAGGGCTGCGAAGGGGGCGGAGCGAGCCGGAGGCGGATGGCGGCTGCGGCGGCTCTTCATCTTTGGCGGCAGAGTCACTGAAGCGGGGACGCGGGTCAGGAGCGTCCGGCAGTGGGAGAAGAGCGGCGGCCGCTCTCAACATGCACAGCCTGGCGACGGCTGCGGTGAGTGGCTGGGCGTTCCTGCCTGGGCCCAGACCCCGTCCTTAGCCCGGCTTTTCGGCCTCCTCTCCCAGGTCCCCGTGTCGGGCCCGGTGTCCCAGCTCCTCCTGCCCTCAGTCTGCGAGGCCCGGGCCCTTCCCTCTTGGCGCCTTCACTCTGGTGGAGCCGGCCCCCACTTTCCTCTCCGGTCGGCTCTCGCAGCCTCCTGCGCCGCGTATCGCGTTCTTTTCCGGCCCCGGGGCCTGGTCCCGCGCCGGAGCGCCTCCCTCGCGGCCGGGGCAGGCCATTCATTGATTCATTGCGCTGACCAACAGTCTCAGGGTGCCGGTTGCGTGCTGGGCGTCGGCGGGGATGAGGGGGAATTCCGTGGTCAATCTGACACGGCCCTTGCTCTCGGAACTCGCTCGCTGCCTGGGCACTTCGCAGCGGGAAAGAAATGGCTTCTAGCTCACACCACTTGTTTTACAGGTGGAAAATCCGGGACCGGGAGAAGTGAACACCTATTAACGTCTGACTTACGGTTCTCTGCCCTTAACACCTTTTTCACACATCTCATTTAATCAGGGCGATCTTTTAATAAGAAAAACGGATCGTGTAATTCACCTGTCTGAAGTAGTTCTTGGACTCTCCATTGCGTTTAGATAAAATCCATACTCTTTGCTGTGGCCTGTGAAGCCCTCCCTATACGATACGGTCCTTACGTTTGCCGTCTGGTCTTATGTCATTTGCTCCGTAGGCTCCAGCTGCGTTGGCCGCCTGCCCCTTCTTATACCTGCGCTTTTCTACTTCACTTGCAGTTTCTGATTCTCTATTCTTGGGATGCTCTTACCACGTACCACCCCCCATTGCGCGCGCGCACACACACACACACCCACACACACACACACACACAGCCGGTGGGTGTAACTGGCTCGTCTTCCTTGGGTCTCTGCCTAAATCTCCCCAGAGTAGCCTTCTCTTGATCACTCTCTTTAAAGAGGTTTTGTAACCCCTAACTTTTCTCTCTTAAAATATCCTTCTCAGCGTTTATCTCAGTTTGTAATTTTTGTATTAACTTACCTGTTTGTTGACTGTCTACTTCTTGAGGGCAAGGACAGAGATCCTATGGATCTTGTTTACATGGTTACCCCAAGTGCCAAGACAGTTCCTAGCACAAAGTTTGGTCTCAAATACTCAAATGAATGAAAGAGTATAGATGAGGGAGGTGACTACTGAGAGCACATAGCCATAATGGGGAAATGAGATCATATGATTTGAGCACACTCTTCTGAATACCAGTTGTACTTTTTTCGTTCCACTAGGGTGAAGTGACTTAAGATGATAATACACTGGAAGTGCATTATCAGGCAAAATGACATAAGTACTAAATAGAGAGCAAAAAAAAAAAAAATTGCTTTAACTTTAAATATAAAAAGTGAGGGGTGCCTGGGTGGCTCAGTCGGTGGAGCGGCCAACTTCAGCTCAGGTCATGATCTCGCGGTCGGTGAGTTCGAGCCCAGCGTCGGGCTCTGTGCTGGCAGCTCAGAGCCTGGGGCCTGTTTCGGATTCTGTGTCTCCCTCTCTCTGACCCTCCCCCATTCATGCTCTGTCTCTCTCTGTCTCAAAAATAAACATTAAAAAAATTTTTTTTTAATAAATAAATACAAAAAGTGAAAAAGTATGCTGAATGTGACTCAGCTATAGAAAACATTGTCACTTCTGGGGCCAGTGACATCTCTGCCTCCTCTCACCGTGTTTCTAAGCATTTGTAACTACTCAGAGTATCCACTCTCTGCATTACATCTTTCTATTAAGTGACTGCAATTTCCCCAGCTTTTTTGTTTCTTCTCCTAAATTACACATGTAATTTGGGAAGAAGCAAGTCAGAAGATAAGGTTGCTGCTAGTAAGGGAGGGACAGGTTACCCAAGGGATTCTTGTAAGTTTGGCTTGTCCATTTCCCACAATCTGATTGTGTCTTCTCCAGGCTTTGGTACCAAACTGCTCTTTTATCTATGACTATCCAAACTCTGTACCTATTCACTTTGTTTTATTTTCACTTATCCCCTAATGCATCTTTTGAACAATGATTAAGGTTGTGATTCATTACTTATAGACACTAAATATATGTTTCTTCAAATAAGTTACATTGCTTTACATTGATTTAAAATCTGAGCTTTTAGGGGCTCCTGGGTGGCTCAGTTGGTTGAGCATCCGACTTTGGCTCAGGTCATGATCTCACATTTGTGGGTCTGAACCCCATATTTTTGTGAGTTTGAGCCACACATTGGGCTCTGTGCTGACAGCTTGGAGCCTAAAGCCTGTTTCGATTCTGTGTCTCCCTCTCTCTGCCCCTCCACTGCTCGTGCTCAGTCTCTCAAAAGATAAAATTTTTAAATAAGTTAATAAATTTAAATTTAATTTAAAATTTTTTAATTAAAAAAATCTGAGCTTTTAGATACATTTTCATCTGTTATGCTATTGGGAATCACACAAAAGTTCTGACAAGTTGCTTTGTACCACTCATTCACTAGACTGTTTGGTTACTGAGGAAACTGAAGCATAGAAAAGTTCAACCACCTCTTTCCCAATCTTTCATGCCTTCTATTAGACTAAACTGCCTGTATTATTCTGATATGTGTAAAGGGATAGTCATGGTGTATATTACTGGAAATTGAGAAGAGTTTAATGCAACACTACCTTTAAGCCCATTGAGAAAATTTTTTTTGCTGAATGATGAAAACCTATACCTGTGTATGCCTTTATCTCTTTTTTAAAATAACAGGTAAAGCATTAGTTCAGCTAGGGAGATAGTACTATCAAAGGAGGATGTGATCACATGTGAATGCAGGATTTCATTCACTAGAGGGAAGAATTGAGATAATTTGGAAAGTATCTTAAATTTTGAGTCTTCAGTAGTGTATTATGCTAGAAATGTACAGTATGGTATATTCTTGTCATACTTTACAGAATACATTTTAACATTGTCGTTATTGCCACCATAAAATATAATTTCTTTCTCACATCTGTGAAATAGGGACAGAAATGCCACACAGGATTATTCTAAAGATGAAATGCGAATAACAAAGTGCTCAGTTGTTGGCCAGATACACTCATTGGTTAAGTGACTTGCTCCCAGACTTCAGCCTTGGGACTATAATTCCTGCCTCAGCAAAGTAACAAATCACCTTGTTGTGGACCTTGGAGGTTGTTTCAGATTAGTAGAACTACAGATTTTCACATATTGTGGGTCTTTAATGACTGTTCCGCTAGTGATCTAAAATAGCCAAAGGTAAGCCTTTATTTGAGAGATGCATTGGGTATGAATTTTTTTAAAAATTTCTCCACTAATTTCCACTGGTGGTCTTAGTATCCTTAAACCCATGTTTTTACCCTCACTTTCCACGTAACCAGTAGCATCATCAGTCAGTTTACATCTTTTTGTTGAATCTGTGCTGGATTCCCAGGTGCCCTCCTGTTTGGCAAGTAAAAGGAACATTGTGCACTCTGAGGGATCTGATTTAAATGCTGTCTCCTCCCATGTCTCCTGTTGAAGTTTTAAGCAAATTGCCTAACTTCTCTTTGCTTATTCACTTCAATTTTTAAAGGGGTGTTTTGAAGAACATCCTGGCCCTTCTAAAAATATGAAGATAATTAAGCTAATTTAATATTTCCTTTGGCACTATTTAGAAAGTGTGTTTTCTTGGAGTATCATTATTATGCAGACACCAAAGCCACATGTTAAGTCATCTCCAGATTTAGGAAAATAATCTCTTTCAATCTTGTGACATTTTTCTTTATTCACTGTCCCATAGTTACTGGCAGCAAAACCAACAGGTACTTTGGCTCTTGAATATAAAGTTATATTGAGAGGCTTGGTTATTTCCTGTTTTAAAAAGCCATCAATACCAATTTTTTAACTGATGAGGGGGGAAAGTCTTATTTTGCTCCCACTTAAGGATAACGTGGGTCTTTTTTTTTTTTTTTTAAGTCCGAAATCTCTTTCTCCTTTTCACGTGGAGTTAAGATCTTTCAGAGATAGATGACGAACTATCAGTACCCTGTGTGACACTTAAGAGTTTAGCCATTGATGACTGACTTTGGTAAGTGTCTTGCCTTGTTAAGCTTTGTTGAAAGGAAAAATTTACTTGAAATACATTTTTCATATCCAAACCATTAAACAGAAGAGAGGAGGGTGATTCTCTCCTAAATTTTGGTAATATAAACATTTTTTAAACTGATCTGTTGAAAGGACCACTAACTTTAAGGAGGTTATACCTAAAAATGTACAGTTCTATATGATTTCTAATCTTGGAAGTAAGTGTTGAGGATGATAACTAATAGTCCAAATCATACTTCTCATAAATGACTTTCTGGTTTCTGTAATTGAACCCACTGTTTATCCAAGTCCAACTATTAATGACCTGTATTAGAATAGAATGTTAAACTCAAAGTTCTGTATTGAGTTCTTAAAAAATAATTTCTTCAACTTGGAAGGATCATTGTGATTTCAATCCTACAGACTAGGGTAGGGCTTACTGATTGTATAAAGAAGTAGACTACAGTTTGAATTTAATTCCAGCATACACTCACAGTGTGAATTTGAGTCTGCTAAACCTCCCTGAACCTGTTTCCTCTTTGAATTCTGAGGTAATCCTCAGTGACTGGTACATTGGTATAAACATACTATGTTTTGGGGTGCCTGGGTGGCTCAGGTGGTTAAACGGCCAACTCTGGATTTCATCTCAGGTCATGATCTCTCCGTTTGTGAGTTCGAGCCCCTGTTGGGCTCTGTGCTGACAATGCAGAGCCTGCTTGGGATTCTCTCTCTGCCCCTCCCCTGCTCGTATGTGTGTGTGTGTGTGTGTGTGTGTGTGTGTGTGTGTGCGCGCGCGCGCGCGCGCGCTCTCTGTCTCTCAAAATAAATAAACTTTAAAAACGTGTTAAAAAAAACAAAGTATGTTTATGTTCAATATATGTTACCTCTATAATTTCTAGAAAAGGCAACCCTATTCTATAGTGGCAGAATGCCTATCTGTGATTGCCTAAGACTGGGTGTGTGGTTTACTGAAAGAAGTACCACAGAACTTTTGGGGATGGTGGAAGAAGTCTGTCTATATGTATATATATAATGTTTATTTTTGAGACAGAGACAGAGCATGAGCAGGGGAGGGCAGAGAGAGATGGAGACACAGAATCCAAAGCAGTCTCCAGGCTCTGAGCTGTCAGAGCCACCCAGGTACTCCTAAAGAAGAGGTCTAGATCTTGATTGTGGTGGTGGTTACTCAGGTATATAAAGTTCTCAAAAGTCATTGAAAGATGGGGCACCTGGGTGGCTCAGTCAGTTAAGTGGCCGACTTCGGCTCAGGTCATGGTCTTGCGGTCCGTGGGTTCGAGCCCCGCGTCGGGCTCTGTGCTGACAGCTCAGAGCCTGGAGCCTGTTTCAGATTCTGTGTCTCCCTCTCTCTGACCCTCCCCCATTCATGCTCTGTCTCTCTCTGTCCCAAAAATAAATAAACGTTAAAAAAAAAAAACCAAAGGAAAAAAAAAAGTCATTGAAACATACACTTAAAATGGGTCCACTTAAAATTTTATGCAAATTAACCTCAATAAAATTAACTTTTTAAAAGAGCTCTTAGATTAGTCCCTCAGCAATAACTAAGAACTAAATAAAGTAATTTCCAAGATTTGAGAGCTGCCTGGGACTTTACGGTATTGTTCCCTTATTTTACCAATGATAAAATTAAGGCTTGCCAAAGTAAATGACTTATACTAGGTCACACAATTATAGAAATGGCAAAACTGTATTTTGAAGCCATTTCTGGTTTCCAGTGCAGTGTGCATTCCACTTATTTTGCTTGTGTAGTTACATGTAAATTGGGGTCTTTTCTATTCTTTCACTTGATAAACAAGTTCTTAATTCTGGATCCATGCATAGGTTACATGGGGTCTATGAATTCTTTTAAATTGTGTGTAAATTTTGTGTAGAAGAAATTATGTGCAAAACAATTTGCAATTGCATGTTTTCCTGAGGAAAAGATCCATAGATTTCACGTGATCCAAGAAGTGTTGACCTGGTTAAGTAGCTGGCTTCAGTTCAGGTCCTTCAGCTCAGGTCATGATCTCACGGTTTGTGAGTTCAAGCCCCACATTGGGCTCACTGCTGTCAGCACAGAGCCTGCTTCTGATCCTCTGCCCCCCACCCCGTGCCTCTGTGCCCCCCACTCTCTCTTTCTCTCCCCCCACTCAAAAATACATAAACTTTAAAAAAAAAGTGTTAACTTCAATTCTTGTGGCAGTATTCTGCTATTACTTTTAATGTGTTTAAAGTAGTCTCCAGTAGAGAAGTTATGCTTCTCCAGAAGAGGAGTGTATGCTCCTAGATTGAATTCTATATCATCCACAGCCTCAGAAATGGATTAGTAAATTATAAAAGAATTGTAGCAATTGCTTTAGGAATCTTTAGTGGTGATGTTTAGAGAATGGCAGGAAGAGGAAACCTACCATCCTTTACTCATACTTTCATCAGTTGTAAAATGAGGATAATAACCGTGTTCTGTTCAGTAAATGAAACCATGTTTTAAAAAACGTCCAGTACAGGGGCACCTGGGTGGCTCAGTCGGTTGAGCATCAGACTTGGGCTCAGGTCATGATCTCACAGCTCTTAAGTTCCAGTCCCGCATTGGGCTCTGTGCTGATGGCTCAGAGCCTGGAAACTGCTTTGGATTCCATGTCTCCCCGTACCCTTCCCCACTCACACTCTGTCTCTTAAAAATAAACATTGAAAAAAAAATTTTTTTAATGTTCAGTACGGTTCTGTCTCTTTCCTTATCTACCCCACCTGCCTCTTTCACTTCCCACACTCTTAGGAAGACATGAATTTTCTGATTCTAATATTTTTGTGAAAGGTGTGCCTAAATGATCCTTGGGATTTAGAAAGAGGGTAAGATACATATTGGGGTTTTATTTCCATCAAGATCTACTGAAACGCTAGCGTTGTGCTTTGGAGTTTTATTCAAGGATGATGTCCAGAGGATTTTGTCAGTCATCTGGTAATATTAATACGGATGACCCTTGAACAGGGTAGGGGTTAGGGATGCCAACCTCCCCCATGCACAGTTGGAAATCTGCATAAAACTTTTGATTCCCCCAAAACTGAATTCTTAATAGTCTGCTCTTAACTGTTAGCCTTACTGATAACAGTTGATCCACACATATTTTGTATATTATGTATATTATATACTACATTCTTATAATAGAGAAAAGAAAATGTTAAGACAGTCATAAGGAAGGGAAAATACATTTACAGTACTGTAGTTACTAAAAAGAGTCCATGTATGAGTGACCTGTGTAGTTCAAACCCACATTCAAGTCACCTGTACATATATCAATATGTAAATCAAAATGTAAAAGTATTTTCCCTTTTATTATCCACAATAACTAAACTTCTGCATGTGTTGTAAAATTACCTGTTGATGTGTGTGGTGGAGGTGTGTGTGTGAGAGTGAAGTGGCTATCACTAGCTAGATTATTCCTATGAGAACCATGATTTGACATAGGGAATTAGGTCCAACTATCTCACTGACTTTCTCATTAAAATGATGATTATTGAGGTGCCTGGCTGGCTCAGTTGGTAGAATATGAGACTCTTGACCTCTGGGTTGTGAGTTCAAGCCTCACGTTGGGCATAGAGCTTACTTAAATAACATTAAAAAATATATATTTTGTTGATGATTATCATGTGCTTTGTAGTCTCAATTAAGTCGAGAATATCCCTTCACATCGACAGTATTGGGTATTGTTCATGGTGCTGATTGTTTTTCGGATTCGGCTGAACTAACAGCAGTAACATTTTAAGTTTTTGTCTGAGCTTTTTATATATATGTTCCCTGTCTCTATTGTCCAGGTCACAGGACAAAGCTGTTTTGAGCATCATCTTTATTATTTTTTTTAATGTTTATCTATTTTTGAGCGAGAGAGAAAGAGAGCGCGCGAGCAGGGGAGGGGCAGAGAGAGAGGGAGACATGGAATCCGAAGTACGCTCCAGGCTGCGAGGTGTCAGCATAGAACCTGACGCAGGGCTTGAACTCAGGAGCCATGAGATTATAACCTGACCCAAAGTCAGACACCTAACCGACTGAGCCACTCAGGTGCCCTTTAAACGTCATCTTTAGATCAGACCTAATCTTTCAGTCAGGTGAGAAACAGCATTAGCAAAGCAAAGAGTATGGACTCTGTTGCCAGGCTGCCTGGATTCAGATTTTGGCTTTGGCAAAATAACAGTGTTTCCTCCTCTATAAAATGAGAGTAGTGACAAGTATTTGTTTAGGACAGTGCCTGACAGAGTAAGCACTATGTGTGTTAGCTCCCATTTTTGTTTTAAGAAATAATTGTATTCAGGGGCGCCCGGGTGGCTCAGTTGGTTAAGTGTCCGATGTCAGCTCAGGTCATGATCTTGCAGTTTGTGAGTTCAAGCCCTGCCTCGGGCTCTGTGCAGACAGCTCGGAGCCTGGAGCCTGCTTCAGATTCTGTGTCTCCCTCTCTCTCTGCCCCTCCCCTGCTCACGCTCTGTCTCTCTCTGTCTCTCAATAATGAATAAATGTTTAAAAAAATTTTTGTTTGGGGTGCCTGGGTGGCGCAGTCGGTTAAGCGTCCGACTTCAGCCAGGTCACGATCTCGCGGTCCGTGAGTTCGAGCCCCGCGTCAGGCTCTGGGCTGATGGCTCAGAGCCTGGAGCCTGTTTCTGATTCTGTGTCTCCCTCTCTCTCTGTCCCTCCCCCGTTCATGCTCTGTCTCTGTCCCAAAAATAAATTAAACGTTGAAAAAAAAAATTTTTTTTTGTTTTAAAGAAATAATTGTATTCATCCCATAACAAATAGGTATTCAGTAGGGTTAAACTAACTCCTGTTAAATTGTAGGCAAAATTCACTGGGGGTGATGAAAAAGAGGGTTCTTATCCCAAGTATTTCCTGGCACCAAACTGCCCTCACTGCCTTCCCTTTGCTAGAATGGCTACAGAACCCATAGGTCCAAGCTAGTGCCTGAGAGGACATTACCACCCACCTGACATCCCTAGCTCTCTTAGAACCAAAGCCCCACAGAGGCTGCAGCTCCCACAAGTAGCCTTAAAAGTTGGAGTGTTGCTGGCAGCAGGTGGCCATGACGTTAGATACCCAACTAGGCACCAGGCCCTCTAGAGTGTTAGCATCGCTCCAAGGACACCATCTCCTTGCTGAAGTTAGGCCAGCTCTGGAAATAGAATATGTGGGGGTGGGGCCTGGTGTTCAGAAGCCATGATATGCTGATCGGTGGCTACAAGTGCATCCTGCTGTTCTACACCCAGGGCTCCCTGGGGCAGCATGAGGCATAGGAGTTCCAGATACAGGTTGCAAACTGGCTGTACTGGGGGCAATGGAGCTTAGTGGTTTGGGGCAACAGGACTTTAGGGGGAGTTGAATGAGTAAAGACTAATCAGTATAGATACTCTATTAATAGAGCAATGAGTATCTCTGAGACCCCTTTAGTTATTGGATTGTGGGTCATCCAGGAGACTGTGGGCAGGAAACTCAAAGCTAAAATTTTAGCCCTTGTTTCCACAGAGCTTTTTAAGGTGATATAATACTCTATAAATAAACATACCCTGTCTTCCTGGTGGGAATTACATTTCCAAAAATAATTTTTTAAGTTGAGGGCCTATCTGTAGTAGCCTGGAAAGGGCAAGTGCTTGGACAATACTGCTTTTGCTATTGGATGGGGGGGTGGGGGGGTAGGACTACCCTGTTACTTCTTCATATTGCTGCTGTGGGAGCCTGGGCTTCCTTGAGGACCACCACTGATGGGAGTTACAAAATACCTTTCAACAGATTGAGGCACTTAAAGAAGACATAAGCTGCATGGTATTTCAGTCCATTTAGCAGAACACTTTGTGGTTCATTCTGTCAAGCAAGTGAAATGATAAACATTAAGCTAAAAGCTTATAATCAAGCTTCCATTTATAGAAGACTGTTCAGCTTGGGCACAGTGATTGTGAGTGCACCTCAAAGTCTATCTTAGACTTTTGTTCTTCAAGAAAGACAGTTGTGCTTTCTGTGCCTCATCTTTCCATCTGTACG
Source organism: Prionailurus bengalensis (assembly GCF_016509475.1). Taxonomy (NCBI): domain Eukaryota; kingdom Metazoa; phylum Chordata; class Mammalia; order Carnivora; family Felidae; genus Prionailurus; species Prionailurus bengalensis. The sequence continues at coordinate 203,744,808 of NC_057345.1, forward strand.
ATGGGTAGGTCATTCTATCACTAAGCTGTAGTGGGAACATATAAATACCATGGGAAGCTGTGTAATGCAGTTCAGGAAGGCACTGGAATATGCAAGTTCATACTTGGGTGAATTGAGCAGGTTAATCCTCTGAGTGATAGTGATCTCATCTGTAAGTATAGTTCTTTTTCTTTTTCTTTTTCTTTTTCTTTTTCTTTTTCTTTTTCTTTTTCTTTTGCCTACCCCTCCTGCCCCCCATCTACCCAATAATTCCCCTGGTTGGGGTAACTAAGTGAGAAAATACTGGGCATAGGGATCGAAATCTTGAATCTGTTAGGACTTTAGAGCTAAAAATAGCAATGGTAATCATTTTTCTACTCTATCATATTTTCCAAAGAAGAATAATTAAGGGAGTTAACCGAGGGCACAGGCTGTTTGACAGGTGTGGAGAATTCTAGAAATGCTCAAATTTTTTTGAACGTTGTGATGCTTTAGTATAATAATAAAAGAATGTTGTCCGTCTTGCCCCTATGTGAGTAAGTAATGGATGATTCTCAAAGGGGTAGAGGTAGAGTATGTATAAGAATCATTAGAAGGGGGCTTTTCCAAATTACACATGTTTTCTGCTCCGTGGAAGGGGATGCCAGAATTAATGGGGGAAGGACCAGAAGTGGGTGGGGAGGGTGTAACTTTTTTCCTTTCAAAAACTTACAGGGGCACCTGAGTGGCTCAGTTGGTTAAGTGTCCCAACTCTTGATTTCAGCTCAGGTCACGATCTTGTGGTTCATGAGATTGAGCCCCGCATCAGACTCTACACTGACTGCATGGAGCCTGCTTGGGATTCTCTCTTTCCTCCTCCTCCTCTCTCTCTCTCTCAAAATAAATCAGCATTTTAAAAATATATCAAAGTAATGAAATCAAATAAACTATTATAGATATATGCTTAAGAAAAGTAAACTATGCAGAAGATTTTATTGTTTACAAGGAAAAGTAAATTTCCCATGTAGATTCCAACCTTGGCAGTAATTACTGTTAAGCTTCTTATTTTTTTTTTTTATTGTTACTGTTAAGTTTCTTATGTGTCATTCTAGAAATGTTGTATGTAAATATATAAGTATATTTATGTATATAAGTGGAAGGGTCTATACTGCTCTGTACGCTTTGTTTTTTGGTTTTATTTAGTATCAACACATGTAAAGCTATTTATTTAAAGACCTACATAGTGGGGCGCCTGGGTGGCGCAGTCGGTTAAGCGTCCGACTTCAGCCAGGTCACGATCTCGCGGTCTGTGAGTTCGAGCCCTGCGTCAGGCTCTGGGCTGATGGCTCAGAGCCTGGAGCCTGCTTCCGATTCTGTGTCTCCCTCTCTCTCTGCCCCTCCCCCGTTCATGCTCTCTCTCTCTCTCTCTCTGTCCCAAAAATAAATAAAAGTTGAAAAAAAAATTTTTTTTTTAAAATAAAAATAAAGACCTACATAGTATTACAAATAAAGATGTACCCATAGGTAGCTAACAGTTCCTAGTTGATAGATTTTTACAATTTCAAGTTTTCTGCTTTTGTAACAGTGCAACTGTAAACATCCTGGTATGTCCTCAGTACAGCCCAGGTGTACCTCTTGGATAAATTTCTAAACATGAAATTATTGAAAGGTGTGTGTGTGTTTTAGATTTTGAGAGATTGAATTTATTTACATCAAGTGTACGGATATAGAAAAGCTCCCCTGGTATTTATAAAAAACATTCCCTCTAAAGCAGAGTAAAACTTGGTTTGACTCTAACAAAACATGTTTACTTTCTTTTTTCCACTTGAAGCCTGTGCCTACTGCACTGGCTCAAGTAGACAGAGAAAAAATCTATCAGTGGATCAATGAGCTGTCCAGTCCTGAGACAAGGGAAAATGCTTTGCTGGAGCTGAGTAAGAAGCGAGAATCTGTTCCTGACCTTGCACCCATGCTGTGGCATTCATTTGGTACTATTGCAGCACTTTTACAGGTGGGTACATACCAGTGAGTTGCAGGTCATTCCTGTTTATCATGCTTCTCTCTCTGTGTCTGCTCAAATGATTTCGAAGACTTTGGTAGAATAGTTCTTTAAATGTTAGCAGTTGTAAGAATCTGTTTTAGAAAAGTCTAAGGTGCTTGTTAAAATGCAGATTCTTGGGTCTTACCCAAAAGATTTATTTGGTCTCAGATTAAAAATCTTTTTTTAGGGGCGCCTGGGTGGCGCAGTTGGTTAAGCGTCCGACTTCAGCCAGGTCACGATCTCGCGGTCCGTGAGTTCGAGCCCCGCGTCGGGCTCTGGGCTGATGGCTCGGAGCCTGGAGCCTGTTTCCGATTCTGTGTCTCCCTCTCTCTCTCTACCCCTCCCCCGTTCATGCTCTGTCTCTCTCTGTCCCAAAAATAAATAAACGTTGAAAAAAAAAAAATTTTTTTTTTAAAAAAATCTTTTTTTAGAAAGCACCTGCCCTGCTCTCAGGTGATTCTGATGCAGGTAGTCTGAGAACTACACTTTGAAAAACACAGCTTTAGGAATACCACAAGACACTTCTACATGACAGAAGAAAAAAGGTAGAAAGTAAAGTATAAGAACTGCAGGGTATATTCTGGCAAAAGGAAATATTAAGATAAAGATATGATAGCTATAGGATTAGAGGTAGGTACACTTGTACATTAAAGGGTAAGTAACCAAAATTTGGTTCTGACTGTAATGATCATTGGTGGGAAATAAATTGATATGGTATAATCTTACAATACCAAGATAATGGAATAATCATCCTTTAAAGCATTGTCCAAAATTCCTAATAATTAGATTAATTTTTCAAGCCTGTTAAGTAAATTTGCATTCATTTTCTATATCATGTAACCAAGAAACTAATCTTTCCTTTTTTTAATGTATAATTAACATACATACAGTGTTATATTAGTTTCGGGTATACAGTATTACAATTCAGTGATTCAACAATTCTGTACATTACTCATTGCTTATCACAATAAGTGTATTCTTTTTTTTTTTTTAATGTTTATTCATTTTTGAGAGAGACAGATTGCAAGCAGGGGAGGGGCAGAGAGAGAGAGACACACACAGAATTCCAAGCAGGCTCCAGGCTCCGAACTGTCAGCACAGAGCCAAACGTGGAACTCGAACTCACAAACCACAAGATGTCATGACTTGAGCCAAAGTCAGATGCTCAACCAATTGAGCCACCCAGGTGCCCCACAATAAGTGTGTTCTTAATCCCCAAAACTAATCTTTCTTTCAGGGACTTTTCCTATAAAAGTTTTACAATTAAAAAAAAAAAGGAATTGTATACAGCATATCATCACCTTTTGACAGAGTACATATGTTCACTGCTGTTTGAACATATCTCCATGTGTATACCCACGTTCTTTTTTTTTTTTTTTTTAACGTTTATTTATTACTGAGAGACAGACACAGAGCATGAGCAGGGGAGGGGTAGAGAGAGGGGGAGACATAGAATCTGAAGTAGGCTCCAGGCTCAGAGTTGTCAGCCCAGAGCCTGATGCGGGGCTCGAACTCACAAACTGCTAGATCATGACCCGAGCTGAAGTTGGTCGATTAACCAACTGAGCCACCCAGGTGCCCATCCCACGTTCTTATCTCTCCCTTTTTGCAGTTGCTACCTGACCAAATTTAGACTTCTTAATGAGTCACTGTGGTTGATCTACTGACACTGGCTATCTGGCCAGTTATCACTATAACTTAAAGCAGGGTACTGACAAAATGGAGGATTATAAATATAAGAGCCCCTCAAGTGAAGGCCTCAACAGATGCTGGATATAAAGAGGGAAGTGTAGGTGACCACAGTTGCCTCCAGACAAGTCTTCTAGAAACCTATGTAGAAATTTCTCATAGTCTCAGGTATCTTTGGGATGAAAAGATAGCATTGTTTATTTCTGCTCCCACTTTGATAGTTCAGTTCTTACAGGATATGTGGAATCAAAAGTTGTAGGAGTTTTGGGGAGCCTGGGTGGCTCAGTCGGTTAAGTGTCTGACTTCGGCTCAGGTCATGATATCACAGTTCGTGAGTTCGAGCCCTGCATCGGGCTCTGTGCTGGCAGCTGAGAGCCTGGAGCCTGCTTTGGATTCTGTGTCTCCCTCTCTGTCTGCCCCTTTCCCGCTCACACTCTGTCTCTCAAAAATAAATAAATGTTAAAAAAAAATTTTTTTTTAAGTTGTGGGAGTTTTTAGGGTTTTTGCTTTCATACCATGGGAATTCATTTTGTAATAATTCTTTATTCATCTGCTGCTGGTTTCCATTTTTTAGGAAATTGTAAATATTTATCCATCCATCAACCCACCCACCTTGACAGCACACCAATCTAACAGAGTTTGCAATGCTCTGGCATTACTGCAATGTGTGGCATCACACCCGGAAACCAGGTCAGTCCTTTGATGCGTCTGTTGATGGAGGTTGTATTGAATATGGTCTTTTTATGAATGAGAGGAAGAGGCATGCAGTGGGGTGCATGTGTGTGGGTGTGGATCTCCAGGATTCTCATTTGCTTTGCTTTTCCTGAAGAATTTCTGGTCTCTAATTCACCAAGTTTTCATGTAGTAACAGCATAGTATTGTTTAACATGTTCTTTTATAATTTTTTTTTTTTGCCTTTTTAAAATTGCAGTAAAGTATACATAACATAAGCTTACCATTTCAACTATTTATAAGCATAGAGTTGAGTAATAAGAATACCTTTATAATTTGCAACCACCACCACCATCCATCTCCATTACTTTTTTCATCTTGTAAAACTGAAACTTTACCCATTAAACCATAACTCCCCATTCCCATAGCCTCTGGGAACCATCTTTCTACTTTCTGTCTGTATGATTTTGACTACTCTGAGTATCTCATTTAAGTGGAATCATTCAGTATTAGTCTTTTTGTAATTGGCTTACTTCATTTAGCATAACGTCTACATTGTAGTATATGTCAGAATTTTCTTCCTTTTTAAGGCTGAATAATAATCCGTTGTCTCATTTACTTTTTACTCATTTATAACACTGAACTTTAAAGGAATAGCATTCACGGGGCGCCTGGTAGAGCATGTGGCTCTTGATCTCAGGGTCGTAAGTTTGAACCCCACGTTAGAGGTAAAGTTTATTTAAAAATAAAAAGGGGCGCCTGGGTGGCTTAGTCTGTTGAGTGTCCAACTCTTGATTGGATCCCAAGGTTGTGGGATCAAGCCCCACATCAGGCTCTGTGCTGAGTGTGGAGCCTGCTTAAGATTCTCTCTCCCACTGCCCCTCACCCCCACTCGAGTGCATGCACTCTCTCTCTCTCTCTCTCTCGCTCTCGCTCTCTCTCTCTCTCTCAAATAAAAAAATAAAAATAAAGGAGTGGCGTTCACATCTCAAGAAAAGTCAGGTATGTAGATACTTCCCCCCCTTAACCCATGGTAGACATCACTGTGCCATATATGAGGCACAGTGCATGGCATTTAGCAGGAGTTCAGTAAATATTTGAACCCAGCATTTTTCCCCACTGAACCTAGATTTGGCTTCAGAATTTTTCTTAACCAAGGATTCTAGGCAGCCTTGTAAAAGATTAGAATTGGCATGCAAGTTGGCCTGCTACATCTGACAGGAAAAGGAAAATCCTGTTCAGGTATCTGCTTTGTGACTTTTATGGCTCTGAGGCACTTAATGACATCTTATTGAAGTCTTTCCTCTTTTTCTCAAGTTTCCTTATGAAATCTGAGTGCTAGGTTGACACTGACATTTTAGAGCTCTAGAGAAGTTACAATGAAAGTTATTTTTAAGCACTTAAGAAAAATGCAAGAGTACTGTGTTAAAATTTTAGAGTGTTTGCTCTCCCATAAGGTGTAACTATAAATAATATAAAGTAATGGATTGGTTCCACGTTAGTTGCCTGACATATTAGCTTCAGATTACAATGTTTTTAGAATATCTAGTGTATCTGAAATGCTCTAACAAAAAAAAGAACAGTGTGCATTTAAACATAGCAGATAAACCTGATAATGGCTCCTTTGTTTTCCTGTCTCGGTTTCTAAGGTTTTGTGTGACTGTACCTGTGAATAGGTGAGGGAAGGCATCTAGGAGAATTTCTCGGGCACTTAATAGCATTTTATGACCTACTTTTTTATATCTGCAATTGGATATTTTATCAGTTTTTCAGGTACTTGATACTGGTTACAGGGAAAATGGTGTATTCTCTTAACCATTGATCTAGACTAGGTTTTTTTTTTTTAACCTTGACATTGCCATTTTGAGCTAGGTTTTGTGGTGGGAGGAGGGGAGTGAAAGGGGGCTGTCCTGTGCTCTGTTGGATGTTTGGCAGCATCCCTGGCCTCTGCCCACTGAATGCCACTAGCACCCCCCTCAGTTGTGACAACCAAAATTATCTCCAGACATTGCCGCATGTGCGCTGGTGGGCAAAATCATCCCAACTGAGAACCATTGGTCTAGACTAATGACCATTGACCCTTTTCTAGAGGTTTCTTGGTTAGGCAATGTTATAGACCTTACAGAATGAACTGCCTGGAAATTGAATGTTCACAATCCTTAGAAATTGAGTCTGGGCTCTGAATGTGATTATCTTTTTCTTTCAGGTCAGCATTTCTTGCAGCACACATCCCACTTTTTTTGTACCCCTTTTTGCACACTGTCAGCAAAACGCGTCCCTTTGAGTATCTTCGGCTAACCAGTCTTGGAGTTATTGGTAAGTTATTAGGGTTGTCTTACAAGCCTGAAATACTCATTCATAATAGCGATCTTAACTTCGGTGTTTTGTTTTGTCTTTTATAACTTTTGTTCACCAGTTGTTTGTTTTTTGTCTTTGAGGTTGAGTCTGTTTTCACTAATAAATGAGGATATAATAACAAATAATAATAAATATTTGTTAAATAATAAGTAAATAAGTCATATAATGGTTCTTATCAAGTACGATTCTGTGTGTTGTTAATAAGGGTATGAAGCCCAACATTTGGGATTAAATTTAGCATATATGTAGAAAGATTTATTGGAATTGTAGGGAGAGTAAAGAACAAGAACTGCAGTCAACAAAGAGTATTATTACAGGGATAAGAATTTGAGCTGGTGTTGTGTTTTGTTTCTCTTTTCTAACTTTTCAGCTGTTCTCCCATAACTGCAGATGTTTGTCTTCTCCTTCACCTAGTTGAATTTTTGCATGCTACAGTTAATGTTTCCACATATATTTACTATGGGAGATGTGTCTAAAATATGTTTTGCTCAGGAAAATAATACATTAGCTGTTTCAGATCTCAGACTCCCAGATAATAAAGAACTGTCTTTGGATTTGTGAAAAGTAAATACATTCAAGGTTTCTTTCCAGGGGTGCCTGGCTGGTTCAGTCGGTAAAGCATGCAACTCTTGATCTTAGGGTCGTGAGTTCAATCCCCATGCCCCACGTTGGGCATTGAGCCTACTAAAAAAAAGAAGAAGAAAATGATTTCTTTCCAAACTCACCCTTCAGTATTTTTTCTTAAAGTTTTTGCTCATGTACTGACCAAACAGTAAGAACATTGATTTTTTTAATAAACTTTTTTGGGGCGCCTGGGTGGCGCAGTCGGTTAAGCGTCCGACTTCAACCAGGTCACGATCTCGCGGTCCGTGGGTTCGAGCCCCGCGTCAGGCTCTGGGCTGATGGCTCAGAGCCTGGAGCCTGTTTCCGATTCTGTGTCTCCCTCTCTCTCTGCCCCTCCCCCGTTCATGCTCTGTTTCTCTCTGTCCCAAAAATAAATAAAAGTTGAAAAAAAAAATAAACTTTTTTGTTTTAAGTTTATTTATTTATTTTGAGGAGGGGAGGGACAGAGGGAGTGAGAGACAACCCCAAGCATGCTCCACACTGGTAGCACAGAGCCCAATGAGGGGCTTGAACTCATGAAACCGAGAGTCAGACACTTAACTGACTGAGCCACCCAGGCGCCCCAGTAAGAACATTGGTTGTACAGACTTTGTTTTGTTTGTTACTGTTTTTATCTTCAATTTGTGTTCATATCCCTACAATTATAAACCATGGAACAGGAAGTATACTTCAAAAGTTTGGTACTTTTAAGGCACCTGGGTGGCTCAGTTGGTTAAGCATCCAACTTTGGCTCAGGTCATGATCTCATGGTTCCTAAGTTCGAGCCTGCACATCAGGCTCTGCACTGACAGTGCGGAGCCTGCTTGGGATTCTTTCTCTCCCCCCCCTCTCTCTGCCCCTCCCCAACTCATGCTTTCTCTCTTTGTCTCTCAAATAAATAAATAAACTTTAAGATAAAAAACAAAAAGTTTGGTGCTTCTGAGACATATTTCTCAGAGACATTTTATTGTACATTTAAGGAGTAGCTGTTAATCTCATATACAAGTGAATGTTACTCTTTTTTACATCCCCTCTCAAGTGGTACTCTAATTAGAAACTTTTTCCCCCAATATATTGTTTTCTACTTTTAAGTTACAAAAATTTCCCATGGAGGATTTAAAACATGAACAAGGTACCAGCCAAAAGAAAACATTTATATCCTTAATTCTGATTTAAATTACACCCTACTTCTGCTGGTTTTTAAACCACTACAGTTAGATGATGCATTTGGGATCTTGGGATAAACTTAACTGTAGGGAGATAAAAAAAAAAAAAAAATAGACAGTATAAAGCTAGTTGTTTGCCCTTGCATATATTTTCTGAAACTTAATTTCTCCAAGTCAGTTGAGAGTGCAAGCAGAAGGTAAATGTTGGGCCTAGACTTTTTGCTTACAGTTCAAAGGTTATCACAAAAGTTTGAATATAAATGAAATGATACATGAAAAATTAGAAAATACTTGAAAGTGAATAAAATAAAAACAGCATATCAAAGCTTACAGGGTGCAGCTAAAGCAGGGCTTACAGGGAAATTTGTAGCATAAAATGCTAATACTAGAAAGGAGGAAAGGTCTTCAATGTTCAAACCTTTCCACTTTAAGAAAATAGAAAAAGGAGCAAATTAAGCTAAATTGAACAGAAGGAAGGAAATAATAAAGAACAGACATCATTGAAAATGAGAACAGGAAAAGGATAGATAAAATCAATGAAACCAAAAGCTGACTTTTTTTGAGATATAATTGACTCATAACAAACATTGTGTTAGTTTTAAATGTACAGCATAACAATTTGATACATGTATATATTGCAGAATGATTACCACAATAAGTTAAAATCCATCACCACACACAGTTATAAAAATTTTTCTCGTGAGGAGAACCTTTAAGATCTCTCTTAACAACTTTGAAATATGCAATACGATATTGTTATTGTAGTCATTGCACGTTGCAGTCCCAGTACTTATAATTGGAGGTTTGTACCTTTTGACCACCTTCACCTATTTAACCCACCCCCAATTTTTTACTGAAAAAAATTCAGTGGAATTAATAAACCTGTAACTGGATAGACTGGGAGAAAAAGAGAAAACACAAATTATAAGTACCAGGAATGAAAGGGTGTATGTTACAACAGACCATAGACACTAAAAGAATAATGAGAGAATACTGCTAATAACTCTGTGCCCATAAATTTGATAACTTAGGTGAAATGGCCAAATTTTATGAAACTTTTCCAGAATATAGAAGGCTTCTAAATTCTTAGTAAGGCCAGCATTACTCTGATAATAAACCAGAAAAAAAACATTGTAAGAAAACTTTAGGCCAGTAGCCCTCAAGAACAAAGATGAAGAAATTCTCAACAAAATGTTACTAACAAAGCAAGTCCAACAATATATAAATAGGATCATCATGACCAAGTGGATTTATCCCAGGAGTGCATGATGGTTTAACTTTCAAAAATCAGTCAATATAGGGGTGCTTGGCTGGCTCAGTTGGTAGAGCATGCAACTCTTGGTCTCAGGGTTGTGAGTTCAAGTCCCACATTGGGTGTAGAGATCACTTAAAAAGAGAATCTTAGGGACACCTGGGTGGCTCGGTTGAGCATCAGAGTCTTGATTTCAGCTTAGGTCATATCCCAGGGTAGTGGGGTTGAGCCCCACATGGGGCTCCGCACTAAGCTTGGGGTCTGCTTGGGATTCTCTCTCTCTCTCCCCCTCTGCCCCCTCCCCTGCTCACATGTGCTGTTGCTTTTTCTCTCATAAATAAATAAACAAATCTTTTTTAAAGAACAGTCGATATAATTGACCATATCAACAGACTAAAGAAGAAATATTGGTTGTTTCTTTCATTAAAAAAAAAAAAAATAGAGGACAGAATTCAGCCTCCCTTTATGATAAAAACGCCAGCAAAGTAGAAATGGAGAGAACTTTCTCAACCTGATAAAGTTAAAAAAAAGAATCCTACAATTAAGATCATAGTTAATATGAAAAACCAGGCATTGTCCCCTAAGATTGAGAACAAGGCAAGGATGTTTATTCTCACCACTCCTATTCAGTATCATTCTGGATCCTACCTGGTGCAATAAGGCAAGAGAAAAGAATAAAGGGCATACAAATTAGAAAGAAAAAAGTAAGACTGTTTATTCACAGATAACAAGGTTAACTACATAGAAAAATCTTGAAGAACCTACCCAAACAAAGCTATTAGAACTAGTGAATTTAGCAAGGTTGCAGGATATGAGGTCAGTATTCGAAAATGAATCATTTTATGTGGTAGAAATGGTCAAATTGAAATTTTAAAAACCTACCATTTATAATAGCACCAAAACATGAAAAATTTGGGTGTAAGTCTTACAAAATGTGCAAGATCTGTAGGTAAAAAACTACAAAACAATGATGAAATCAAAGAAGTCCTAAATAAATGCAGAGATATACCATGTTCATTGATAGGTATATAAATGATTCAATGTTGTTGAGGTGTGAGTTCTCCCCAAACTGATGTATGTCGACTTAGAGCAATTACAACAAAATCCCAGCAGGATTTTTTTTTTAATATAGAAACGACAATGGCACAAAAACAGACACATAGACCAATGGAATAGAATAGAAACCCCAGAACTAGACCCACAAACGTATGGCCAACTCATCTTTGACAAAGCAGGAAAGAACATCCAATGGAAAAAAGACAGCCTCTTTAACAAATGGTGCTGGGAGAACTGGACAGCAACATGCAGAAGGTTGAAACTAGACCACTTTCTCACACCATTCACAAAAATAAACTCAAAATGGATAAAGGACCTAAATGTGAGACAGGAAACCATCAAAACCTTAGAGGAGAAAGCAGGAAAAGACCTCTCTGACCTCAGCCGTAGCAATCTCTTACTCGACACATCCCCAAAGGCAAGGGAATTAAAAGCAAAAGTGAATTACTGGGACCTTATGAAGATAAAAAGCTTCTGCACAGCAAAGGAAACAACCAACAAAACTAAAAGGCAACCAACGGAATGGGAAAAGATATTCGCAAATGACATATCAGACAAAGGGCTAGTATCCAAAATCTATAAAGAGCTCACCAAACTCCACACCCGAAAAACAAATAACCCAGTGAAGAAATGGGCAGAAAACATGAATAGACACTTCTCTAAAGAAGACATCCGGATGGCCAACAGGCACATGAAAAGATGTTCAGCGTCGCTCCTTATCAGGGAAATACAAATCAAAACCACACTCAGGTATCACCTCACGCCAGTCAGAGTGGCCAAAATGAACAAATCAGGAGACTATAGATGCTGGAGAGGATGTGGAGAAACGGGAACCCTCTTGCACTGTTGGTGGCAATGCAAATTGGTGCAGCCGCTCTGGAAAGCAGTGTGGAGGTTCCTCAGAAAATTAAAAATAGACCTACCCTATGACCCAGCAAAGCACTGCTAGGAATTTATCCAAGGGATACAGGAGTACTGATGCATAGGGCCACTTGTACCCCAATGTTCATAGCAGCACTCTCAACAATAGCCAAATTATGGAAAGAGCCTAAATGTCCATCAACTGAAGAATGGATAAAGAAATTGTGGTTTATATACACAATGGAATATTACGTGGCAATGAGAAAAAATGAAATATGGCCTTTTGTAGCAACGTGGATGGAACTGGAGAGTGTGATGCTAAGTGAAATAAGCCATACAGAGAAAGACAGATACCATATGGTTTCACTCTTATGTGGATCCTGAGAAACTTAACAGGAACCCATGGGGGAGGGGAAGGGAAAAAAAAAAAAAGAGGTTAGAATGGGAGAGAGCCAAAGCATAAGAGACTGTTAAAAACTGAGAACAAACTGAGGGTTGATGGGGGGTGGGAGGGAGGGGAGGGTGGGTGATGGGTATTGAGGAGGGCACCTTTTGGGATGAGCACTGGGTGTTGTATGGAAACCAATTTGTCAATAAATTTCAGAAAAAAAAAATAAAGAAAATAATGCTTTCAAATGTAAAATAAAATAAAATAAAATATATATTTGAAAAAAAAATATATAGAAACGACAAGCTGTTTCTGAAATTTATATGGAAAGGCAAATGAGCTAGAATATGCAGATTTTAAAAAGAAGGACAAAGTTGGAAGGCCTGCACTACCTGATTTCAAGATCTACTGGAAAACTGTGGTTGTAAAGACAGTGTGGTATTGGAGAAAAACTAGGCTTGTAAATCAATGGAGCAAAATGGGGAGTCTAGAAATTGACCCATGCAGATATGGTTAATTGATTTTTGCAAAGGTGCAAAGATAATTTCATGAACAAAGGATAATAGTCTTTTCAATAAATGGTGGTAGGACAATTAAGATATCCATATGTAAAACCATGAAGCACAATCTATACCTTGTACTCTATGTAAAAATTAATTCAGAATGGATTTTAAACCTACGTGTAAAGTGAAAATTAAATAGCAATTTGATATCTGCTATAGGCCACATTAGTAAATTCTTCTATGTGCTGTTTGGTATGGGGTTTAGAGATTGTAGCATTTGTAGATTGCCAGTTCTTATTTTAAGTAAATGATATTCCTTTCTAATCGAAAGTGATTAAGTTATTATAGATCTAATTAACTGAGGCCTTTCATACAAAAACTGGTTGATGCATTGGACAGCTCAGGGACCAGTCATTTGTTTAATGAGGCTCTGCTTCCCTATGTACAGAATAGAGAAGATATCCCTGAACTGTGTCTGTTACCTGGTCCGTGGTGTCAGTTTAGAACTCAACAGAATTTAATTGGGATGAATTTCAAAAATCATTTGTTCCGACTCTTTTTTTTATAGATAAAGAAACAGAGACCTATAAAGAGAGGGTAACTCTACCAAACTTTGGTAAACAAGTTGCGGGACTAGGATTAAAGTTCAGGTGTGTGTGTGTTTCTGGTTTGGGTACACCCTTCCATGATTGTGCTCTTTGGGGAAAGAGTAACAATTAAGTAACCAAGAAGTAATGTTTGTTTATGTCCAATGTGAAATAGGATTCAAATTGACACCATTTCTTTGCTACCTGGGGATATCCTTTAGTACTGATACAGAACTCTTCTCTCCTCCCTAAAATAAATAGAAAGTAGATGGTGATGTCATTGTGTAGCCAAGAATGATAGAAAAATGATTTAGATGGCTGAACTGCTGCTCACTATGTGATGGACCAAACCTGGTACCTGATCTTTCAGATGCTGACTGGTAACAGTCAACCTCTGCTTTCTCTTCCCCCACCCCCTTTTTTTTTTTTTTTTTTTTGTTTAAACATCAGTATGAATCTGATTCTCTGACGTGAATGAACCACAATGTATCTTCTCTCTGTTATTTAAGTTCCACAACTAGTTGAATGAACACTCATTCCAAAGTTAATTTTAATTAAAAACATTCACTCTGAAATAATTTTGTCCATATTTTCTTTAGGGGCCCTAGTGAAAACAGATGAGCAGGAAGTAATCAACTTTTTATTGACAACAGAAATCATCCCTTTGTGTTTGCGCATTATGGAATCTGGAAGTGAACTTTCTAAAACGGTATGTGCTTTTCAACTTAGATTTTATATTTTGTTGGCTCTTGGACTACTTTATGGTTCTGGGATCATTTTCTGCCTCCCTTCAGGCTTTTTGAAACTTATATGAATATATTTTCTCTCTTGGATAAAAATTGTTATAAAATGATCATTTAAAAATCCAGACCTGGGGCACCTGGGTGGCTCAGCCAATTGAGCATCAGACTCTTGATTTCAGCTCAGGTCATGATCCCAGAGTCATGGGATCAAGCTCCCAAGTTGGGCTCCATGCTCAGCGTAGAGCCTGTTTAGGATTCTCTCTCTCTTTCTCTCTTTCTCTCTTTCTGTCTCCCTCTCTCCCTCTCTCCCTCTCTCCCTCTGCCCCTCTCCCCAACTTGCTCTCTTGTGTGCGTGCACTCTCTCAAAAAAAAAAAAAACCAACAAAACAAACAAAAAAACCCATATACATATACGTATATATGTATATATATAAAAAAACCCATATACATATACGTGTGTATATATATATATATATATATATATATATATACACGTATATGTATATGGGTTTTTTTGACGTATATGTATGTATTTTTTTTTTTTATCAAGCCCTTCAGAAGAATATAAAGTTAAACACTAAATTTTTCAGTTTTCTCTGAACCCACTTCTCACCACAAATGTATATAATTCCAGGGGCACCTGGGTGGCTCGGTCAATTAAGCATTCGGCTTCAGTTCAGGTCATGATCTTGTGGCTCATGAGTGAGCTGTGCTCGGAGCCTGGAACCCGCTTCGGATTCTGTGTCTCCATCTCTCTCTGCCCCTCCCCACCCCTCAAAAATAAATAAACATAAAAAAAAATTTTTTTAATGTATATTCCAGACATTTTTTTACGCATACTCAAGTGTATATATGCCTTGGGCTTTTGCTTACTTTGCACTTTAACTATGAATGACAGCCCCCGATTGGGTATAAAATTTTTATCTCTCCCTATCAGAAGTATGTTGCCATAGCCCTGTTGTCTTCTGATATTGAACGTACAGTGAAATCGTGGGCCAGCAGTGTAAGTTAATCCTTTTGTTGGTGAACTTGCCTTTTCTGTGTGGATGTCTATAAGCTTCTTTTATTATTTTTAGCTTCATTTGATGATTTTGTATCAATTTTTTTTCTGGAAGAACATACTCCTCGTGTTTCTTGTTTTTATATAGTTTTCTCCTTAAGTTGTTCTAGTCTTTTCCCTCAGCAATATCATTTATGCCTTTCACATCTATTCTTCTTTCCCTTTAATAATGTACTACTTTTTTTTTTTTTTAATTTTTTTTTAACGTTTATTTATTTTTGAGACAGAGAGAGACAGAGCATGAACGGGGGAGGGTCAGAGAGAGGGAGACACAGAATCCGAAACAGGCTCCAGGCTCTGAGCTGTCAGCACAGAGCCCGACGTGGGGCTTGAACTCACAGACCGCGAGATCATGACCTGAGCCGAAGTCGGCCGCTTAACCAACTGAGCCACCCAGGCACCCCAATAATGTACTACTTTTTAAATTTCATGTCATGTGATTTTTCTCAAGGCTACTTGTCCATGTTGCTATTTTTAGCAACATCAAACCTCAGCTCCTAAAGTATGCTTAGTCCCATCGAATTAATTTAATTCAATGAATATTTTATTGCTGGGTTGGATGCAAGCAGATGTAATGGTTTTAAATTTTTTTTATTTTAAACATGCAACACAGGGGCGCTTGGCTGGCTCAGTTGGAAGAGCATGCAGCTCTTGATCTCAGGGTCATGGGTTTGAACCCCACATTGTGGGTAGAGATTACTTTAAAAAATAAGTAAATAGGACGCCTGCATGGCTCAGTCATTAAACATCTGATTTAGGCTCATGTCATGGTCTCAACAATTGTGAGTTTGAGCCCCGAGTCAGGCTCTGTGCTGAAGGCATGGAGCCTACTTGGGATTCTCTCTCTCCCTCTCTTTCTGCCTTCCCCTTTTGTGTGCACTCTCTTTCTCGCTCTCTCTCAAAATAAACTTTTTTTAAGAAGTAGTAGGAAAAGTTTTACTTACCTCATTTAGAAGAGATAAGGCACAGCTAAATTTCTGAATTCCTCTTGGCCCATGGAAAAAAGAAAACTAGGTTTTCAAACTAGGTTTGGATCTCAACTCTACAACTTAGTGGCTTTGTCACTTGGGACCTTAACCTGACAAGTTATTGATTAGCAGTTATGCCTGGCACATAGTACATGTTAAATAACTGGAAAAGTATCTGCATTTTTTAAAATTTGTTTATTTTGAGAGAGAGAGGGTGTACGTGAGCAGGGGAGGGGCAGAGAGAGGGAGAGAGAGGATCCTAAGCAGGCTCTGCACTGCCAGTGCAGAGCCCGATACAGGGCTCAAACTCACAAATTGTGAGATCATGACCTTGGCCCAAACCAAGAGTTCAGATACTTAACTGACTGAGCCACTCAGGTGCCCCCATATATCTATATTTTTAAGAAATTGTTAGTTACCCAGACCTGCCCTTTTATATAAAATGTGAATAACAGTAGGACCTACCTCACAGGTTTATTGTGAAAATAAGACGAGGCACTTTATGCCTATAGGAAAAACTCTGGCACATAGTATTCAATATGGTAATGTTTATTATGAATCTTTTTTAACCATGCCTATCTTGGGGAGTAAGTTGTACATAATGTCAGGGTCTCTGCTTAATTTTCTGATTCACAATTATTCCCAGGAGATGAATCAACATTTGGAAGACAAATCTGAGCAACGTTTTAGACTCTTTAATTTTGTTTTACTCCAGGTTGCCACATTCATCCTCCAGAAGATCCTTTTAGATGACACAGGTTTGGCATATATATGTCAGACATATGAGCGTTTCTCCCATGTTGCCATGATTTTGGTGAGTTCTTTCATCTATCTCTATCCCCCTTACGGTTACTTCTGATTACACAGCTTAGTCCCTTTTGCAGTTGACACTGAACAGCATCCTGGAACCTTATATAATGATTCTTGAAATATCTGATCTCTGATGTCAACTAGAATTATTTTGTATTTTGTGTGTTTTTTCCTACCCCACACCATTTTGGGGGAAAATAGGGTAAGATGGTCCTGCAGCTATCCAAAGAGCCTTCTGCCCGTCTGCTGAAGCATGTAGTGAGATGTTACCTTCGACTCTCAGATAATCCCAGGTAACTAAACATTTATAGGATTTATGGGACTTTGGGGAAATACTCTGGTGAATGGTTGCCCTGTCTCATGGCATAGCTCTTAATATCTTTAGGGTAGGCAAGGGATATAACTTTAAGTCAGACAGAACTTAATTAAATCCTTTTCAAATCTGAAGTGCTGAATTTAAAAATCCATCAGAGGGGGTGCTTGGGTGACTAAGTCAGTTAAGCGTCTGATTCTTGGTTTCAGCTCAGGTCATGATCTCACGGTTCATGAGTTTGAGCCCCACGTCAGGCTCACCACTGACTGTGCAGAGCCTGCTTGGGATTGGGATTCATTCTCTCTCTCTCTCTCTCTCTCTCTCTGCCCCTCCCCCCATCTCTCTCTCTCTCTTTCTCTCTCTCTGTCTCTCTCTCTCTGTCTCTCTGTCTCATAAAAATAAATAAACTTTGAAATAAAATAGGGGCACCTGGGTGGCTCAATCGGTTAAACGTCCAACTCTTGATCTCAGCTCAGGTCATGATCTCACAGTTCATGAGTTCAAGCTTCACATCAGGCTCTACGCTGATGGTGGGGAGCCTGCTTGAGATTCTGTCTCTCCTCTCTGCCTCTCACCTGCTTGTATGCTCGCTCACTCTCAGAATAAATAAATAAAAACTTAAAAATTCATCAGAGTTTTTGGGGTGCTTGGCTGGCTCAGTTGGTAAAGCATGCCACTCTTGATCTCAGGGTCATGAGTTCAAGCCCCACGTTGGGCGTAGAGCTTACTTTGGGAAAAAAAAAAATCAGTTTTGTCTCCCCACTGTAACTCTGTACCCTCCTCTAAAATTTCAGAGAATCTAGTCAGTTTCCAGCAAACCTTATGATACATTATTCCTGTGGTTTGAGCTTTCTATTGCTGCTTCAGGTGGTCAGAAAGAGAAGTATATTTTCAAAGATCTCTTAAGAAAGGAATGGAGCCCAGAGGACTCTTGAATTACATTTTCAGTTTTCTCTTTGATTCCTGTAAAGTCCTTGAACTAATTATTTTATCTGCCTGTGTTCATAATCTTTCTGTCAGAAATCATACATTGTAGATATGATGCATTTTAGAAATGTTTGACCTTTTGCTTTGTAAATCCATAATTCATGCTGAAAGCCACTTGCTCAGGTTCTGCTAAACCACATAATGGGGCAATTTCTGTGTTCCTAGGAATGGGGATAACTCGATTTAATGTGAATGCAGCCTTCTCCCACTGAGGTTATTCAAGCCCTAGCTATTTCTTCAACCATTTTGTTCTGTTCTTCAGTGGTTCCTGTTCCCATCAGTTTGAAAATATGTTTATTTAAAATTCTACTTGTACAAAGAAACCAGACTGAACAAAAGCCGTAACTTTATTTAAAACAGCTTTATAAATCATTACCGTTTACCTGTTTAAGGTTTTCAGATTTGATTTTTCTCTGATTATCTTTTAAAGAAAATGATACATTTAAAAGTTCATCTGATAATGTTGCCACCATTGTTTTGTTTTTACTTCTCACCTTTTATTAAACCTTTTAACTATGAAGCTGAAGCAGGGGTGCCTGGCTGGCTTGGTCAGTAGAGCATGCAACTCTCGGTCTCAGAGTCCTGCATTCAAGCCCCACATTGGGTGTAGAGCTTACTTTAAAAAAAAAAAAAAAAAAAAAAGGGAAAGAAATAAAGAAACTGAAGCAGTTTTTGGAAAGACACAAGTTTATACTGTTCAGAATTAAAGTTCATTCATTTATCGTAATGAGTCAAGTCATCTCCCCTGTTCATGCACTGACTTTAGAAATGTTTCATTTACCATAACCCATCTATTTCTGTCATGAGCGTATTGACAGTATTTACTGTAATGAATCCGAAAGCAGTTGGAATTCAGGTGAACTCTTGCACCACTTCATTCCATTTTGCTTTGTCATGAAATTCCACATTGAGGCATCATTCTGAAAATACTCACAGACGACAGATCCTGGAGACCTCTGAGCCCATGCCTAATACAAGTTTTAAGGAATTTTAATGGATTAAGATACCTTGACTGAACTGCATATTCCCAGGATTCATTATGTGTGTATCTAAGACAGAACTTCTTCTCTGTCCCCCAAATGTGGGTTTATTTGCTGGTCTCCCCGGTTGGCTTGTTTGTCTCTGATGTAGGGCACGTGAAGCGCTCAGGCAGTGCCTCCCTGACCAGCTGAAGGACACGACCTTCGCCCAGGTGCTAAAAGACGACACCACCACGAAACGCTGGCTTGCACAACTGGTGAAGAACCTGCAAGAAGGCCAGGTCACCGATCCCCGGGGTATCCCCCTGCCCCCTCAGTGATCCTCCCCCGCCCCCTTCCACTGCTCCCCCAAGTTGGGGACAGGAGGGGGAACCTGCGAGGAAAACAGCTCAGGTTTTACCGCCGACCGGGAATAGACAACCTCAACGCTGAACTGCACTGGAGAAGAGGGGCAAGGTGACCCCGCTTGAAGAGTGTGGGCTGCCATCTCAGGCCGCCTCCAGGACCTGGGCTCCCTCCACTCCTCCCAGGAGATGGGCTCCTGACACAGCAGTCTGCCACCACAGCTCCAGGAGGGTGTCCACACCAGCAAATGCTGTGTCTGCAGCATGCCCGAGATGGCCCTTCTCCCCCACCTCCACCAGCCACTGGCGGGGAGGGGAGGCAGGGTGGTGGCAGCAGCACTGTAGGCATGCTGAGCGCCTGGGACCAAGCCAGGTGGCGGTTTTTTATTTTGCCTTCCTGGAAGACTCAAGATGTGTCTCTTCATCCTCTCTCTCAGTATTTGTTTACTTTGGTCTTTTGTTTTTAATGTCAGAGAGAGGTGTGTTTAGTGGACACAAGCTGTAATACTCAGCAAAACTTTGTCAATTGGCACTGTTTACAAGTCTGTTAGCTGCATAAGCTTAATAAAAAGTTGGTCTGGGCATTACATCCCCTCTAGCAGGCCAATAGCTGCATGAACTGTGGGGAGGAATGGGAAGCAGGGGATAGAGAAAGCCAAAGGACAACAGGACCCCACCTCCTCTTTCCGTTCCCTTTCTGTTCTTCCGCCCCCAGTTCCGGATGCCACAAGGACCCTAACCTTGTTTCTGGCTCCAGCTGCTAGCTTTTCCAAATCTCAGTGCTTTTCTCTTTTTTACATCCCTCGTATTAAAACTTTAACAGACGTCTTAATTCATCAGGCTGTCCTGGGAGGGTATTGTACTGGGGGAGGAGAGACAGCAGTGGACCTCACCTTGAATTCCAGTCCTTGGAGAGATTTTCTGGGTGACTTAAAGGGGAGGTGCCTGGGATCAAGATGATAGGCTACTCAATCCCGTTCTTTGCTTTAGTATGAGTTCCTGTAGCTCCATCTGTCTTCATAATTGTACTTGAAGTGGTATTAGCTGAATGAACTCATGTTATTCAGATTTAAGATGGAGGACTGGACTCTGCTTCTTCACTTAAGTCTCCTTTTTTTTTTTTTGGACACATTCCCTATTGGTCTATGGGAATTACAGGGTTGACACTAAAATATTTCCAGCTTGTTCATATTATGTCAGAGAGTCCCCCTTCTATCTTTGGAGCTCTAGATAACTCTTCACACTCCATTGGCTTGAATCTAACGTGGTGTAAACTGTCTTGCTTTCCTCTCGTCCTTCCCCCTGCCAACACCTGCTTGCTCTCTCTCATCCCCATCTCCAATCACAGATGGGATTACTAGTCAAGTCTAGAGAGAGACAAAGTATTTTCTGTCCACATCTTACACAAATGAAGGTGCCTCCAAACAAGTTGGGCCAGGAGGCGGGGGGGGCTGTCTGCAAGCGGCAAGCTCAGAGAAACCTTCGCAGAGACAGTTTTGCCAACATGAGGGCTCTTTCAAGCCGACTTTCACCAAGAGAGCCGGCCTTGTTAGTTGGCTTCTGTCTCTTTAGAACCAAGAAAGTAGTAATTGAGTAGCCTAGATGTAGAAAGGGTAGAATAAGCACTTATTCCCCTGCCTTCCAAAAATGAAGAAGAGAATCAGGTCAGCTCTCAGTCTCAAGCCTGAAGAGAAGAGGTCTTGGAGAAAGCAGAGAACAACATGGACCAGATAGACGTCTGGACCTCCTTCAGCCCTTAGTTTGTGATCTGGAGAGTCCAGCTAAGATACCCTTATTTTTGCCAACTGCCTTCCTGCTGAGCCAAAGTTTCTCATTCCCCCTCCACTGAGGAAGCAGCTGAGGCCCAGGGCCTTGCTCCCTGGGAGATTCTCTTCTCTCTCCATCTTTTGGTGCGTTGGCCATGTTACTGTGCCAACAGTGTCTTAATTCCTGTTCCATCTATTCTCAGCTGGTCTTGGACCGCACACAGGAGTTGGGGGAGGGGTGGAAATGGGTATTATTCCTTGTAGTTGATCCTGATGCCTTATGTGTATAAAGAGACCCCTCCGTTTTTTGTTTTCCATCCCTCTCACACCCTAACAGGATTGAAATAAAACCTGTTTCTGATTTTATAAAGATAATTTTTCCTTTAAACTGGAGACTTGATTTTGTCAATATCTAGATATCTAGGCACTCTGGTCACATGATCCTTGTCACCCCTGCCCCTACCACCCTACCATCTGTTCATCTACACAAACACACTGTGGTGCCAAGAGAGCATTGATGGTTCCTTTGTGGATAGGTCCCTTGGGAAAAGTCCTGCAGATGTATCAAAGCTGTTCAGAGGCTGGGGTGTTGCCTTTTATCTGGTAAAATATCTTCCTGAAATAGAACCTCACTCCTGCCTGTAGTGGCCAAAACTTAATATGGGAGAGACTTCTATAAGTAAAGGGGTAGTGCTTGAAACATTTTATCACAGACTTTGATATTCATTTCCTTCTGAGGCTCAAGACTTAGCATGCATCTCCTTAGTTTCCATGCCTGTTTCTGGCTCTCAGCGAGACGGAGCCAGCCTCTGCTTCCAGCTTTTTTCCAAAGCACTGGGGGACCTGTGACTGAGTGGTGGAACAGGGCAAGGAGACGCACTGGCTGCCTTGAGAGCACTCTTTCCTTACTGTCTGCATAGCATTCCCCTGCTCACTACCCCTGCTGCTCAAAGGCTGAGAGGCAGAGCAGATAAAGTTCTTGCTGTCAAAAGTCCAAGTAAAACATTTGGAATAGGAAAGAATAGAATGAAATGAGATTCCTGAATGCTGTGGAATTTTTAAACTATTTTAATACATTTATTTCAAAGCTGATCTAACAGCTAAGTTGAACAACAACATTAACAAACCTAATGACATATAGAACACTGCACTCTAAACCGACATTATACATACTCTCTTCAACTACACTGGAAGCATTTACCAAAACTGGTCATAGCAGACCATCAAGCCTCAAAGTTTTTCAAGAAAAAATTAATGTTCTCTGAACACAGTGGAATTAAGTTAGGAAAAAGAAAACTGGAAAGTTCCTAACTTTAAAAAGCAAGCAGTACAGTTCTAAATGGCACAAAAGAAATTACAAATGTAATTAGAAAAAAAAAAAAGCCATATCAAAACCTGTGACATGCAGGTAAAGTAATACTTAAATAAATACTACTTTAGATTCACATGTTCCAAAAGAAAGGATGAAGTAAGTGATCTAAATTTTATGTCAAACTGGGAAAGGATAGCAAATTCAAAAAACAGTAAGATACAAAGAGCAAAAGTCAATGAAATAGAAAACGTGCAATAAAGAAAATGAAGTGGGAAGTCATTCCCTTGAAAACGTCAGTGTAATTGATAAACCCTTAATAGACCTTAGATTGGGGGGGAAAAATGTTAGAAAAAGTCAGGGTGGGGGGAGCACCAGGGTGGCTCAAATGTCTGACTTGATTTTGGCTCAGGTCATGATCTTGTGGTCATGAGATCAAGTCCCCAGTCAGGCTCTGCACTGAGCAAGTGGAGCCTGCTTGGGATTCTTCCTCTCCATCCCTCCCTAACTCGTGTACACACGCTCTCTCAAAGTAAACATTTAAAAAAAAAAAAAACTTACAAATTACATTTTGGCTTTTAAGAAAGGAAAAAGGACCACTCCGATCTATACTCACGAATCTTCCATAAAGTTCCAGAGACTATAGAATAAGGGAACAGGTTCCCATTCACTTTTGAAGCCACCAAAATCTATCAAGGATATCACAAAGGAAAACCAGGGACTGAACTCTACTATGAATGTAGAAGGAAAATTCCTAGGAAAAAATAGGTCTAGCTATATATATATATATATATATATATATATATATACACACACACATACATATATACATATATATATACACATACATATATACATATATATATACACATGCATATATACATATATATATATATATATACATACAAATGATAGTGCACCATACCTAATCTGGGTTTACTATAGAAGACTGACTTAACACTTGAAAACTAAATGCAGTTCACATAATCAACAACTGTATAAGGAGAAAACCCACACAATTGTCTAGACAGATGAACAAAAGAATACTATGAAATTCAATACCTATTCATGGTTAAAATAACAAACTGAAAACCAGTAATAGAAGGGCACATCCTTAACTTAATAAAAGGTATCAACAAAAATCCTGCAGTAAACTACTCAATGAAAAAAATACTGAAGTCCTCCTCCCTGACATGATTGAGACAAAGATACCTACTCTCACGCCTCCCAAGCCTGTGTGCTAAGCCAAGAAAATAAAAGGATAGGAAAGTGGAAAAAATCTGCTGACAGCACAACTGTATACATTGATAACCCAAAAGAATCTCCAAACTCAGAATTGAATGGATTTAGCAAGGTCCTAGAATACAAAGTCAATATGCAAAAATAAAAATAAATCAATTACATATTTCTAAATATAAGAAAAAAGTGGAATTTCAAAAATATAATAGGGGTGTCTGGCTGGCTCAATCAGAAGAGCATGTGACTTTTTAAGTTTATTAATTTTTGAGTAATCTCTACACCCAACATGCGGCTTACACTTTTGGGGCTTGCCCCAAATGAATAAACATTTAAGAAAATTTTTTTAAAAAGGGCACCTCAGTGAATCAGTCAATTAAATGTCCAAGTTTGGCTCAGGTCATGGAGACACCATTTGTATTTTTTATTCTAACTTCCCTCATTTTGTCCTCTGGTTCATTTTATACCTCCTTGTTCCCCTTCCCCTTGGTTTTTCGTTTTTAGTGTCAGAATAGAGGAATGGCTATATATCCTCCAGCTTTTGACATTATGTATCCTGGCTTTTAATTAAGTGGTCTCATATTGATGATTTTTAAAGCGGAATTTAATATTTTGAGAAGCATTTTTGGCCACGAAGAAGATGGGCTTCATTTCAGAAGTTTTAGTTAGGCTGGAAGGACTGGGGAACTGACTCTAGTCCTGAGAAGCAAGATGTTTAGGGCATCTCCCCTGTGTATCAGAAGGGTCTAGATTTGTCTGTGTGGCAGCAGGAGAGGACAGTGTTTACGTCTCCCTCTTTGCCAGCTGCCCCTTCATTTCAATTTAGGGCTTCTGGGCCTTTCCTGGGCATGATTCCCAGAAAATCCCTCTGCTGCTGCTGCCCTGATCAAGTTTCTGGATCTGTTAATAATAGACAACAGGGGGGGAAGGGCCAGGATCATTATGGAAATAGGAAAGATCAAACCACAGGGACAGTTCCTGTACCAGGGCCCCGTCTGTCTGCTCCCTCCCTGGGTCTATATAGAGCATCCTGTAGCGGGCATGTCTTCTAAGCCACTGTTTGGAGCATTCTAACCTTGTGAAGGTCTCCCATGTGCCTGCCCCAAAAATGAGAACACATGATCTGGGGAACATTAGCATGAAAAAAAAAAATCTGAGATCTGAACTCTCCCAGAAAATACAGGAGGAATGATAATACCCCTGACCAAACCCCCAGAAGGGAAGAAATTGGGCAGCAACTAGGTAAGGCAAATAGAAACAGGCAAACCATATATAACCCAGGAGTGTAGAAGTGAGGAATGTGAGGCAGAAGTGTGGAAAACTAAGGATGTGATGATGTTAGGGGAGTAAAAATGGGGGAGGAAGATAAGCACATGAGACAGGTGCTCTATTAAGTAAAACCTGAAGCCTGCACCATTTAATTTGTGGTGCTCTCTTAATCTGTTTCCCTTAAATGGCCTCCCTCTTCAGCCTTCCTAGCCTTTATACTCTTCCTTTATCAAAACCTGCTCTCAGGGGTGCCAGGCTAGCTCAGTTGGAAGAGCATGTGACTCTTGATCTCAGGGCCCTGAGTTCAAGCCCCACGTTGGATGTAGAAATTACATAAACAAACTTTCAAAATCAAAAACAAAAAACCTGCTCGCTGGAGAATATGGAAACAGCTTATAAATTGTGGAAAAACAATAAAATGTCAGAAATTAACACCTGCCCAAACTGGAAACCCTGTTATTGTAACAGATATAGAAAACTACATAAAGAAAACGTATAGTTAGGGGTGCCTGGCTGGCTCAGTCAGTAGAGCATGTGACTCTTGATCTCAGGGTTGTAAGTTCGAGCCTCACATTGGGTGCCGAGGTTGCTTTAAAAAAATAAAATTACTGGGGGGCCTGGGTGGCTCAGTCGGTTAAGCATCTGACTTCAGCTTAGGTCATGATCTTGAAGTTTGTGAGTTTGAACCCTACGTGGTCGCCGGGCTCTGTGCTGACAGCTCAGAGCCTGGAACCTGCTTCAGATTCTGTGTCTCCCTCTCTCTGCCCCTCCCCCGCTCGTGCTCTGTCTCTCAAAAATAAACAAACGTTTTAAAAAAATTCAATAATAAAATTACTTAAGAAAAGAAAAGAAAAAAGGGCACCTGGGTGACTCAGGTACTAAGCATATGACTTCGGCTCAGGTCATGATCTCATGGTTCGTGAGTTTGAGTCCCACATCAGGTGAGCTCCAACCCCACATTGGGTGAGCTCCAGCGCTGTATCAGGTAAGCCCTGCTTCTCTCTCTCTATCTGCCCCTCCTGGCATTCTCTGTCTCTCTGCCCTCCCTCACTTGCGCCCTTTCTCTCTCTCAGAAAAGAAAAAAAAAATGTATAGTTGAATAAGTTAGAAAGGGAAGACTGTTGTTAGCTCCCAGGACTAGAACTAGAACTCAGCCAATCAATCATTTCAGAAGCCAGCTATGAGCATGATCCCATCACAACTCCCTCCTCCCAGAAGTAACCACGATCCTGACATTTATGGTAATCACTTAGGAGGATTTTATTTTAATGGGACTAAAGTTTTAGCTATAAATAATCACTAATGGTAGAATATTAGGCACTCGAGGGGTGTCTAGGGGAGCCATGAGAGGTAGCCAGATCTCAGCACACTTAAAATCACATCATTTCATACAGTTAGTTCCCTTTGTGCCTATGATTAAAACACACCTCCCTGGAAAAGGATCCCCAGAAGCCTAAGTTCAGCGCTGTGCCCTGTGCCTTCAGCTGCCTGATTCCCATCCACTGGTCCAGAAAACTCCATATCCCATAGTCTTTCCAAGGCAGAGCAGAAGTAGGTCCCAGCTCACAGTGCTTGGGAGAGTGCCAGGACCTGTTTGTCTCTGACGCTGACATGTGAGTCCAGGACATGGCCTCAACTTCTCTGGGCCTCAGTCTCTCCGTGTGAGGTATGGAGCCATAATAAAACCTTTTAAAATTTAGGGGCACCTGGGTGGCTCAGTCAATTAAGTGTCCAAGTTGGGCTCAGATCATGATCTTGTGGTTTGTGGGTTCGAGACCCGTGTCGGTCTCTGTGCTGACAGCTCGGAGCCTGGAGCCTGCTTCAGATTCTGTGCCTCACTCTCTCTCCCTCTCTCTGCCCCTCCCTCCGCTTGTGCTCTGTCTTCGTCTCTCTCTCTCTCTCTCTCTCTCTCTCTCTCTCAAAAATAAACATTAAATTTTTTTTTTAAAAAAAACGCATTTTAATAAAGCCTTTTACAATTCCTAAATTGGTCCCCTTGCCTCAGTGTTGGTTTCTATTTCAGCCACCTAGTCATTCATCTTGCAAGAAGCTCATTACCTTTCTTTTCCCTGTGGGTGTCTCTCCAATCTTGTGCTCCACTTTTTTGCCCTTGATTCTTACGTACCACAGGTCCATGCCATCTCTACACACATCTTTATAAACGCGCATGCATGTCCTTGCACATTGGAGGCGATGAACAAGTGTTCATAGCATGGAAAGCACGGAAAGGAAGCATGGAAAGGAAGAACAAATGAACTGTTCGATGCATTTATGCGTGCAATTCCTTCAATGTTTAGCAAGGGCCCAAAAGAGTCAGAGATATTAACCTGTCCCTCGACACCCTTTTCCTCTCCTCCCTTTCTCCTCATCTTCCTCCTTTCCCATCCTATTTCTTTTTGCCTTTCCCTGTGCCACAGAGCTAGGCTGAGCGCCCCACAAGGCGGGATGCAGAGACACAGAAGCAGGCCGGTGGAGCAGACACCCTGGAAAGGAGCCAGATGAAATGAGGGCAGAGACAGCCGTTCACCATGCAGGGAGAAGCTGTGCGGAATGAAAAGCAGCGATTCATGGAGCACCGCCACGCAGACACTCCTTGGGTTTCACTTTGAGAGCTACTGCAGGATTGGGGTCAGCGAGGGCTGGCATCTAGATGAAGGGCAGCCAGGCTCCTCCTCCCTTAATCCCTCTCTACCCACCCCTCCCCCAATATTCCCTCCTGATGACCTGTGTCCTGGGCCTTTAAGAGTTGGAAGGGCTGGACCAAGGAGAGAGCTCACACCTCTCCCCACCCTACTCCTTCTCTTTGGCTGCAAGTCTGCCAGTCACAGCAGCAAACTGCAGTAGAAAAGGGGAGGAAGCCAGCGGAGCAGCGAGAGGAGCACAAGAACCCAGCTGGGTTTCCTCGTCCCACAGGAGAGGGCGTCGCAGAGCTCACAGACAGGACTGCTCTCCTGCTCGCGGTAAGGGCCCCAAGGCTCTAACCAGCCTCTGCTCCAAGCTGTGCGCTGCCTGAGTCCCAGCCTCTGCCCCCCACATGCTTATCCACCCTGATTAAATTGTACCCCGGACTCCTTAGCCCTAACAGATCTCCAAGGCTCCCACCTCCTGGTTATCCCTAGCTCATCCCCTTTGATTTACAATTTTCCTCCTTGGCTGTGGCAGTCAGCCCTTTATATGGGGACCTCTTAGCCACCCAGGGCTGACACTCAGGGTTGAGCCCCACCCTCGTAAGGGAAGAGAGAGAACTGGAGTAACCATGCTTTAGCATACATGCATTAACAGAATGTTGAGGATTACCAAAGACCCAGGGAAGAGTATAGAAACTATAGAGTTAGGAGATTTCCTTAGAAAGAACCCAGGTTTGAGTCCGTACCTGTCCTTAGCCTGCTCGATGGGCCAGGGCAGTTTGTTGGCATGCCCAAGTGCTGTGCTGGGAAACGCACCTGCTTCTAGTCCTGCCTCTGCCTTTAACTAGCTCTGTGACTTTGGACAGCAGCTTCCTGAGCTGGGATGGGAATTCAGGGTTTCCCAGACTTGCTTGTGTATTGGGGATTCTTTTTAACAATAAATATTCCTGAGCCCCATCCTTTCGAATTCTGATCTGGCCAATTTGGGGTGGGGCTCAGGAGTCTCTATTTTAAGACACTCCTAAGGATAGTGATATAGCCAGGAACCTGTGGGTTAGATGAGTTATGAAAGTCTTCGGGCTCTAACATTCTGCGAGCTATCACCTATGACCAGAGCCATTCTGTCCTCTTTATATGAATGAGTTCAGGCAATAGTCCTGCTCAGAAGCAAGAGAGGGGACAAAATGATTCTCTTCCTTCCTGGCCCTCAGAGGGCCCTGAGACACCCTGAATTTCACTGTCATGCCTTTGGCACTATTGGCAACCCTGGCAAAGTCCATCTCTAGGTGACATAAGCCACCTGTAGGTTGAGGACCAAATCTTACTCTGTAGCCCTGGCCACTTCTGACCTTATTTTGCATCTCTGCTCTCTCCTC
Organism: Prionailurus bengalensis; assembly: GCF_016509475.1. Taxonomy (NCBI): domain Eukaryota; kingdom Metazoa; phylum Chordata; class Mammalia; order Carnivora; family Felidae; genus Prionailurus; species Prionailurus bengalensis. The sequence continues at coordinate 203,773,730 of NC_057345.1, forward strand.
TGTATTGTAGAGGTAATTATCTGCAGCCTCGAGGATCTCTACATTCACCTCTAGGAGTGAACAGTCAAGACCTACTCTCCTCTCGGGCTTCCTCCACTGTTCCTTACCTCTTGCTCTTGCTCCCACTTCCGATTCTTTGTCCCTTCCTTCCTCACTGCATCTGCATCAGCTGTGACCTTCCTTCCCATCCTACCTTCAAACACCAGAGGAAGCAGCAACACCTAGAACACCTGGGTTCTAAGTCGCGTTCTCTGGGCAGTGTGTTCAGTCCGTCTCCTAGGATACGGAGAAAGTGAGCCTGAGTGGAGGGGGTGCACTCCTGAGTGTCCTCCTCCCTCCTGGACCCCAGTCTCAAAATCTCCACAGGGGACAAGAACCAGAGGTATCGGGAATTAGAAGAGAAAGAAAGAGAGGAAGAGGTGAGCCTGGGGGGAGGGGGGATGTAGGGGGGAGGCGGGGAGAAGGATGAGGAAAGGAGAGCACAGAGAGGCTGACAAGGAGGCAAGTAGGGAGGCAGACAGGAACAGGAGAGAACGGTGAGCTGAGGGAAGGGAAAATGAAGGTGTCAGGATGGGGGAGAAGAGAAACTGGAAGAAAGAAAAGAAAGGCTACTAAGTGGGACATGGTGGGGGCAGAAGATGACAGAGAGGAGAGACAAAACGCCCATGTCCCCTATGGATTCGTAGCCCTGCCCTAACCTGCTTCTGAGACAAAACCCTTTCTAAGGGCAGAGGCTTGGTGAAATCTCCAAGCTGGACATATGGAACCATGGTTCTAGTCCCACTTATGCTATTTAGTTAATTCATTCGATGACTCTGGCAGTTCAGTTAATCTTTCTAGTCCTCAGTCCCCTTCTCTATAAAATGAAGCCCAGTTCTGATATCCTGAGGCTCCCTGAGTTGGAATTGGCCCTCATATGGCCACATGTTGCCTGGATCTAGGTTTCAAATAGCGAGTCAGGAACGGGAGCAGAATTGGAAGAGCAAGGCAAGCCCTGGGGTTGGAGGAGTCTGACAAAAAGCCTTAGATAAATTTCTAAAGAGGGACACCTGGATGGCTCAGTCAGTTAAGTTTCTGACTCTTGATTTCAGCTCAGGTCTTGATTTCAGGGTTGTGAGTTCGAGCCTTGTGTTGGACTACTTAAAAAGATTTTTTTTTTTTTCCTAAGGCTCATTTGAGAGGAGATAGGCTCAAAAATAGGAGTGTCCCAGCACTGGAGCTTAGGCTTCCCGTGGGCTTCCCATGTTTCAGGACATTCTGGTGAGGCTTCTGGACACAGGTGTAAGGGAAGGTAATTCTGTCTTTTCCCAGGGCTGAGACCCACCCCATCCCAGAGTCCCTATGCCCCAGACATGGAAGCTGAAATTCTGTGAGGAGAGAAGGCAGGATGTTGGCAAAGGGGAATTAGATCCCTGTCCCCTAGAGTCTGAGGACCTGAGACATTTAGAAGAGCACCTATTACTTCAGTCTTCATTCAGCTTTTGCAAGCCTCAGATTCCAGACTGCATCACCACCCAAAAGAGCAGAGCTGTTTTTCTGCCTCTCGTGAAGCACTCTGGGCCCCTTCGTCCATCCAGAGGCTTCTTCTGTTCTCATCCAGGCTCACATATTCAGCTTCAGCCAGCAAAACCTTTGCTTTTTGGAACTGTCTCGGGGTTCTGTCTCTCCTGAGAGCTGCCTCAAGTTGTCCTTCCCACTTAGATATGGATTGGTTGCCAACCTTCTCCTCTCCCTCTGGGCCCCTGCATGTTCGCTAGTCCTTTAGAAAGTCTTCTGTAGGGGCGCCTGGGTGGCTCAGTCGGTTAAGCATCGGACTCTTGATCTCAGCTCAGGTCTTGATCTTATGGTTGTGAGTTCAAGCCCCATGTTGGGCTCCACACTCGGTGTGGAGTCTACTTTAAAAAACAAAGAGGGGCTCCTGGGTGGCTCAGTCGGTTGAGTGTCCAACTTTGGCTCAGATCATGATCTTGCAGTTCGTGAGTTCCAGCCCCATGTTGGGCTCTGTGCTGACAGCTCGGAGGCTGGAGTCTGCCTCGGATTCTGTGTCTCCCTCTCTCTGTCCCTCCCCAGCTCGTGCTCTCTCTGTCACTCTCAAAAATAAATAAACATTAAAAAAATTTTTTTTAGAAAGGAAGGAAGGAAAGAAGCCTTCATTGGGTCTATCACATTCCTGGACTTCAGCTTTGGGTCCTATAGTCAGGGAAGCTGTATTTTCAGTGACCCCCCCACATTTTCCCTAAAGATTTATAGGCTCTTCCAACTAAACAGAGATACGGCACTGATTGGCCGTGTGACCTGAGACAAGTCACATCACATTTCTGGACTTCTGCTTTTCATTTATGAAACATAGGGAGTTGAACTTCACAATGTTTTAATGGAGCACTACCTGACTGATTTTAGAGATGCTTTTCAGGTTTTAGATACTTACCATTGTCAAAACTTTTAACTTATCAATTAAAAAACACAACAATTCTATTCAAGTGCAGCTCCTTTGCTTATACAAAGCATAGAGCTTTATGCTTCGTGAACTTTGTCAATTCCAGAAAGATTTCGTCAAGAGTTGATAATTTCTTATAGGGGCTACATATCAAGTCTTCTAGTTCTTTTCAAGGGAAGTTTGTTGTTCCCTACCCAGGTCCTAAATTAGCATAGATCTTAAAGAAGGTTATCTTTTTTAGTAGGTAGAGAGGACTTGAAAACGCAGTTCTAGGACATCTGGGTGGCTCAGTCGGTTAGGCGTCTGACTTCAGCTCAGGTCGTGATCTCACAGTCTGTGAGTTCGAGCCCCATGTCGGGCTTTGTGCCAACAGCTCAGAGCCCGGAGCCTGCTTCAGATTCTATCTCTGTCTCTCTTTGCCCCTTCCCCACTCACGTTCTGTCTGTCTGTCTGTCCCTCTCTCTCTCTCTCAAAAATAAATAAACATTAAAAAAATTTAACAAAATGCAGTTCTGAGACTACGTAACTTACCTGGTCCATTAAACTGAGAATAACTGTTAGGCCAAGGAGTATAAAATACGCTTGACTGTGTGAAGGCAGAAGGAGATGGCTTATTTTGCAAGTATGGCACTAAGTGTCACAGAAGAGACAAAAGAGACGTTCTGCCCTGGTCCCCAGGAGCTGGTTGATCTGTACAGGATCGTGGAGAGGGCTCCCAAGATAGAGAAGCTGGGGTGATTCCATCTGGAGAAGAGAAGACTAGGATCTAGAGAGATTCCAGGTTCTTAAAGGGGGCAGCCAGCTTGACGGTAGTCCCTAATAATCAGGAGCTAAGAAGGATGATGCAGGTTACCCAGCAGACTGTGGGGTATTGAGCAGAAAGCTCTGGTGTATCCCTCTCTGGAGCTGACTATGGGAAACAGCAAAGGCTTTGGAATCAGACATATTTGGCTTTAAATTCTGAATCTTATGTGATCTGATGCAGGTTTCTTAGCCTCTCTAAGCCTCAGAGTCTAACAAACTCGAACTGGAAGTAAAAAGAGCTGAAGAGTCTGTAGATGAGGTACCTAGCACATAGTGGCCAGTCAGGGCACACTGGTTTCCTTCTCTTCCTCCTTTGATCTATTATTCTAAGACCACCAGTATTAAGCCAAAGCTTTTTGTTCCTCCTTGCTCCTTTAGGTGACTCTGGCACCAGCTTGTGGAGCAGTAGGTGATGGTGTCCTTGATGCAAGGCCGTGAGTACCCCAGCAGGAGAGGAGAGCTTGGGGACACAGCCCAGGGAAAGGGAGGAGTCTGGACCCCTGTCCCAAGAGCTCCTCCGGGGCCCTCCACCCTCCCTGCCAGCTACCCACCCAGCCCCTTCTTCTCCTGGCCCAGGGCTGCCCATCAATCAAGATGTGCTGCTGATGCAGAAAGGCATGCTGGTGCGCAAGGTGAGGTCCAAAAGCTGGAAGAAACTAAGATACTTCAGACTTCAGGATGATGGCATGACAGTCTGGCATGCCCGGCAGGCAGGAGGCAAGGCCAAGCCCAGCTGTGAGTCACGTGGATAGCTAGGGGTGGGCGTGCTGGGTAGACAGGACTCTGAAGAGACCAGCAGCTAGAGAGCAGGGGAGGGACCGGGATCCTACAATGTGTCCTTGTGCTGTCCCTCTTGTGTCTCTCTCCTAGCCTGCAAAGTGGAAATTATAACAGCACTTGTCTCATAAGGCTATTTATGAGGATTCAATGTTAATGCAACATTCTTATTGCATGTAAAGGGCTTAGGAGAGCCCTAGCATATAATAAGGCTCAATAAATCACAGGTTATATTTTATTACTATTAAATTAAGGCATGATCTCAGGCATCGGGCTGCTTGGATTAAAACCCTTGCTCTGCAACTTTCTAGCTGAGTGGACAAGTTACTTAAATTAAGCTTCAGTTTCCTCATCTGCAAAATAGGGATTAAACACTACCTGCCTAGATGGTTACAGGGACTAAATGAGTTCATGTATAAAGCACCTAGCATGGGACCTAAAGCCAGGATGCATTTAATGCGTTAGCCACAATGATGAATATTTTTAAAAATCATAAATGCAACATAGCAGTGTGCATCCTATTGGCCAGAGATGCCTTATGAACCCTCTAAAAATCTGATCACAGGACACATCTAAGAGAGTCTGCTTTAGAGATATAATCAAAACTCACCAGCCACACCACCTCCAGCTGAGGAAACGGGGTGGAAGAATTTCTCTGGCTCTCCCCTAGACATCTGGAAAGAGGAAGCCCTCAAACCTGGAATAGGGGAATTGAATTTGGGCACATCACGCTTTGGTGTAACTGCTACAATGTAGACTTCGAGAGTGTTTCCTTCTGTCAGCCCTGACAGTCCTCCTGTGATGCCTCTACATGGGAGCTGAAATTCAGAGAGGAGATAAGGCAGGATGTTGGCAAAGGGGGATTAGAGCCCTGTCCCCTAGAGTCTAAGGACCTGAGACATTCTGTGACCGGGCCACGGAAGGGACCACCCCTTATTTCAGATGAGAGCACAGAGGGGTTAAGTCATTTTAGTCTGTGTCACACTGCCAGCTGGTGGCCAAAAGCCAGGTCTTGCCACTCCCAACACAGGCCCCTTACCATGCTGCCTATGAAAATGGCCGTGACTCATGGGGAATCTTGAATCCCAGGGGTCTGCATCTCCCTGTACTAAGGATTCAGGGGTTTCATCCTGTGGAGGTTGGAGTTCCTCTTCCCTATGGCTTCACAGAGAGGAAGGGAGTACTGGTCCTTGACCCTTAGCCCCTGCAATTTGGTGGATTCTCTTCCTCAGTGCCCCACTCATTTCTTCTCCGGCAGTCTCAATCTCTGATGTGGAGACAGTGCGTGAGGGCCATGAGTCTGAGCTGTTGCGCAGCCTGGCAGAGGAGTTCCCCCTGGAGCAGGGCTTCACCATCGTCTTCCATGGCCGCCGTTCCAACCTGGACCTGGTGGCCAACAGCGTTGAGGAGGCCCAGATATGGATGCAGGGGCTCCAACATTTGGTGGACTTTGTCACCAGCATGGACCAAAAGGAGCGGCTGGACCAGTATCAGCAGGATGGAGTCAGAGTGGGGACCAGGGGTCACTGAAAGAGCGGCAGGGCTAAGGATGGGGGGGGGGTGCGTGGCATGTAGGAATAGGGGGGTCTAAGAGTCCAGTTGGGGTGGACAAGGGCAGCTCAGGCCAATATGAGGCAGAGGATATTGGAGGAGTAATGGAGGCTTGGGACAGCAAAAAACATAGCCAGGCAGAGAGTGGGCAGAAGTTAGGCCCTTCAGGATTGGGACAGTGAGAGGCAAAAGGCCAAACAAGGTACAGATCTTGAGAGCTGAACAGAAGATCCCAGTGGCATTAGCTGGCATAGGACTGGGAAGCAGCTTTAGTGGTGTTGACTGATTCAGGTTTCCTAGATTGTATTCACCTTCCATGCCAGTTCGTTCATTCATTTGCTCGTTCATTCATTCATTCATTTGCCATTTATTAAGCAGAAGGTGTCAGTCACTATACCACACTTTAGAAGTACAAAGATCAGTGAGACTCAGGCATTGTTTTGGTCGTTGGAAAAAAATGGAATTGTGTAAATAACCTAAGTATCTTAGAAGTGTTAGGGGACTTAGATTATTTGTGGGTGTTCAAAGGAAGGAGAAATACTTAATTCTAGCTAAGAGAGTTCTAAGAAAACGTTAGGCAGGAAGTTGCATTTGAGCCGAGCCTTGAAAAGGAGTAGAATTTGAACATAAAGAAGGAGGGAAAGGCTCTCCTGCCTGAGGGAATAGCATGAGTAAAGGCCCAGACATAGAACATTGAAGAGCAGGAGGGAGAGTGGGACATCAGAGAGTGGGGGGGTTGCTGAGTCTGGCCAAAGTACAGGGAGGATAGAGGTGTGGTGAGAAGGCTGGGTGGGTGCCAGCTCATGGGGGTGAAGACCTTCATCTATGTTAAGAAACTTGGGCTCCTTTCTGCAGGCAACAGGGAGGCCCCTGCAGGCACCTAAGCCATGCAAGGACAAGATAGATCTCTGGGGAGATTATTCTGGCAGCTAATGTGAAAAATGCATTGGCCATGGAGGAGAGACTGGGAAGATGATAGGGGAGAATATGTCAGTGGATGAACATGCACACTCATCTGCACACACAAACACACACACGGTGCTTTTGCCTTGACTCACACCTGGGTGGCTGAGTGACTGGTTCCAGCGTGGAGACAAGAACCAGGATGGTCGCATGAGTTTCCCAGAGGTCCAGCGGTTACTACACCTGATGAATGTGGAAATGGACCAGGAATATGCCTTGCAGCTTTTCCAAGTGAGTCTTTCGGGGAAGGGTTTTCAGAAGCCAGGCAAGGCCACATTCTCAGTTGGCCAGAAGTACTCTGGCCCCATCCAGCATCGCTCTTTGTTGAATCTCTCCTATGCACCCTACCACTATGCCAGGCTCGATGGAAAGTGTCGGGCATGCTTCTTACCCTTCGGTCTTCTTAGAAAGATGATTCATGGGACACCTGGGTGGCTCAGTCAGTTAAGCATCTGACTCTTGGTTTCAGCTCAGGTCATGATCTCACAGTTCGTGAGTTTGAGGCCTGCATCGGGCTCCACACTGACAGTGTAGAGCCTGCTTGGGATTCTCTCTCTCCCTCTCTCTCTCTGCCCTTTCCCTGCTCACACTCTGTCTCTCACAATAAATAAACTTAAAAAATCTTTTTTAATAAATTAATTTAAAAAAGGAAAGATGATTCATAATCTTATGAAAGGCAAACAATACATTACTATGTCGTAGCTCAAGGACCTCTCTGTCCACAGCCAGAATTTCACAGGTGCCTAGTATCAATGGAAAACTCCAACTGGAATGTGAGTAAATAGGAGGAGGGATTTTTGACCTTGTTGGGGGGCATTTCACTCTTTCTAGTTGAAGTTTTTCTCTAGTAGCAAATGGTGTGGCTGCCATTTTGCTTTTTACTTACCAAAGTGGCTTCTATGAACACTAAATGTCAGGAGTTCTGTGGGCATACTGTGGAAATGTGTTTGTATCCATCTGTCAGTAAGATTGCCCTTACAAGGCAAGTTGGAGCCGTAAAATTTGCTCTTAAAAGGATTTGTCCACAGTCCTCTAAACCCTCTCTTGCAGGCAGCAGACACATCCCAGTCTGGGACTCTGGAAGGAGAAGAATTTGTAGAGTTCTATAAGGCGTTGACTAAGCGCCCTGAGGTGCAGGAAGTGTTTGAAAACTTTTCAGCTGATGGGCAGAAGCTGACCCTGCTGGAATTTGTGGATTTCCTCCGAGAGGAGCAGAAAGAAGGAGAAAGAGCTTCAGACCTTGCTCTGGAACTCATCGACCGCTATGAGCCTTCAGATAGCGGTAAGAGGGCCAGAGGGTGGAGAGGCACCGGTCACGGGGCGGGGAGGGGGACCAGGGTTAGAAAGGTCCAGAGCCAAGCCGCCTTCTGCCTAGCTCAGGGAAGGCTGAGTCTACCCGTATGCCAGTCCCTGTGCTATCATTTTCCTCTCATCCAACCACTCCCTGGGAAGGAGAGCAGTGATTTCCTTCCCAAGTAAGACAGGAGTCTCCCATCGTGCTGGATCCCTCCAGAGGAAGACCCTTCCTTAAGTCCCCTCTCTTCCACTCTGCTCCTGCTTCACTTTCAGAATAAGTTCTTCCTGGTATCAACGTTTGTCCCCAGGGGAAAAGGGAGATCCTTGGCCTCTTGCCTTGGCTTCTCCTCTAGCGCATATGATTCCTCTTCCTCTAGCTCCTTCATGGTCCCTGTTTGTTGTTTCTTTAAGTGCTGGGTCTCTGCCCTTTCCTGAGCTCTCTCCAAATCTCCGAGTGGTTCTTGAGTCGCTAAGCCCCTGGGGAAGGAAGCTAGTCAGTCCCTGGCTGAGGGGGCGTGATGAGGAGGCCAGTCACCCAGCTTTTAGCAAGCACCACTAACATACGCCCTCTCTGCCCTCAGACCTTTCTCCCTGCCCCTTCAGTGGACATCTCCCTGCCCTCCGTGCCCTTCAGAATAGCAGGAACTGACATTAATAATAGATGATTTACAAGGAACTTTCACATCACTTACTTCATTTAGTCCTCCCTACAACCTTGTAAATCAAAAGCATAATCTTTATTCGGCTTCTGCTAAGTATCCCGTCATGTGCCAACATTGCTACATGCCTTTTCTCTCCTCATCCTTCCAATGGCCTGTTGAAGTGGGTTCTGTTATTAAGTCAGTTGTGCGAAAGAAGAGAACTAGGGTTTAGAAAGATCAAATGAGCTGCTCAAAGCCAACAGCTAATGAGAGGAGGAATCAGGATTCAAACCCGAGTCACTGGACCCTTTCCTCATACCTCTGTGGAGCATGAGGATTAGAGACGAGATGAATGAGAGCTGGACAAGGGACCCACGTTGCCAAGTCTCAACTCCCAACGCCCTTTCATTCATTCGTTCACTCACTACGTCAGCCAATGCTTACTGAGCACCTGTCATGGGCCAGGACCTAGGCTCAGGACCAGAAATACAGCAGGAGGAGGTTGGACAAGGACACTGCCCTCATGGAACTTAGAGTCAAATAGAAAGGGCTGGAATCGCTGATTCCAGATACCTGTTCATGCTCAGAGAAGAAAGGGGGCTATAAGGAAATCATTTCAGAAAACTAAATAGAAGAAGAATGCTGAGGCATTAGAAGTGGGATCTTCCCTTTCCAGTGCAGGATCTGGTAGACATCAGTTACATTTATTCTACTGCCAGTCCTTCTGGATGTTCCCTCCCCTGCATTCACCTGGCAGTTACTATACTCTGGCTGCAGAGCATCGTATCAGCCAGGAGACCTGGGCTCAATTCCCCACTGTACTTCTTTTTTTTTTTTTCCTTTTTCCTTTTTAAAAATTATTTATTTATTTTTAAATTTACATTCAAGTTAGTTAGCATATAGTACAATAATAATTTCAGGAGTAGAATCCAGTGATTCATCCCCTACATATAACATCCAGTGCTCATCCCAACAAGTGTCCTCCTTAATGCCCCTTGCCCATTTAGCCCATGCCCCCACCCACAGCCCCTCCAGCAACCCTCAGTTTGTTCTCTATATTTAAGAGCCTCTTATGTTTTGTCCCCCTCCCTGTTTTTATATTATTTTTGCTTTCCTTCCCTTATGTTCATCTGTTTTGTATCTTAAATTCTACATATGAGTGATATGATATTTGTCTTTCTCTGACTGACTTGTTTCACTTAGCATAGTACCCTCTGGTTCCATCCACGTTGTTGCAAATGGCAAGATTGCATTCTTTTGATTGCTGAGTAATACTCCATTGGATATATAAACCACATCTTCTTTATCCATTCATCCATTGATGGACATTTGGGCTCTTGCCATACTTTGGCTATTGGCGATACTGCTGCTATAAACATGGGGGTGCATGTGTCCCTTCGAAACAGCACACCTGTATCCCTTGGATAAATGCCTAGTAGTGCAATTGCTGGGTCATAGGGTAGTTCTATTTTTAGTTTTTTGAGGAACCTCCATACTGTTTTCCAGAGTGGCTGCACCAGCTTGCATTCCCACCAACAATGCAAAAGAGATCCTCTTTCTCCACATCCTCGCCAATATCTGTCATCATCTGAGTTGTTAATTGTAGCCATTCTGACAGGTGTGAGGTGGTATCTCATTGTGGTTTTGACTTGTATTTCCCTGATGATGAGTGATGTGGACCATTTTTCATGTGTCAGTTGGCCATCTGGATGTCTTCTTTGGACAAGTGTCTATTCATGTCTTTTGCCCATTTCTTCACTGGATTGTTTGATAAGTTCTTTGTAGATTTTGGATACTAACCCTTTATCTGATATGTTGTTAGCAAATATCTTCTCCCATTCTTTCAGTTGCCTTTGAGTTTTGCTGATTGTTTCTCTCACCATGCAGAAGCTTTTTATCTTAATGAGGTCCCAATAGTTCATTTTTGCTTTTGTTTCCCTTGCCTCCAGAGACATGTTGAGTTAGAAGTTCCTGCGGCCGAGGTCAGAGAGGTTTTTGCCTGCTTTCTCCTCTTCCCCACCGTACTTCTTACTAACTGAGTAGCCCTGGGCAAAGTGAGACATGGTTTGCTCATTTGTAAAATAATTGGTTACCAAATGAAATGATGAACATGAGAAGTATCTGGCAACTGTGGATTTACCCTCGTGATTTAAGTTATTACTATCAAGAAGAAAACTTCCTGCCTGACTTCCTGCCACTGCCTTTCTCCATCTCTAGGCCTTGTCAAAGCTGGAGCAAGGAAGCTGGGCATTAGAGTCAAGTTGTTTGGCCTCCCAAGAGAACCCCTCTGCAGTGTTGTTACCCTCAGTGAGACCGCACAGCCCAGTGATATGGGTGTGGCTCAGACACCTGGCTGCCTGGGTTCAAATCCCAGCTCCTTCACTTACTAGTTATGTTACCTAACCTCTCAGGGCAGGTTATATTATATCTGCCTCATCATGTCGGTGAGAGCATTAAGAGAGATGCTGCATGGAACGTCCCAGGTATAAGTGCTCAGTATTAGTTGTCGTTGGTATTGTGTGAAGCCCATGCTGAGATGGGTGAGGGCTATGGAAGGAGTAACAGGACCCTACCATCAAAGAAAGTGTAGTGTAAGGTGATATTGGACAAATACTCTTCAAAATACCATCTGAGAATTGATGATAGGAAGAAACCCTCAGGTCATGGTTGGCAGCAGCTACGCAGCCCAGGGAATAAACCACAGGTACCTCGGTCATGCCACTAAGTCTTTGACTTTGTTTCTCTCTGGTCCTCAGCTTCCCCATCTATAAAATTAACCCTTTGCACTGAATACTATGCTGTCCATTATGGTAACCATGAACTCTGTGTGACTATTTACATTTAGATGAACTAAAATCAGGGTGCCTGGCTGGCTCAGTTGGAAGAGCATGGGACTCTTAATCTCCGGGTCATGAGTTCAAGCCCACACTGGGTGTAGACATTACTTAAAAGAATAAATAAATTAAAACTTAAAAAATAATAATTAGCTAAAGTCAAAATTTTAAATTCAGTTCTTCAGTCACACAACCACATTTCAGGTGCTTGGTAGCCATATGTGTTTAGAGGCTACCATACTGGATGGCACAGAATAGAACATTTCCATCATTGCAGAAAGTTCTATTGGATAGCACTGGATTAGAATGATGTTTAGTTTTGTTTTTAACTAATGCTTTTTTTTTTTTAAGCTTATATATTTTTGAGAGAGACAGAGAGACCATGAGTGGGGGAGGGGCAGAGAGAGAAGGAGAGAGAATCCCAAGCAGGCTCCCCGCTCAGCACAGAGCCTGACATGGGGCTCAATTCCACAACTGTGAGATTGTGACCTGAGCTGAAATTAGGAGTTGGATGCTCAACCACCTGAGCCACCCAGGCACTGCTGGACTAGAATGATCTTAACGATTCTCCTTGTAACTTTAACTTTCTCTGAGGGCGGCGATGATCGAAGTGACAGTGGGTGGGGCACATTTTGGGATCTAGAGGCTGGGAGTGGACACCATCTGTAAGTCAGGACTCTGGAAGAGGGGGTGGAGTGAAAGACGGGCTGGGGATGTGCTGGGATGCTCTCACTCAGAGCTTCTCACTCTGGCATTCCCCTGCTCCCCACCTTAGGCAAAGTGCGACATGTGCTGAGCTTGGATGGCTTCCTCAGCTACCTCTGCTCGAAGGATGGAGATGTCTTCAACCCAGCCTGCCTCCCCATCTACCAGGATATGACTCAACCCCTGAACCACTATTATATCAACTCCTCTCACAACACCTACCTAGTGGGGGACCAGCTTTGTGGCCAGAGCAGCGTCGAAGGATATATACGGTGCAGCGGGAAGGGCTCCAGCTCATGAGAAGGGGCCATCTGTGCTCTCAGTAGCTAACAGGGATTGAGAAGATGTCCGGGGGGGGGGGTTGGGGCTGACGATCCCTGGATCCCTGGGAGACTTGAAGGACATGTTGAAGACTGACAGGAGACTAGTATTGAAACTCTATGGGTATATAGAGCTGCTTTCTCTTTCATAGGCTATGAAATGCCCCTGGAACCCAGAGGTCCTGACAGGTTTATTTTGAACAAATAAAGTAAATGTTACACAAAAAGTAGTAGCGCATAGAAGTTAGAAACGTATGTTCTGGAGTCGGACCATTTGAGGTCAAATCCTAGCTCTCTCAGAGCTTGGTACTCTGGTTCTAAGTACTTAACCCCTCTGTACTTCAGTTTCCCCTTCTATGAAATAGGGATGATAACAATGCCTATTCTGTCTGAGTTGTGAGGACTTTTTAAAATGTTTGTTTATTTATTTTTGAGTGGGGCTGGGAAAGGGCAGAGAGAAGGAGACAGAGAATCCCAAGCATGCTCCACATTGTCAGCACAGACCCCGATGTGGGGCTCGATCTCACGAACCTCAGATCATGCATGACCTGAGCTGAAATCAAGAGTCGGACACTTAACTGACCGAGCCACCCAGGCTCCCCCTGAGTTGTGAGGATTAAATGAGATAATCCATGTGTTAATAGCTAATAAGTGGTATCTTCTTTTATTGTGATTATCTGTGGCTAGATTGAATAGTCGAGATATCTTGACTTACAGTGCCAGCAACTGAACTAGCAGCTTCAGGGTATACAAAGATTAGTGAAATATATTGTTTCTGCCCCAGGACATTCAGTAGAGAAAATAAAGTATAAATTTACTGAGAATTTGAGGGGTGCTTGTCTGGCACAGTTGGTAGAACATGCAACTCTTGATCTTGGGGTCGTGAGTTCAAGCCCTATGTTGCGCATAGAGCTTACTTTGAAAACAAACAAATAGGGGCGCCTGGGTGGCTCAGTTGGGTTAAACATCCGACTTTGGCTCATGTCATGATCTCACAGTTTGTGAGTTCCAGCCCCACGTCAGGCTCTGTGCTGACAGCTCAGAGCCTGGAGCCTGCTTCGGATTCTGTGTCTCCTTCTCTCTCTGCCCCTCCCCCACCTGTGCTCTGTCTCTCTCTGTCTCTCAAAAATAAATAAATGTAAAAACAAACAAACAAATTTCCTAAGAGTTTAAATAACTCAGGGGCCGCAGAACGATACACAACCAGAACACCAGAAGCATCATGAGGCAATATGTGATGACTTGCTGAAGGCAACCTGTGAGTTAGGTGGGCTGGGGGTGGGGGGGTGGAGGTGGTGAGAGCTGTAACAGTGTTCCAGTGGACAGAGAAAGGCCCACGGAGATGTAGCATGAAAGGGTCTTAACAGATAAGTGCCGGCGAGCACTGTTCTCTCCAGAGTGGGTAAGGGTCCCCAGACGGAAGAGGAGACCTTAACCTCTCCGTCTCCTGGTGTTTGGGGTTTTTTGCAGGGCCCTGAAGAGGGGGTGCCGCTGTGTGGAGGTGGATATATGGGACGGACCTAGTGGGGAGCCTATCGTTTACCATGGACACACCTTGACCTCCCGCATCCCGTTCAAAGATGTCGTGGCCACTGTAGCACAGTACGCCTTCCAGGTAGGAGCCCCGGGATGAGCATACTGGTGAGGGAAGATGATCTGAGGGAGGAGTGGCTGGCTCTGGATCTTCAGAGGGTAGAGGGATACAGGGGAGGTCATATCAAATAGCATATATGTGCAACTGAAACATCAGGCGAATATTAAGGGATTATGAATAAGGGTTGGGTATGTCACCAGTAATTAGTAGTCAGAGAGGCTATTGCTAGAGATTAGTAACTAGTACCTTGAATAACTGTCACCTATTTGGGAGAGGGTGGATAAGGAAGCAGAGAAGATGGTGGGTAGGGCTGGGGGACAAGAGGAATCGGGAGATGAGAGTGTAACATGAGCACATAGTTAGGGGAATGGCCTAGCCTTCTAAACACTCAAAGGTCCCAGAGGGACCTGGGTCAGACCTGGTACAAGTCTCAGATTTGGGATCCCAAGAGTGACTTTTTAATTTTTCTTCTTATTTAATTATTTATTTATTTATTATTATTATTTTTTTTTTTTTGAGAGAGAGAGAAAGAGCATGCACAAGTAGCAGGGAGGCAGAAGAGGGGCGGGGAGAGAATTCCAAGCAGGTTCCAGACTCTTAGCCTGGAGCCTGACACTGGACTTGAACTCACCAACCGTGAGATCATGACCTGAGCCGAAATTAAGAGTCGGGCACTTAACCGACTCTGCCACCCAGGCGCTCCCCCAACAGTGACTTTTAAACATGAGGTGGGCCCCAGACCCAGCAAGACCTCCTTGACACCTGGAATCGGGTCAGAGGAGTTTAGCCATCAGGGTACTCCGCTGAGTGAGTCACCAGGGGAGGCCTGGAGACGCAAGGAAGTTACAGGCTATAGAACTCTGGCTCCAGCGTCCCCTCCCTTCCCTATCAGACATCAGACTACCCAGTCATCTTGTCCCTGGAGAACCACTGCACCTGGGAGCAGCAGCAGGTCATGGCGCTTCATCTGACCGAGATCTTGGGGGAGCAATTGCTGAGCACAACCTTGGACGGGCTGCTGCCCACTCAGCTGCCCTCGCCTGAGGTAGGCGCCCTGTTCCCCGAGCCCAGGCTCTACCGTGGCTTCCATACCCTCCCCATCTCGGCTCCTTCCTCCATGCCCCTCTTTTCCCTTCTCCTCACCCTCAGATGGATTATCCTTCTCTTTAGTATCTTGGAGACAACTTTTTTTTAATTAAAAAATTTTTATTTTAGAGAGGGAAAGAACATGAGCAGGGGAGAGGGACAGAAGAAGAGAGAAAGAGAGAGAGAGAGAGAGAGAGAGAGAGAGAGAGAGAATCCCAAGCAGTCTCCACGCTCACGTGGAGCCCAGTGTGGGGCTCAATACCATGACCTGATGTCCCAAGAATTTTAATTTTAATTTTTTTATTTTTTAATTATTATTATTTTTTTCAACGTTTTTTATTTTTATTTTTGGGACAGAGAGAGACAGAGCATGAACGGGGGAGGGGCAGAGAGAGAGGGAGACACAGAATCGGAAACAGGCTCCAGGCTCTGAGCCATCAGCCCAGAGCCTGACGCGGGGCTCGAACTCACGGACCGCGAGATCGTGACCTGGCTGAAGTTGGCCGCTTAACCGACTGCGCCACCCAGGCGCCCCTAATTTTTAAAAAATACAATTGAATACAGAATTGTTTATAGTTCTCTAAATTTTAAATCAATTATTTACTTCTTATTTCTTTTTTCAATGGAAATATCTTTTTTTTTCCTGATAGTTCATAATTATTGTAGACTATACAAACAATATACAGAAAGGGAAGTCCCCCACCATAATCTCAGCCTCTCCCAAAACAGCTGTCAATAGATTTTTAAGGTTTATTTATTTTGAGAGAGAGAGAGAAAGAGAGAGAGAGAGAGAGAGAGAGAGAGAGAGAGAATATGAGTGGAGGAGGGGCAGAGAAAGAAGGAGAGAAAATCCCAAGCAGACTCTATGCTCCACAGTAAGCCTGATCCGAGGTCGATCTCACGACCCTGAGATCATGACCTGAGCTGAAATCAAGAGCTGGAAAGCTTAGCTGACTAAGCCACCCAGGTGCCTGTCAATAGTTTTTTTTTAAATGCTTATATAAACATGTATGTGTATGTATATTTATGTTTTTAAAAACGTGCATGGGGTCCTTTTCTATATCCCTTTTATATTTCACATACCGTATATATCATGGATGTCTTTTCATGTATAATTTTGCTCCTTCTAATAGCTGTTCTATTTCCTATGTGGTATTCTATTTTCTGTTATGAACCATCGTTTATTCAACCAGTAAATGGTAATCATTCAGGTTGTTGCTAAGTTTTCATTTTTACATACAGCTTTGTCCATTTATTCTTTCTGTGAGATGGGTTTCTAGAAGTAAAATTGCTGGGTTGGAGAGTTTGCATGTTGATATTTTGGTAATTATTACCAAGTTGCCCCCGGAGGGAAAAAACCAAATTGCATTCCAACCAACAGTGTAAGAGAATGACTACAAACAACTCCAGTAGTGAGATGATTCATAGTGGCAAATGTGGAAAAAAAAGAAAAGAAAGAAAGAAAAGTTCAAGTTTTTTAAAAAGAAAGGTCTATATTTTCTTCTTTTGGATTAATTTATATTATTTACCCACTTTTATTGGAGTTTATAATCTTTTTTTAAATTTTATTTTAGATAGAGCTCATACAGGGGAGGGAGGGGCAGAGGGGGAGAGAGAGAGAGAGAGAGAGAGAGAGAGAGAGAGAGAGAGAGAGAGAGAGAGAATCTTAAGCAGACTCATGCTCAGCATGGAGTCTGACTTGGGGCTCAATCCCATGACCCAAGCCAAAATCAAGAGTTAGACACTCAACTGACTGAGCTACCCAGGAACCCCAGGTCACCCTGGGTTTGTAATCTTTGTTGATACATAACAAATTTGTTTGTTTGTTTTACAGAGATGATTCCTAAGCAAGAAACTGTAGTTACGGTTTTATTTATTTATTTATTTATTTACTTACTATTTATTTATTTATTTATGAGAGACAGAGGGAGAGAGAGCGTCAGCAGGGGAAGGACAGAGAGAGAGGGAGTCACCGAATCTGAAGTGGGCTGCAGGCTCTGAGCTGTCAGCACAGAGCCCAATGTGGGGCTCGAACACATGAACCATGAGATCATGACCTGAGCCAAAGTATGATGCTTAACTGACTGAGCCACCCAGGCATCCCTGTTTGTTTGTTTGTTTTATTATTTTTAAGTAGGCTCCACGCTCAATGTGGGGCTTGAACTCACGACCCTGAGATGAAGAGTCCCCTGCTCTCCCAACAGAGCCGGTCAGGTGCCCCTATTTTTTAAATGTTAAAGATATAAATGCTTTGGAAAATATCTGTTTTTGCAGTCTTTGCTTTTGGACTATTGCCTCTTCTGCCTTATTGGGGATTTTTTTTTAATGTTTATTTATTTTTGACAGAGAGAGAGAGAGAGAGAGAGACAGAGCACAAGTGGGGGAGGGGCAGAGAGAGAGGGAGACACAGAATCTGAAGCAGGCTCCAGGCTCCGAGCTGTCAGCACAGAGCTCGACGCAGGGCTCGAACCCACAAATTGTGAGATCATGACCTGAGCCGAAGTCGGAGGCTCAACCGACTGAGCCACCCAGGCGCCCCATGCCCTACTGGGGATTTGAAGCTTTATGTAGTCAAATCTGCCAGTCTTTTTTATGTCTTCTGAGTTTTCATCTCCTGGTTTTTTTTCTTCTTTTTTCCACCTCCTGTTTCTAAAGGCTTTCCCACTGAAAGATTATTCAAAAAGATTCTCTATTTTTTTCTGATACTCTTAGTTCTTTACATTTAAATCTTTAATCTGGGAGAAATCTTCAAATGTGAGGTAGGGGTCCCATGTATTGTTTTCCAAATGGATAGGGATGTTACAAGTTGGCTTAAGGATAGGGAATCCCTACTCTATGTATCATGCAGCGCCCCCCCCCCCCAATGGGCACTCCTGACCACCCACTTCCCCTGTCTTTGAGGTGGTCCCATCAGAGCAGTGGGCACTGCATGGTCCCCAGGAGGGGCCCAGAGCAGACAAGTAAATAAGTCCCTTCATTTCCACCCCCAGGAGCTTCGGAGGAAGATCCTGGTGAAGGGGAAGAAGCTACAGACCCTTGAGGAGGACCTCGAGGAAGAGGAAGAGGAGGAAGTGCTGGAGTCTCAACTGGAGGGAGAGCAGGAGGCTAGGCCAGAGCTGGAGGCCCAGTTTGAGTCTGAGCCCCAGGAGCTGAGCCCCCGCAGTAAGGACAAAAAGAAGGACAAGGTGGGCCAGGAGGGTGGTCTTTCCGCTCTAGCACTGGGTTGGTCTGTACCATAAGCTGAGTTCATGTGTGGAGAGCCAAGGAGCAAAACGCCCCTTACCCCCAGTAAACGAGGTATAGGGATGGCATCACTATGTATGGTCAGAGAGAGAGAGAGAGAGAGAGAGAGAGAGAGAGATTGCAGTGGCTTTCCAACTTCTTTGGGCCATGAAATCTTTTTTGAATGAAATCTTATACGGGTGCTCTGTATACAAGAGATAAATGTGGAGCTGTCCTAGGTGGAGCACCTATGTGGCTCTCTCCTGGGTCCCCCCACTGACTCCTGAGATATCTTTTTAAAATAACAATTTTTTGGGGCGCCTGGGTGGCTCAGTCGATTGAGTGGCCAACTTCAGCTCAGGTCATGATCTCGCGGTCTGTGAGTTCGAGTCCCGCGTCGGGCTCTGTGCTGGCAGCTCAGAGCCTGGAGCCTGTTTCAGATTCTGTGTCTCCCTCTCTCTGACCCTCCCCCATTCATGCTTTGTCTCTCTCTGTCTCAAATAAACGTTAAAAAAAATTTAAAAAATAAAATAAAATAACAATTTTTTAATGTTCATTTTTTGAGAGCGGCAAGTTCAGGTGGGGGAGGGGCAAAAGAGAAAGACACAGAATCCAAAGGCTTTGAGCTGTCAGAACAGAGCCTGACATGGGGCTTGACCCCAGAAACCAAGAAATCATGACTTGAGCTGAAACTAGATGCTTGACCGAGTCATCCAGGCGCCCCTCCTGAGACATCTTTGTACTAATTCTCAATCTTCTTAAAGGCCAGATTGAAAACCACTGGTGTGGGGAGAGCAGGGAGAGGAGAGGGAAGGAGGGAGGAAAGGAGGGAGGGAGGGAGAGAGAGAGGACAAAAACACGCTCTACTGTATTGGGTAAGTAGGGCTTAGTGGAGGGACGCCTGTGGCCTCATCTAAAATGAGCTTAGAGAAAGCTTCTTGGAAAAGGTGACTCTGAGAAGGGGCTGGAAATGACCAAAAAGAAGGAACAGAAAGTCAGGGAAGGAGAAGGTTTCAAGAAGGCTGTGCCAGGGTGGTCCAACTCCCTGTGGGGAAGGGGTGCCATTGGTGGGTCCACCAAGATCCTGGTTTGAAGTCTGCATTTCCTTCTCATGCGCTTCCTTGACTTAGCTGACTAACTGCTGGCTTACCCTGTCCTCTCTGGGGCTGTGGTGTCTAACCTGCTACCATGTCCAGGGAAGGAAATGGGAATTCAGGAGACAAATGTAACGCTATTACTCTGGGACCCTCATATCCTTCCAGGTGTGACTTCCATGCCCATTTGCATACCTTGCATATCTGTCTGGGTTTGACCAAAATTCACTATTGTTTGAAAAGATGAGAGGTAGGGAGGATGACACCCCTCTGCTTAAAAATCATTACAAACCTGTTGCCCAGAAAGTAACAGTAGAGCAGACGCTTTAAGCCCAGAAGCTGAAACCAGTCCCATCAGTGTATGTAGACTGCCTTTATTCCCATTCCCATCCCCAGGTTGTGATGTGTCCGCCGTTTTGTACGCCTATCTGTTGTCAGATTATGGTTCAGGCTCCTAGTTCCAAGCCTGAGTCCCTTCTCTTTCCCAAGCAGGTGAGGCAGGAGGGGGAATGCAATGGGGAGGCAGTGGGCAGAGGCTCAGGCTGGGTGGGGAAATTCAGATCCTGGCCACCGGCCCCTTCCTCTCAGATCGCTGAGGGTTCAATTTCATCTTCCTATTTTCTCCTTTTCCAGAAATCCAAACCCATCATGTGTCCATCCCTCTCTGCCCTGGTTGTCTACTTGAAGGCCGTCTCATTCCACAGCTTCACTCACTCGAGGGAGCACTACCGCTTCTATGAAACATCATCTTTCTCTGAAACCAAGGCCAAGAGCCTCATCAAAGAGGCTGGTCAGGACCGAAAGGGAGGGCCAGGGAGGGAATTGGGATGAGTAGGGTCAGGATGCTGGGCAGGCAGATGAGTCCCAAGAAAGAGGACAAAGGGACTAAGGAGAGACGAGGGAGCTACGAAACTCCTCAGAGTAGGCACAGGGACAGGAGTTATGAGTAGTGGGCTCATGGCTCCAGGGGGAGGGAAGCTGGGGAGACGGGTCAGGATGGAACAGAGAGGCACGGTGAAGCCTTCCGGAGCTGGCCTTGTGAGGTGCTGGGCACAAGAGTGAAGTACCTGGGGCCAGGGAAGTGGTGGAATCCACTCCATTGCCATCTCCCTACTATATCCCTTTTGCAGGCAATGCGTTTGTGCAGCACAACGCCTGGCAGTTAAGCCGTGTGTATCCCAGTGGCCTGAGGACAGATTCGTCCAACTACAACCCCAGGAACTCTGGAATGCGGGTTGCCAGATGGGTAAGGGGTCAGCAGGGACAAGGAGGAGGGAGGGGAAGGGCCACAGGTGGCAAGAGGGCCGGGGAATGCTTGAAGTGTGCTAGGCTGAGAAAGATGCTAAAGGGGTGTTCCCAGCAGGCCCTCTTCTACCCATTTCCTTACTCCCCTGAAAGAGGGTCTAGATGGTTCCTGAGATACATCCTTCCTTCCTATTCTCCTGGGGCTCTCAGTGGCTATGAATGTGCAGACCGCGGGGCTGGAGATGGACATCTGTGATGGGCTCTTCCGCCAGAACGGTGGCTGTGGCTATGTGCTGAAGCCAGACTTCCTGCGTGACATCCAGAGTTCCTTCCACCCAGAGAGGCCCATCAGCCCTTTCAAAGCCCACACCCTCCTAATCCAGGTACCTTGGGAGAGGAGAAACTGTCAGGCAGAGCCTAGGGTAGCTGGGATAGAAGCAGGGGGAGGAGATGGCTGGGCCCGGTGGGAGTGTGATGGGTGAATTCCTCACAAGGCAGCACAGCCCAACTGTGAACAGTGTGGTCTTTGGAGCCAGTTGCCTCGGTTCAAGTCCGTTCATGGGCTGTGTACCTCTGGGGAGGTTCCTTAACCTCTGGCTCCTCACCTGCAGAATGGGGGTATGATACCACCCACCTCAAAGGGTTGTTGTGATTAACATAAAGTGCCTACAACAATGTCTGGTGCAGAGTAAATGCTGGAAAGGGGTTGCTGATGTTAACATACCTGCTTCCAAACCTTGTTAAATTTCTACTTGGATGCATTTTAAATTGCAGGTAGATTACTAGAAGAGAATATATTACTCAAATCCAGAAGCCGTAGCGCAAGGTCCTGTGTATCCCCGCCCCCCCTCCCCTGGGTGTAAGAGTGAGCTGGAGCGGGGCTGGGAACAGGAACTATTGAGGTTCCAAGTCCTGCTTACAGGTGATCAGTGGTCAGCAACTCCCCAAGGAGGACATGACTAAAGAGAGGTCCATTGTGGATCCACTGGTGAGAGTTGAAATCTTCGGTGTCCGCCCAGACACAACCCGGCAAGAGACAAGCTACGTGGAGAACAATGGTGAGACTGGGCAGTGCTGGGGGTAGGGGAGGAACATGGCCGTTTTCCTACCATGCTGCCCTCCATGAAGCACAGTCCCGGTCACCACCCCTCTCCCACCCCCAAGGGGAGCAGTGTAGAACGGGACAAAAAAGGGCTCGGACATCTTGGGTCTGAGTCCTGGTCCCTTACTTACAAGCTCCAACAGTGTGGGCAAATTGCTCACCCACTCTGGGTTTCCATTGCCTCACCTCGACTCCCTCACACTGATTGCTCTGAAAATCACAGTGGCCCAGGATGGGCTTAAAGAAAACCGCCAATGATCTGTCCCTTCATTCCCACCGTCTTTCACCCCCTCTTCAGGTTTTAATCCATACTGGGGGCAGACACTATGCTTCCGGGTCCTGGTGCCTGAACTGGCCCTGCTGCGTTTTGTGGTAAATGATTACAACTGGAAAACCCGACACGACTTTATTGGGCAGTACACACTTCCTTGGACCTGCATGCAACAAGGTGGGCCGGTCCCCCAAAGCCTGGCCAGCGGTCCAGCTCCGGCTCCCTTCCTAATGCTGTCCTCCTGCCCCTTTCCAGGCTACCGCCACATACACCTACTCTCCAAGGACGGCACCAGCCTCCATCCAGCCTCCATCTTTGTGCATATCTGCATCCGGGAAGGACTAGAGGGGGATGAATCCTAAGGCGGGCACTTCTTGGGAAGGGTGGGTGCGCTGGCTTGAGACGGTAAGAAAAACCTGGAAGGATGCTCCAGAAGGCAAACACAGGTGGTAAAAACCAAGTTTCGGGTTGTGCATTCCTAAGCACAAAATTACCTCACCTTTCCTAACAAGCAAATCTAGGACCTGATTTTTCACTCTCTCTCTCTTCCCTTTCTTCGTTTTTCCACCTGTGGTATCTTTTCTGCCCCTTTCTTTGCATACTCTCTGCTGGACTTCCTTCCTCTTGCCACAGCCTCAATCCCATACCTCAGTCCCAAAGGATGAATCTCTTTCATCAACCCTGGCTCAAACGATGGTTGCCACCAGAAACCCAGAGAGGGGCTTGGAGCAGAGAAACACTAAGAGGCATTATCCCCTCCACACTAACTTCCTTAAAGCTCAGAGCCAAGGAAAGGATAGACCAATCCTCCAGGTTCCCCAGGCAGAGGCTGGGGAAGGAGACCTGACCCCAAGACTACACGGACTCTCAAGAGAACACTGCACAGCTGAGTCCCCACTGGACTGCTCTTCCCTAGTCCCACTTGTATAAACAGAGCTTTTCTCCCCAGTTGTGCTTGAGTATGGTCTGTCACTGTCGGGCAAGAGGAAGTATGAAGGTTGGGAGACATTCAGGTAGACAGGTGGGCTAGGGAAAGGGTAGGAAAATAAGACATTTCCAGGGGCCCCTGCATGTGCTACATAATGTAGAAAGGTTCATTAGTATAGCTTCTAAGGGCAAAAGGAGGAGACAAAGGGTATGTGATCCCAACCCTGCTGAGGTTTATACCTGGAATCATCCTGGTTTACATCTGTTGTCCCAGCATAATTACTAAAAGTACCCTCTTTCATTTTCCCAGTGTGTCCCAGTGTAGATGATTAATCATCCAGTCATTGTGAGGTCTGGATTAGAGATTCACACCAGCCCCCAAGTCCTCTGCATTTCACACTACCCTGTACTTTAACTCTAGTGTCACTGCTGAGCCAGGCTGAGGACAGACAGATGCTGAAATAAACCTGCTTCTAGGAACAGGCTTAGTGGGGGGCAGTCCTCCCTCTATAGGTAGACCAAGGAACTTGGCAAGAAGGAGCAAGGCAAAGGCCTAGACAGGTTCAAGGACAGAGAGAAAACAGACCTGGCCCATTTCAGAATCACGCAGTGAAAATGGAAGGAGACAAAGGAGAGGCAGAGGTCTGAGAGGGAACAGGGCAGATCAAGAGGACAACCTGGGAATGGTAAGTCAGGGACGTGGACGAGTCTATAAGCTAGTAATCACTCTGTTTAACATGCTTTAGAGAGCATCAGGCACAACAGCACATGCAGGTAGATACAACTGTTTTGAGGGCATTGAAAGAAAACAGACTTGACAGCAAGAAGAAAGGGGACGACAGAATGGGTAAAACTAGCATCTTAGGGCCAGGGACTTTGGGGGAGGGATGGTGAAGAAAGCAGGAACTCATGGGTTAAAAACACAGTGTGCCGCGACAGGAAATCAATTTGTGGTCCATGTTGCTCTTTTATATATATGGCCATCAACTTCAAAGTACTAGAGCCTGAGTCCCAGGAGGCCTGCAGCCCCCTCCCCGGGCGCCTCGAAGCTAGCCCCTCCTCTGGCCCTGAGCTCCAGGCTCGCTCTGCCTCCAGTCAGTCTGCACTGCACGTCTTGGACCACACCCTCCAAGAGGTGGGGTAGGCTCTCAGCCCTCTGGTCCAGTTGGAGGAGCAGCAGGAGCAGGGGGGCTGGGGTCCTCCAACTGCACGTCATGCAGGTGCACTGTGGGGGTGGTGGGGTCTTTGCCCACTCCTTGGTTTGGGTCGGCCTGGTCGGGGTGGTGCCTGCGCACATGCTTAACCACCTGGAACTTCTGCTTGGCCTTGTAGCTGCAGAGGCGGCAGAAGAAGGGGTGGCGGTCGGTGTGGGTGAGGGCGTGATGGCGCAGGCCGGCAGCCCAGCGGAAAGCACGGTGGCACACGTTGCACACATAGGGTTTGGCCTCGCTGTGCTTGCGGAGGTGGGTGCGCAGTAGGAAGCGGGTCTTGAAGGCCTTGCCACACTGCTCGCACATGAAGGCCCGGGCTTCCCGATGCCGCGTCTCCTGGTGCACACGCAGCGCATCAGCCCGGTTGGTACAGTATTCACACTCGGGACACTGGTATGGCTTCAGTCCTGGGGGACAGGGCGAGGACAAGGAACAAATTACTGCTGAAGGGAGTCGAACAATGCTCAGTGTGCCGGAAGAGTCGCCGTGATCCCAGGACACAAAGAACACAAGCAGCATGGTGACTAACGACTGCATCTTTAGAATGTTCCAGTCCCCTCTGACATTTCTATGCCCTTCTCCCAAAACAGCCCCTTGTATACAGCGGGTGCTCAATGGATGCTGATAACCGATTCCCAAGTAGCCACCTGACAGCAACAAATATTCACTCAAATATGACAGGGTTTCCAAATGGGAGATTCTAACCCCCTTTTGATCATGGGGTCCTCATGCAACTTGGAAATCCATTTAAATACAACTCCTTGTCCAACCCAAACAGGAAAATAAAATGTTTAAGAAGGAAGAGCTAGAGGCAAAAGAAGTGTCATTCATAGATGCAGAGTGCCTTGAAATGCATCTGGTTACTTCCTTTACATGAGGGGATCATACACAGTAATCACAAGCACGGCATCATTAAGTCTTTCCTGAGAAGCCATAGTTCATGGACTCCGTACCCAGAAGAAAAAAAAGAAGTCAAAACAAGTGAACCCTTCACATTCTCTTTGTTACCCATGACAGCCCATCGTGTCTGCAGGAACCAAGGAGACCTCCTTCAGTCACACATTTGAGTTCTCAATGGGAGGTGGGTAACCTAGGGCCATGAAGCTTTTACACAGTGCAGACGCATAGGCTCCCAGGTTCACCTCTCTTCTGATTCTGATAGGTCTTCAGTGGGCAGGGAAGCTATTCTGGCCATTCAGCCTCCCTCCCTCCTACCACCAATGTGAAAAACTGATGTGCACCCTGAACCTGACTAAGGACACCCACAACCTCAAGGAGGCTGGGTGTGCCAGAGAATGGGGGAACCCCTTGGGCCTGTTGAAACCGCACAGACTCACCTGTGTGCTTGGTCATGTGGTACTTGAGCTGGTTGACCCACTTGCACTTGTAGCCACAGTCAGGGCACAGATACTTGCGTTCTTCCTTGTGGATCCGCATATGGTACTGGAGGAGGGAAGAGCAGAGTATGCCCAGAAAATGCGTACCCTTGACACTCAAAGGATGTGCTCCCATCCCGGCCATACTTCTGTTACCAAGCAGGCTCCCCAGTCTGGCCATGTGGACACCAACCTAACCCACTGGGCCTACCTCTTGGTCTGCCCTATCTCAGCTCTGCCACTTGCTACCTGTGTCTTTGGGGGCTTAACCTCTACCTCACAGTTTATTAACCTGTGAAATCAACTGCAGAAGAAATAGCAAAAGCAATTCTATCTTGTGTTTTGGAAGGACTAAAATTCGTATCCAGCATACAATAAGTGCTCAATAAATGTTAGCCATTATCACGGAGATTACCACCCAACTATTACCTGCCTTCATCACATACCAAGCACGTATGACGGAATTTTATCTCTGTTAACAACTCTGTGCAGTATTCTCTTCCTTTTACACACGAGGCTTGACGAAAGTCCCAGAGCTCATAGCTGCGAGTTGGGATCAGGGAAGTCCCCAGGGCCCCGACCTTACCTTGAGTCGAGAAGGGTCAGCACAGGCATAGGGACAGAGGTGACAGCGGTAGGGCTTTTCCCCGGTGTGGATGCGGCTGTGCCAGGTGATCTTCTGCCGGTTCTTGGTGCTGTAAGCACAGTCGGTGCACTTGTAGAGCCGGGTGCCCCCGTGCCCTTTCACGTGGTGGTCCAGCACGAGCTGATGGCGGCACGTAAAGTCACAAAAGGGGCAGCGCAGGGGGGGCTGGCTGGCACCTGCACTGCCCTCCGAGGCCGCTGCCGCCTCATGCTGTTCCAAGTAGTGCTTCACCAGGCCCGCCCGCTCCCGGGCAGCGAAGTCACAGAGCTGGCAGCGGTGGCTGAAATGCTGCTGTCTCCGGTGCTCATCCAGTGCCGGCCGGCTGGGGAAGGCCTCCTGGCAGGCCCCGCACTCCAGCCGCGGGTGCTGTTTCCGGGTGTGTCCTCGCAGGCTGGCGGGGCTGGGGCACAGCAACCCACAGCGGGAGCAGTGCAGGGGGCCCTCGGTGGCCTCTGCAGGAGAGCCGGGGGCGGGGGGCGCAGGCTCAGGATGTCGGCGCAGGGCATGCTGCTTGAGTGCCGTCTCGGAACTGAACTGGGCCTCACACCGGGGGCAGGCAAAGGCAGGAGTGCCCCGGTGGCAACTGTTGACGTGGCGAGTGATGTCATGGCGAAGGTAGCCACTGTAGTCACAGAGGGGACAGAAGTGGGTGGGTGTTTTGTCATGTACCCTTAGCCGGTGCAAGCGCAGTTTTGAGTTGGTACCAAATGTCTGGGGACAGGAGCTGCAGGGGATGCGGCCAACACCTGTGTGTCGCGACTGGTGTGCCTCCAACCGGTACCGTCTGGTGGTGGAAAAGTCACAGAAGGGGCACTGGTGCGGCTTCACTCCCTCGTGCTTGAGCCGCCGGTGCTGCTGTAGGCACCGGCCCTGCTTACAGGTGAAGCCACAGTCCCCACACTGCAGAGGGGGCCGGGGCCCACGGGCAGGAGCCGTGCTAGGGTGCCTCCGCTTCTGGTGTAGCCTCAGGGCGGCAGCGGCGGCAGTGGTGAACGTGCAGAGGCCACAGTGCAGCTCGCCGGACCCCTCGAGGGGGCAGCCCCGGGTCTGGTGAGTCCTCAGAGCCCGCTCCTGCTGGCAGCTGAAGGGACACGTGGGGCAGGAGAAGCGCGCCCCCTTCTGCTTTGGCACCGCAGTCGTGTCCCCATTCCCAGGGCTGCGCTCTGTGCTGCCGCTGTTTAGGGGAGCGGAGCCTCCATCGCTCAGGAGGGATGCAACGGGCTGGGTCTGGGCGGCCCCCCGCTTTCCTCCCCCGCCACGTCCCCCCCGGCAGCCTTCGGCCACGTGAGAGGTAATGGAGGAGAGCCGAGAACAGAGGAACGTGCAGGAGTTGCAGTGAAACTTGCCCTGCTCGAAGTGGAACTTCTCAGGCGTCTCTTCGGGTGAGGGGTTTCCTGCAGGAGGGACTGCAGGGACACACAGTGTGCCAGGAGGCTCCTCTACTTCCGGCTCCCTGGGAGGCACAGAGGGAGCATCTTTTGGGAGCACCAGCTCTACTTCTAATGGCGCAGGTGGGGGCTTCCCACCTTCCACATCCCCTGAGTCCTGGGTGCCCGGGGGCGGAGGACGCAGAGGGACGGGTGAACTTGGTCTGGGTAAGCCCTTGTTCTTTCTGAGCAGAACAGGGCACTTCTTCAGCAGGTGGGTGCTGAGGCCACGCTGTTGCTTGAAGCTAGCCCCACACTCAGGGCACAGCAGGGGCTCTCGGCGGCCCTGGCACCCAGTCCTGGAGTGCACACTCAGGGCCTTCTCCCGGCGGGTGATAAAAGGGCAGTGCGGGCAGCGGAAGGCCCGCCCCTCTCCCTGTATCACAACCATCTGAACCCGCCCCTCCAGCACCAGAGCCTCTGCTTGCTCTTTGTCCTGTCTCCGCAGGGCCTTGAGTAAGGACTCTGACTCTGGGAACTGGGGGAGGGGAGCGGTCTCAGCAGGCAGAGCTGCCTTGAAGGTTCCCACCCAGCTGTCAGGGGCCTCCTCTGAGGAAGGGGGGTTTCTGGGGCTTTCAGGGGCTGGCTTTTCCAGAACGGGCTCTTCTTCAGCATCCAAACCAGACGTCCCAGCACCTTCAAAGGTAGACAGCTCTGTCAAAGTTGCACCTGGCCCTTCCAGTCTCAGGGGCCCCGAGGGGTCCAGGGGCCTGAACTCCGCAGGTGCGGGTTCAGTGATCTCCTCAAGGGGCGGCTCAGCCACGGGCTCCAGCTCCACCCCCAGGGCCTCGAGGTGCAGCGTGCAGCCACCTTCATCTGCCTCGGCCGGACTGGGGCTGCTACCCAGGTCGTCCCCCCGCGGAACCTCGCTGCCAGCCGGTCTCCCGGCGCGGTCCTCCTCACCGGGCTCCGGCGGGGCCCGGTCCACGTTGGGGTCCACCACAGTCCCGGGGTCACGGTCTGGCGCCTCAGGCTGGGGAGACAGCTGGCTCGAGGGCTCTGAGTCTGGCGGGGGTGTCGGGCACTGCCTGGCCCCCTCCGGTTCCTGGCTGGCAGAGCGGAGCTGCCACACCTGGTCCCCGGGCACGTAGCCGTGGGCCTTGCGCTTGTGGAAGAAGAGGGTGGTGTTGCTGAAGGTGCGGTAGTCGCAGAGGGCACAGCGGAACTCCCGGAGGCGGGTGTGCTTGCAGTTCTCGTGGCTCAGCAGGGCCTGCTTGTGGCGGCTCTGGTAGCTGCAGTAGCGGCAGGGATAGAGCGGGGCCGGCGCGCCCGGGTGGTGCTGGGAGGCCATGTGCTTCTGCAGCTCATACTTCCGCTTGCAAGCGAAAGCACACACCTCACACATCAGGGACTTGCCCTGGTGGCGCAGCTTGTGGCTGCTCAGCTGGTCAGCCCGGTGGCAGCGGTACGAGCACTGGTTGCACTGGTATCTGGCGAGGAGGACAGGGGTGGGGGTGGGGGGCAAAGTCACAATTATCGATCTCCCTTGACAGGTAAATGAGCACTTACCATGGACAAGGCTCTACACTCGGTACCGTACACGCATCATCTAATTTATTCTTTTTTTTCCACTGCCCTGTGACGTAGGTATCTATTTGCAAGTGAGGTCACTAAAGCACGGAAATTAATAACTTGCCTAAGGTTAAAAAGGAAGTGAAGGGCAGGGACAGCCTAGCTTCAGGGCCTGTGTTCCGACCCCTCCTCTGTATCGCTTCCCAAAGGGAAGAGAGCATAAATCAGCAACCTGCTGTGGACTCCGAAGGAGCTGACAGGGCTACAGCCTCATGGGGCAGGTTTCTGTGCCTAGGTCCCATTCTCCCGTGGAGGCATGGAAGCTAGGAGAAACCCCCTGGCCAGCTGTGCCACAGCTCAGCGGGAAACATGCCTGGGTTGGGGTCACAGGTGCAGCCTCCCTACTTTCCCAGGACCGGACTCAGAACCCAAGGGACACCTTCGTGTGTAGGCCTGCGCTCCCTCCCGAGCCCAGACAGCTCTCACCATGCACACTGGGCCACAGGCACAGAGGCCAGCTATAGGCAATGGAGCTGAGGCGAGAGGAGCAGAGAGGGACAACAGGAGGAGTAGCTCTGGGGCCAGGAGAGCAAGGTGAGTTCAAGAGGAGGCTAGCCTGGCATAAGGTCCTTGGGAACAGGGACGGAGGCATGCGTGTGCTCATACCTGAGGTCCCCTGCATGTTTCCGCATGTGCACACTGAGGTAGTGCTTCCACTTGGTGACATAGCCACACTCGGTGCACATGTAATCCTTGGTGTTGGAGTGGGTCAGCATGTGCTTGGACAGGTAGCTCACGTCTCGGCACGTGAAGTCACACAGCTCACACTTGTGAGGTTTCTCGCCTTATGGGGGAGTGGGGGTGGGAGAGGGGAGAGGACACAGGTCAGACACGGACCGAGCGAGCACAGACCATCTTCCCCAGCCAGCTTGCCCTGATGCTAAGCAGAACGAAAGCTTCACGCGCGGCCCGCGGCGTGGCTCACAAGTCAGTGCTGCTCCCAGCCCTCGCAGACGATTTCTCCACTCCGACACGGAGCAAGCCCCGGCGGAAAGTGAAGACCATGCTTTCCAAAACCAGCTTGGAAGTCTACCCTTGATTTGTTGTGGAGCTTGTTGGCACTGGCTCCACTTACCCTAGTTCCTTCCAGTTTTGTGGAAGAGGAGAAAAAAATCAGGCAATACAAGAAGTAGTTAAGAATCTGAACTCTGAAATCCGACACGGTAACAAAGACGTCAATAGCCAACATGTATAGAATGCTCATTATGTACCAGGTCCCCTCGTACTGACTCCTCCCAACAGCCCCCGGAGGAGGACTGCCCCATTTTACAGAAAAAGAAGCCAAGGCAGAGAGAAACCACAGAGCTATCAAGTGGTGGTTCAGATCCCAGCTTACTACCGTATGGTTTTGGAGAGGTCATTTAACCCCTCCAAGTCTCAGTTTCCTTGGCTCCAAAGAGGGAGCAACAAAAATACTGACTGCTCATGGTTGACAGAAGATTAAATGAGATGTCCCAAAGTCCTCAGCAGTGCCCAGCAAGGACTCAAGGAAGAGCTGTCTGTGTAGTTGGTCAAGACCAGGTCCTTCAGGACCCTTCCCTGTGATCCCTGCCTACCAGCCCAGCCCACTTCCCCACGGTCAAAAGCAAGCAACGTGGTGGTCTGGCTCTGGTTCTGATACTAGCTGTGTGATCCTGAAACAGGCCATTTAAGTGTTCAGTTTCTCTTTTTCAACTGTCTTCCTTACAAGATTGTTATTATGAATTAAATGAAGTGATCTATCTAAAAGAACTCTAAACTATAAAGCACCGTAGAGATGAAGATTTTAGGAAAGGCCGCAGAAAAACGAGGCTTGGTGACCAAAGCATGTGTAGAAATGACCTGTTCCAGGGAAACAATGGCTTTACCCCAAGCAACCTAAAACCTGGCCTCCCAAAAATCTTTGATGAGATTTTTTAAATATCTTATCAACCCACTGATTCTTGCCTAGAGAGCACAAATGGGGTGATGCTGTAGGAGGAAGCCTGATGTGGCTGTGTCACTCAAAGCATCAGCAATGCTGGTAACCAATTTAGACTCTGAGTCAGCTGCCAAGGCTACAACATATGTAGATGGTTCAGTCCCCTCGCCCCATCTCTCATAGCACACCTCAAAACTCGAATTGCAAAGGAAGGTATCTCCCCCCGTCTGGGTTTCTTTGCTCTAATAGGCTGGGTACTGACCCAGGCAAGCCTGACGAAGGGCAAGCAGAACTGGACGGGGCCTTAACGGTGAGACACAGCAGCATAGCAGTGAGAGCACAGTCTTTGGCTCAGTGGCTTAACCACCGTACTAGCTGAGTGACACTCGGCTTAAGGCTTGATTTATATCTAGGAAGACTGGGTCCAACAAGACAATGCACGCAAGGCCCTTCCTGTGTCTTGTACGCAGTAAAAGCTCACTTCTGCCGCCCCCTCCTCATTGCCACCCTTACATTACGGGAAGCAGGGAAGCCAGCTCACCGGTGTGCAGCAGCATGTGGCGGATGAGCACCCTCTTGTGGGCGGTGGCAAAGCTGCACTCAGGGCACTGGTGGATCTTCTCGTGGGCGTGCATCTTGCCCACGTGGTCCTGGTAGGCCACCGGGTTGAAGGTGGCAAAGGGGCAGAAGGTGCAGCGCAGCTCTTCACTGCCGGGGTGGCCCTGCTTCTTGTGTTTGCGGAACAGGTGCTTATTGGAGCAGGCAAAGTCGCAGTGTGGGCAGTGGAAGGCGTAGTGGCTTTTGTGATGGGCCTCCATGGCTTCGGCCGTGGCGAAGAGCATGGGACAAGAGTGATGGCGGCACTCCACGGCCCGCACACCATGGGTCTCCTTCAGGTGCTTTATGAAGGCCTTGCGGTCGGGGGCCGTGTAGCCGCAGCCTTCCTGAAAGCAGCGGAGGGGCAGCGGCTCTGCCGCCGCCGCCGCCGTGTGGCTCTTGAGGTGCTCCTTGAGGGCCTGGCTGAGGCGGAACTCCTCGCGGCACACGGGACAGGTGTAGGTGTCTGAGTAGAAGTTGGAGATGTCCTCGTGCATGCTGGCCATGTGGCGGTTGAGCGCGTTCCTCTCCACCGCACTGTAGTGGCACAGCGGGCAGCGGTGGGCCTTCTGGCCCAGCTCCCGCAGCAGATGGGTCTTGAGCTTGCTCTTGCTGGTGAAGAACTTCTGGCAGTTGGGGCACTGGAGGCTGGGGTCCGGGAAGTGGAGATGCAGGTGCTCCACGAGATGGGTCCGCTTCTTAAAGCAGCGTTTGCATTCTGGACACATGTGGGTCTTGAAGAGGGACTCGGTGCCAGAAGCCACATCCCCTGGGAGAGGGAAAGGCACAGAAGGTAGCTCAGGGGCTGGCCAGATAATGGGAGAACCACAATCTGCCCAGACACAAACATCGTGTGGCCTTTCCCATTTCTCTCCAGGAAACCGAAACAGTAGCACCTCAAACACTGTAGTCTCAAAGAAGAGATGAGAAATTCAAGTATTGAAAGAAGCAACATCACAAGGATTTCTCAAGCCTTGTGGCAAACCTATTTGAAGTGCTTTACCCAGCCACCTACTGTTCCTAAGCCTTTGTCTAGAGCTGCTCGAGAGAACAATCCGGATGGACCATTCTTGTTCTTCCTTGTCCTCGTTCATGGAGGTAGGCAGGGGGATCAGCAGGGTTGGTTGGAAGGAAAAAAAACCCATGGAGTGTGGAAAAGGGAAGTGAAGAAGGTAAAGTACTCCCACTTCCTAACACTGGTTCACTGAGTTCTAGATCATAGAGAACTGGTCATAAATACAACCAGATCTTTTCTATTCTCTTGACAATAAATGTGCTCCCTGTGGGCTGGATGGGTTTCAAATGTTCTAGTGAGTTAGAAAACTGGGAAGTAGGGTTTCAGAAACAAAATCTCAGTAGGCCCAATGCCAGACATGTCAGGCTGCTGATCAATAACCTCTAGCATCTTTGTATGATGAATATCACCCTCTCCTTCCCTGCAAAAAAGCTTTCTGCCCAAGGAATACCAGCCCAGGAGAGCAAACTCTATTTACCCCGGCTCTGTTTCTACAGTCTTTACTCATTTATCATTTTCCCACTAGACATGTCAAAGTGGAAGGGTAGGAACAAAGGGATATGAATCAAAGCCCAGGAAACCAAACCCCAGAGCCTCAATGCCAGGCTCCCCTCAATCCATTCCTCCCCACCACCAGGAGGTTCAGCCTAACCATGTTATTACCTTCTAACTGCTGAGCCCCCTGGGCTTTCTCTGGGGCTTTCTGGGAGTCCTTTAAGGTGCCATTCCCCTCTTCTTCCTCTACGTCCTCCTCGTCAGCTGACTCTCGCCTGGGCAAGGGCGTATCTGCTTGTTCTGAAGGCTCCCCCTCTCTACTGAGCAGTTTCGGAGCTGGAGACACATAACACTCGATGATGTCTATAGAAGCCAATGCCAGCAGTGAAGGCTTGGACTGCTCCTCTTACTGGCTGGCAGAATCACCCCCTCCCCATTTAGTGTAAGAGAATCTCGAATTCTAAGTCTATACATTTATTATCACTCAAGACAAGGATAGGAAGACCAAGAGCTAAGCGGTCATTAATGCTCCAACCTAGAGTAAATCAAACCTCAGATAACACCATCCTTAGACCCCTGAAAGGTAAGAGCTTTGAGATCATTGCAGTGGGGGTAGGGGACTGAGAGGGACAGAATGGGTACAGAGCCCTTCCCTGGCTTGGGTTCCCAGGGCTAATGGCTGGTGGCTCAACGCAGGGTAACATAGTCTGTCCTCTTAACTGCTCTACTGAGAAGCCTGATCAGCAAGACAGGGTCACACCAATCCAGCCCTTCTATCCCTCAACAAAGGGAGATGCCTCAGGAAGGCAAAGATACAAGACTATTTCCCAGGAAAAAGGGGTCTTCTCTTTGGGAACAAAGCACCAACAGGTCTTAGCAAGCCTAAGTCTCTCAGCAGAATCCTGACCTTCCAGGCCTGGTTTCTCTATTTTCTCCTGCTCTTCTATCCACCCCATGCCCATTTTTTTTTGTTGTTGTTGGTGGTGGTTTTTTGTTTGTTTTTGTTGAGACTGAGAGGAGTAAGGATCAGTGAGGCTCCACCCTTCTAGAAGGTTTCTTTTTAAAAGAATCCCGGCTTCTCTGGCCCAATCCCACGTACTCTAAAAAGAAGTCTACAGGTATTCTACCAGTGGCTACGGCCACGGATGAACATTTTAGCTTCTGCCCTCAGAAAGCTCTGAAATGAATCAAAAAAAGGATACTGGTTAAGTAACTTCAAGGCCACAGCACAGCTAAAGCCAAATATCACTCACTGTCATGGACAAAGACTTGCTCCTTGTCTTATATATTCTGACTGGTCCAGGGTTTCTAGATGCCTTCCACTGTCAGTCAGTAATGCTGGCCTCCTGAGCCACTGCTCCACGTTCCCTTGCATTCACATATACATTCATGGCACTGGAATCAACGGCCTGTCCTGTAAGACTGACCGTGGCTGCATTCCAGGCAAGGCACTGCTGGGCCTTTGGCCTCATACCTGGCAGCAGCTCCTGGGATGGAAGACCCTGAAGGGCAGACAGTTCTCCCTGTGTCCCGGCCCCGTGGCTCCGCTGATGCTGCCGGAAGAGTTTGACGTTGGAGCCCACGAAGCTGCAATGGTTGCAGTGGAAAGGGTAGTGGGCCTGCCGGTGCAGCTCCATGCCCTGCTGGCTCCCAAAAAGCAGGGGGCAGCCCCGGAAAGAACAGGGCACGGGAACCGTGGCGTGGGCCTGCCTCAGGTGGTGCTGCAGACCCTTGCGATCTTCAGCGGAGAACACACAGCCAGACTCTGGGCAGGAGAAGATGTCGGGAGTGGCCCGGTGAATCTTGAAGTGGCTCTTCAGGGCCTGGGGTTGGGCAAACTCTTGTCTACACACAGGGCATGGCAGGGGGCTATCTGGTGGGCCCTGGCCCTGCAGAGGGCCAGAGAGAATGAGGTTGCTGGGGGTCAGCTCTACAGAGCATGGAAGGCTAGAGAGGCCCTGCATAGGCTGTATAAGGGTCTCAGTACACTGGTGCAGGGCCAGCAGAGTGGGCTCTGCGAAGCTCTGCTCACAGCGCTCACAGAAGTACACCTCCACCACCTTTACCAGGACACCTGCAGGCAGAGGACCGACAGAGAAAGGCACAGAATCAGATGGAATGAGACTCACAGGAGTTAGCTACTAGTAGAAAATGTAGGTGAATCTTTTAATATTAGTAGAGTGGAGATGGACCTTAAGTCTGGTTCTATCCCTGGACAGTAAGCTCCATAAGGTCAGGGACAGTCTATTTATTTGCACACACATTTGGATTCCCGCTATCAAGTGCTCGCTTCGGCAGCACATATACTAAAGTTGGATTCCCAGAATCTGGCCCAACATTTGGCACAAAATAGGTATTTAATATTTGCTAAATAAATGCAACAAGCATTAACTAATCAGGAAAGCATTAGGAAAAGGCAATATGTTTTGCCCAAATGAAAAATTACGAACTTCCAAAAGAAGTAAACGACAATCTGCGGATAACATCTACAGTATAAGTGACAAAGTATTACTTTCACATTCTGTAAAGAGATTTTTCAGAGGCACAGTAATTTACAAAATGGAAAACATCCGTTTCCAAAAGACCCAAATCACGTTCACAGTAATCACTGCCATTTCTTAAGCAACGGGCGGGACCTTGACAAAGGTGTAGGAAACACTCACTTGGTGCTCCAGTTGCCCTACGAGAAGAGGGGCCTGGAGTTCTAAGGTTAAGGCCATGGTGCCTGTTAATGGTGGAACCAGGACTCAAGCCCAGGTCTGTGCCACATCTACCCTGGGAATCCTTTTTTTTTTATCGTTTCTTTGTTTAAATAAAAGTTCAGCGTGACAACTCAAATAACATAGATGTATATAAAGAAAAAATAACCCCCCCACACTCTCACACAAAATTTGGTGTATATTCTTTTTCTTTCAGGCCTTTTTCAGTCATTTCTCTGCAATTTGCTTCCCTCCCTGCCCCGCCCCCCCCCACCCCCGCTTGCTATATATATCAGATACTTTTTTTTCTGAGTACCTTTAGCTCTACCTTGTATTTTTTTTTTGTCCAGTCCAGAGTACTTCCTGGCATGAACAAGTCAAAATGAAGTCTTGCCCTTACTGATGGACATTTGGGTTATTTGCAATCATTATAAATAAAGCTGCTCGGGACATCCTTTTACCCCTGTCTCCTTGTGCGTGTGTGTGAGTTTTCTATAGGACAGAGGCCTAGAAATGGAATGACTGGGTCAGTTTAAAGTTTGTTATACAGGGGTGCCTGGGTGGCTCAGTCGGTTAAGCATCCGACTTTGGCTCAGGTCATGATCTCAGGGTTCGTGGGTTTGAGCCCCGTGTCAGGCTCTGTGCTGACAGCTCGGGCCTGGAGGCTGCTTCAGATTCTGTGTCTCACTCTCTCTTTGCCCCTCCCTCGCTCACACCTCTGTCTCTCTGTCCCTCAAAAGTAAATAAACATTAAAAAAAATTAAAGTTCATTATATAAAATGACCTTCAAAAGATTATGCTAATTTATACACTCCATCAGCTAGAAGGCAGTTATCTGTTTTCCTACCAACAATAAGTATTATAAAAAACGTTTAATTTTTGCCATAGTTGGGAAGCAATATGGGCATTTCATAACTGTTATTATTTTTTTTAAGTTTATTACTATTAAATTTTTTTAGTAATTTCTACACCCGACGTGGGGCTCGAACTCATGACCCCGATATCAAGAGTCACATGCTCTGCGGCACCGGGTGGCTCAATCAGTTGAACGTCTGATTCTTGATTTAGGCTCAGGTCATGATCTCACTGTTTGTGGGTTCAAACCCCACATCAGACTCGGCACAGAGCCTGCTTGGGATTCTTTCCCTCCCTCTCTGCCCTTCCCCCCATAGGATCGCTCTCTCCCTCTCAATAAATAAATACACTTAAAAAGAAAAAAAAGAGTCATCTGCTCTTCTGACTGAGCCAGCCAGGCACCCCTCATAATTATTTTTAACTGGAACTTATTTGTGTGTTAGTGACATTATGCATCCTTATGGTTATTGACTATTTTTACTTTTCCTTATTGAAGTGCCTGTAGGTTTCTTTTTCCCTTTCTAAAAAAAACACAAAACCCCCAAAAAACATCGTTTTTCTTATTTCATAGCTCTTTGAATTTTAAAGATATTAACTCTTCCTCATGTATTGCAAATGTTTTTCCCAGGTTTGTTCTTTGCCTATTACTTGTTTCATTACACAGAAGGTTAGAAATACTCTACGATCAAATTAGCTAATCTTTCCCAGTAGTTGCTGTCACTATACTACACTGCCAAGGGAAGTTGTGACAGCCATAGCTGGAGGATGGCAGTTAACAGCAGGGAAGTTACCTAAAAATAAGAAGTTGTAGATATGGGAAGAATAAAGGGGAGAGTCTTTTTTCTAGAATAAATATAAATGTTCAACTCCCACTCTTGACAACATGCCTCGGATGAGTTAAGTATGTTATACACAAGAAACTAGGGCAAGGAAATACCAGATTACCTCTGGGAAGCCCTGCCAAGCCCAGGGTGGTGGAGGCGCTGGGCCTGTTGCCTAATCCCTGGCTGCAGTTCCCGAGTGGGAGGGTCAATATGGGGGAAAAACTCCCCGAGGGCTATAGGAGTAAGGATCGGGCAGAGGTGTCAGAAAGGTCTTCCCTTCTGGATTGCTGCCTAGCAGACATGAAGCCCTCACAGGGATAGACTCTGCCAAGAGCTCGGTACCAGGTTGTGAACCACCTTGCCAGCCTTCAATCAACATTCACCAACTGCAAATCAAATTACAACATCTCTAAGAATAAAAATAAGATGTTACCTTGTGTTCTCATCACATTTATATAGAAGGGTCAAAAATAGCACAGACAAAACCTCAGGGCTGACTGTCCCACTGGCCTGGTAGCAACTATGTTTGTACCTGGGGGCTCTCCAGGAGCACCTGGGGACAGGTTTCCAGCTACTGCTTCCACAATGATCTCCATGTTCCCTGTGTCCTCTTCAGTTGCCGTGGACTCTACCAGCAGGCAGCCTGGGTCAGCAGGCAAAGGTGTGGGATTCCCAGCAGGACAGGGGCTCTGGACAGGCTCCAGGATTCCACGGTTAGACAGAGATGGGGGGATCAGCAATAGCTCAGGGCACAGTCCATCCATCTCCCCAGTGCTGTCGGTTGGCTGTGGGTCCAACACGGGGTCTGTCATCACCACTGACCGGTGTTCTGTGGTTTTTATGTGCTGATAAGCCAATCAGAAGAGAACCCAAACAAAATATAGTTAGAGATCTCACTCACTTTCTTCCCAGCTGATGTGGGTGCACGGCCCAGTGCCTGCCCACTTAGGCATTTCCTTGCATGGCAGCATGCCACACCTAGTTAACCTAGAAGTTTTTATAACAATGCTCAGAACGAGAAGTATACAAATGTTAATAGGGATCAATATTAGAAGAGAGCCAACAAGTTTTGGCCAATATACTAAAGACTGAAGGTTAAGTTTCTTGGATCTAAGTAACCCTGGTGAAATCATAAAGCAATCTGGGTCCCAGTTTTCTTATCTGCAACAAAACTTGGGCCAAGGGATCTCAGATGTCCCTTCCCCGCTTAACATGTTATGATCTCACTACTCCTCTGTATGGGTATAAGGCCCTTCCTTCATGACCTGGCCCCTGCTGACCTCTCCAGACTCATCTACCACCTCTCCCCTCAACAGATCTCTGATCCAGTCATACCAATGAGTTGCCATTCTCCAGGCTCACCAACTTCTCTTTTGCTCCCATACCCTCACACATGCCTCTCTCTCTCTCTCTCTTGGCTTGACGGGCCATTTCCCCTTCTCCATCTCTCGTCTGGCTAACCAACTCTTCACTGTCCTTAAGAATCTGCACAAATGTCACTTCTGCTGTGAAGACTTCTTGACACTGTTTATGTAAGTTACTCTCTCTGGGGTCTTCAGGGCCTTGTACCTTGTACCTAACTCTATCAGAAACTGTCACACTGCACTGTTGTTTAGCTATCAGTCTCCCTCCCTGGAGTTAGAGCTTTCTGAATGCAACTGACTGACTTATCACTTCACTGAACACAAACCACAACAATCTATGCAAGTAAGACAAATGAGATTCTAGCGGAGAACCGCAGACATGGAGATCCATCAGAGGGAAGCTAGGTCTCCTACAAAGATAAACCAGTGTGGTTCCTTACATATGAAGGAACACACCTGGAGAAATTTCAAACTCATTGACTATGGCCTCATATTGAAAACACTAGAACACAACTGAGAAATGAATACCAACTAAATTGCATATCCTGTTACACATGGCTAAAAATTAGCGTAAGCTGAAGAATAAGTAATGTATGACAGTAATTACTCCATGAAATTGAGTCATGGAGGTCAAGTAAGGGCCTTAGGGATAGGAAATCAGGTTGCAGGTGTGAATGCTGCAACTCAAAACCTCAGATCGGGGGATTCGGAAGGTAGCTGAGAAGTGCATTTCCACGGTCAGAGGATTCTCTGGAAACCACAGCCTCCGCTCACAGAATTTTATCGCTGCTCTGCGGGGAGCCAAGGAGGACACAGTGCCTTCTAGATCAAGAACCTGAAAACCTGAACCTTCAGCGGCTGGAAAGCGGGTGAGGTGGGAGAGAGGCGGGCACAAGAGGCGAAATGAGCACATCTTTGGGGCAGAAGCACTGAGCAAGAAAAGGGACAAATTAATGCACAGAGAAGGCCTGGGGAAAGAATGTGACCCGGCGTGGGGACAAAGGCACCCGGGTTTCCACGTGTCTTTGGGCTCTGACTCACCGCGTGGCCTCTGATAGATACAGTCACCTCGCTTCCCAGGGCCTCAGCTTTCCTATCTGTAAAGTGGAGATGATGACAGCGTCCACATCGTTGGGCGGGAGCGGCAATCACAAGAGCCAGCAAATGGGAAAGCCGTTTTGTGACCTGCAAAGCTTGGGATGGAGCATCGTCATGATTATGGTCCTGAGGAGAGGCAGCGGGCAACCGGGCGGGATCCAAAGCAGTGACGCGGCTGAGGCACCGGGACGGCTGCTGTGATGCGCCGGGGCCCCGACCGTCGGCGTGCTTCTTTCAGCACCTCCTCCAGGGGATTCCCACCGCCCAGGCCCACCCTCATCCTGGGGTTCGAGAAACTTTTGCCTCCGGCCCGCTCCACAAACACTCCCTACTAGTTTCCGCCCTGCAGCCACTAACTCACCTCCCGGGCCAAGGCCGGCGGGAGCTGTGTCTCTCTATGGTCCACCAGCTGCTGGAGCGGCCTCCCGGGACTCCTTTTGTGCGACCGCCTCCGGCCCAGCAGCCTCTAGGACTTCGGGCCGATGGAGGCCGCTCTCTCTTCCTCTCGTCGGCTGGCGGTGTACTCTATGGTTTTCTCTGGCGTTTTCCCTTTGCCCCTTTTCCCAGGCGAGCGGCCCAGGGAGTACCATCGAGAGTTGTGGGGCAGAGTGGCACGGCCCGCTAGGTGGGTGTGGCGGGAAGTAGGTGAAGGAACGCCGGGGCGGGGCCGAGCGGCGCGTCCCTGGAGTGCCGGGGGCTGAAACCATCGAGAGGGAGGGCCAGAGAGTCATGGCGGTAAGGGGGCGGAGTGACGGGTTACTCCGAGCCACGCTGCTGGAGGCGCGAGCTGGGGTGTGGAAAGGGTTCGGGAAGGGGCTTCTGGGCGTCAGACAAGGGACGGGAGGGGGAAGGGCTTTGTCTGTGGCCTTCTTTTGGCATTCTGGATTCTACTCTGAGCCTCAGCCGTGGTCTCGGCTGTCAGTTCACCGTCCCGCGTGCCTCGCGCACAGCAAAGTGGCAGGGGTCGGGAAGGTGTGCTAGAAACGATGTGACTTCCAATCCCTCGGGACCTTACAATCTAAAATTAGACTGGGTCACGTTTTATTGGGGGAGAATTCGGGGAAAATGTCCGTGGAGGAAGCAGCAAATGGACAGGTGTTAAATTGGGGGAGAAGGAAGAGTCAATTAGAATGGGGATTCTGAGTAGAGAAGACCTGCCTGAGCAGAATTATACAACAGAGATTATTAGGCGCTAAGCAATGAAAGATAGGTAGGCCCTGTGTTGTGAAGGGTTTTGAGTACCAGGCAGAGGAGTTTTTACCTAATTCAGGGATCTGTTCAGAACAAGCCATTGGATTGAAGCAGACTGTATGAAGAAAGATCTGGATCCCTGTATAGCAATTTGGTACACCAAAGCCAGAGGTGGAGGCCCATTAAGATGACGTTTTAAGAACTAAAATTAATTTTAAAGAGACAGTTTAGTCGTGAGGTAATAAAGGGCTAACTAAACAGGACATTAGGAATTGAGCATGTAAAGGAGAGGATATTTGAAGGGTATTACTCATGGTGGTAAGGCATGGGGTTACTGACAGGTCAGTGGAAGAGAGTAGCTTCATCCTCTTAACTCTGGGCAGTGGGCCCCTTTCTATCTCAGCTAGTCCCAGGGACCACAAAAATTCTGCCCATTATCCTGATGAGAAGATGGTTACATTGTTCTCTCATGTTTAAGGAATCTTTAGACCTCGTCCTCTGGCAGAAAATTGAACTATGAACAGGATAATGAAGGGCAAAATGGGAAGAGGGGCCTGAAGTCTCAGCCCTTGCATTCCAGCAGGACCTCCATCCCACAAAGGGAGGATATGGAAACACACAGTAGAACTGACCTGTCCTTCCTGCACCTGGCCTCTGTGGGAAGAAGGGATGAGGGTGACGAGGAATTGCAGAGTCCTTTCTAAACTAATCTGCTTTGTCCCATCTCCACTGCTCTCCACTCCCAGGTTTGAAAATGCGTCAGAGCCTGTAAGGTTCAGTGTTTCCCTCTCAAGATGCCCCTTTCAGACTTTATTCTGGCCCTGAAGGACAATCCCTACTTTGGGGCTGGATTTGGGCTTGTGGGTGTGGGCACAGCCCTGGCCCTGGCCCGGAAGGGTGCCCAGCTGGGCTTGGTGGCATTCCGGCGCCATTACATGATCACACTGGAAGTCCCTGCTCGAGACCGAAGCTATGCCTGGTTGCTTAGCTGGCTCACCCGCCACAGTACCCGTACTCAGCATCTCAGTGTTGAGACTTCATACCTTCAGCATGAGAGTGGGCGCATCTCCACTAAGTTTGAATTTGTCCCCAGCCCTGGAAACCACTTTATCTGGTAAGGTTGGGAGCCAGGGAGGGCTGTAAGAGTAGAAAGGAGAATGAGGGGAGCTGGATTTGACCCCCCATTCATTCACCTCATTGTGACCATTTTTATTCAGGTACCAAGGGAAATGGATCCGAGTGGAACGAAGCCGAGAGATGCAGATGATAGACCTGCAGACAGGGACTCCTTGGGAATCTGTCACCTTCACAGCTCTGGGCACTGACCGAAAGGTTTTCTTCAACATCCTGGAGGAAGGTGTGGGATAGCACGGGCTGCCTTTATGGCGAGGGGGGTGGGGGGGGCAAGTTGCAAGAATAGGGGCATATGACGTCAGAGGAAGAGAAGCTTGGAGAGGAGGATCTTAGCCCATGAGACCAGAGGGAAGCTGTCTTGGCACAGGTCTGCCTAATAGCATGGCAAAGACGAATTACTGGCTTTGTCTTATTTCCCCCTCTTAGCTCGAGAGCTAGCCTTGCAGCAGGAGGAAGGGAAGACAGTGATGTACACAGCCATGGGCTCTGAATGGCGCCCTTTTGGCTATCCACGCCGACGGCGGCCACTGAGTTCTGTGGTTCTAGAACAGGGTCTGGCTAACCGAATTGTCCGAGACATCCGGGAATTCATCGATAACCCCAAGTGGTACACTGACAGAGGTGAGAAGCTGCTGGGGTCTTGGCCAGGCTGTTTTTGATGTGGTGCTATAGTAAGGGAAAACAGGCTGGTCTCTGTGGTCATATGGTAGATGAATATGAAGCTCTAGCTTAATTCCCAGAGATGAAAGTTGGCCCCTAGGGTTAATTTCTTCCAGTGCTGAGGTCATCAGGCCACTAGGGGGCAGGGTTGGTAATGAATGTGGACATTTGAAGTAGAGTACTTGAATTCATTTTAGGTCCTGATCATCTTGGCTGTATTCCTAGGCATTCCCTACAGACGTGGCTACCTGCTTTATGGGCCCCCTGGTTGTGGAAAAAGCAGTTTTATGTGAGTAGGGTCACATTTTCTCTTAATCCTTAAACTGGAGAAAAACTGGGCTGTGGGGTTGGAAAGGGAATTAAACGTGGAGACCCGGGAACATGATACACGTGGGACATGAGATACCTTAAGATGGGGTGATAGAAGGGTTAGGTCTCTGAGACCCCACCCGTTATGGGGAGGACAAGTATTTGGGCCCAAGGACTGATTCCGGGTTGCCTGCCTGCTGTCATCCTGTCCTCCATAGCACAGCCCTGGCTGGGGAACTGGAGCACAGCATCTGCCTGCTGAGTCTCACGGACTCCAGCCTCTCCGATGACCGGCTCAACCACCTGCTGAGCGTGGCCCCACAGCAGAGCCTGGTGCTCCTGGAAGATGTGGATGCAGCCTTTCTTAGCCGGGACCTAGCTGCAGAGAGTAAGTGAGGGGAGCTGAGGAAATGGGGAGCATTTCTAAGTGATGGTAAATGAGGTACAGGAGTGAGGAGCAGTGGAAGAAAGTGGAAATCCAGAGGGCTGATGGAGGATGCCTGAGTTGGCAACGAGAGTTCACAAGAGTCACTGATAAGTAGGGGAACATGGTGGGGAGTAGAAGGTTTAAGTAGGGTTATGACCATCCACGCCTCTTTATCTCTGCCTTCCTCTAGACCCAGTCAAGTACCAAGGTCTAGGTCGTCTCACCTTCAGTGGACTGCTCAATGCCTTGGATGGTGTGGCTTCCACTGAGGCACGCATTGTGTTCATGACCACCAACCATGTTGACAGGTAAGAAGGGATGAGGCAATCTGAGACTGTGAGGCAGGACTCCCTGCTCCCTCGGTGCTTTGGGAGATCAGGAGGTTCAGAGAAACCATCATTTTAGGGGGTAGCAGTGGTACTTGTGCCTGTGATCCTGCTTTTGCTGCTCTTAGGCTGGACCCTGCACTGATCCGCCCTGGACGAGTAGACATGAAGGAGTACGTGGGCTACTGCTCACACTGGCAGCTGACTCAGATGTTCCAGAGGTTCTATCCAGGGCAAGCACCTGCCCTGGCCGAGGCCTTTGCAGAACGCGTCCTTCAAGTTACAACTCAGATCAGTCCTGCCCAGGTCCAGGGCTACTTCATGCTGTATAAAAATGACCCTGCAGGGGCAGTTCATAATGCCGAGTCTCTGAGGACGTGACAGGCTGGCCATGCTCAGCTCTTCTCTAGCTCAATAAACACCTGCCACACCGCTCTGGTCTCTGACCCCCTTCCTACCTCCCTGTATTGGTACTTGAATAAAAAGCAAGGACCTTCAGGCATCCAGCATACACAAGTGTTGGGGCATAAGCTAGGGCAAAGCAGAAAGAAAAGATACTATGGCAATCAGGGAAGTAGAGTCTTCCATTTAAAAGGCATTCAATTAAAAAG
Source organism: Prionailurus bengalensis (assembly GCF_016509475.1). Taxonomy (NCBI): domain Eukaryota; kingdom Metazoa; phylum Chordata; class Mammalia; order Carnivora; family Felidae; genus Prionailurus; species Prionailurus bengalensis. The sequence goes on from NC_057345.1 coordinate 203,818,336, forward strand.
AATGCATATGCATAAAAATGTGTGTGTGTGTGTGTGTGTGTGTACATAGTATATATATGTTATGTTCCCATATATTCTGCTTAAATGCTGGCTGGCCTCTACTAGTTTTCCTGAAACTCACACTAGCAGAGACGTCAGACCTGCCTTTACTCAGACCCTGATCTCTTGGGAAAACAGACTTTAGAGCAAAGTTAGGGCTATTCTGCCACACTCCAGTCTTGCCAGGAAGTCAGAAAAAGCCATACTGCACAAGCTAGGCGCTACTAAACAAAGAAGCCAAACAAGGCCAGATCTCTTTATTGCCCCCTGCCGCCCCAAATCCCTGTCCCCCCACAGTACTGCTAGGAACCATCCTCAGACTCCAGGCTCAGGGGCTCCCTTCGAGTACCAGGACGATAGGCTCCCCGACCCCGAGGCAGGCGGGGGTAGGAAGAGCCCGGAGTCCGACCCTTGGAGCGCTCCCAGCGAGCACAGTCCCGAGTCCTGCGGGATGGGGGACCCTGCCAAGTGCCAGGCCCCTTCTCTTGGGGAGGACCTTCAACCCCTTGGCTACAGGGTTCTGGCTTTAGGTCCATGGGCTCCTTGAGGGGCCCCTCGGGAGGTGGCAGTTCCTGGGTGTCATTGGTACCTTTGTGGGCATTGCACTCCCCTCCCTTTAGGTGCCTCCGTTCAGGCTGTCTCCAGGGGCCTCGACCGGCCCGGGGAGGATCTAGCATAGTTTTCGGGGTCTCGCCCAACCTTTGCTGATTTGGCCCAGCCCCTAGAATCTTCTCACACGTGTGCTGGGAGGCCACAGGCAGAGGAGCTGATAGGTCAGGTTGGGCAGTTGATGAGGTGGACAGTTCTGTGTCAAGGGCACTGGGTGGGTGGGATCCTCTGGAGGCATCTACAGCTGACTCTGGTTCCAAAGGGGCAGGAGGCTAGAAAGAAGTGAGCAGATACAGTGAGGGAGACGCAGTTCCCCAAAGCAGGGAACTGCAGGCCCCTTGCTCACTACTGGAGCTGACCACCATCAGCCTCAAGGGTAGACGAGAGCTCACCCTCAGGGCCACTGTGGCAGATGCATGCTGGTGGGAAGGTAGGTGGCATTAAGTGAGGAATGAGAAAGCCTTTCCTCACCTGCTGGAGGCTGATGAAGTACCGATTACGCTCAGCCTCAAGGTCGATGATACCCCCCCGCTCCTGCTGCCTTTGGTAGAGCCGCTTGCGCTCTTCTTGCTGGCGCAAGCTCTCTGCGTTAGGCTGGTACAGCTCCTAGAGGGAAGCGAGCAGAATGACAAGGAGGAAAAAATAAACAGTAGAAGGCAGACTTGAACCCCTGCTCTTTCAGGATTGCCTCAGGAAATCTGCACAAGGTTCCTTTTTTCTCTTTGAGAGAGAGAGGATGCGAGCAAGAGGGACAGAGGCAGAGAGGATCCCAAGCAGGCTCCACACTCAATGCAGTGCCCTGATTAAGGGCTCAATCCCATGACCCTGGGACCATGACCTGAGCTGAAATCAGGAGCCAGGTGCTCAACCGGCTGAGCCACAGGCACCCCCTGTACAAGGTTCTTGGGCTTGTCGCTCAGATGGGGCTCCCAAAGTCTTAGCCTAGTGGGGGCTACGGCTCTGCAGAGAGGTCCCAGGCTGGTCAAGCCCAATTCCCAAGATCCCATTCGAAGCGGACAAGATGCCATCCCTCCCTCCTTGGAAAATGCCATTATTTCTGGCTCAGATGAGAAGGGGGTTCCCTTACCATGGGCTGTTGAGGTTCGGGGGCTGCTTTCAGTGAGGCAAGATCATACACGAGGGGCTCTCTGCACACCGGACACTGCACACCGACTGCCTTCTAAAAACAGAGGAGCAATCAGAGCCCTGCTTCACAGCCCATGGTGCTCGCCAGCTGCCTAACCCAGTCAGCCAGCCTAATCCACACGGGGCTGGGACGAAGGGCAGAGGTACACCGTTCAGTAGTGAAGGATAGGACAGGAGTCGTCTCCCTAGATGGAGATGTGGGAACTCTCTGAAACTACAGCAGTACATAGATATGTTTAAAAGATTGCCCTTTTTTTCTGGACAGAGGTGAGCTTTCATTAACCTCAAAGGTATCTGTGACCCTAAAAAGGTGAAGAGCCCCTGGAGTGGAAGACAGAAAGGGTGTGACGCGGGGGGTCAGGTGGGAGCAGGGGCTGGGGAGCTGACCTGCTTGGTTGCGGCATGCTGTCGTTCCTGCTCCTGTCCTTGCGCCTGGAGCTCATGTTCCATGTGCTGGATATACCGAGCAAGGCAGTGGCAGTGGAAGTAGTGGTAACAGGGGGTTTTGGTAAAGGCCTCCTTCTCCTGAAGGCAGGACAGACATCCAGCATGACATCAGAGCTCTCATGAGCCCTCCACTGCCCGTCCCAAGCAGACCCCAGGTCCCAAGAGAGAAACCCACCTGGAAACCGTACAGGCAGATGACACACTGGCCATGGGGGATGTTGTTATCTGTGAGAATTTCCTTCCCTTTCTGAAAGGAGAGAAGACACTGTTCAAACAGGGAGGCAGGGGCAAGAACTGTGAACAAAGCCTGTCTATTATTCCCAGGAGTGACTGGAAGGACTGTCTCCTATCAAGTCAATGTTACTTTGTGTTCATGAGTTTCTGTCTTAGTGAGGAAGAGAGGATTCACCAAGGGAGGAATCAATCCTCCGTGGCCCCGCCCATCCCCCAGAATCTACCCAGCTGCAAAATCCAATTTCATTATTTTTCCACTCATTAAATCACTTTTAATATGTCTCGGGGATGAAAGTAATACACCTTCAGAGAACAAAATGTTCAATTAAAACGTATCTTCTGGGAGGTGTTCCTAGGTTAAACCCCTCTGAGTATCACTCCCACCCAAAAGTCTGTTCTGGAGTCAGCCTTCAGAAAGAAAGTCAAAGCATGGACAACCCAAACAGAGAACTCAGGCATCAAGTTAGGCAATGAACTAACACATCTGCACTGCTGTCTGAATAGCTAATACTCTGGAATTCTGCAAAGTTCAAAGTGGCATTGTGGAGGCTGGGCTCAGGAGCGCTACAATGGTCTAAGCCCACTCTCTGACTCTGGGCCGCCCACCTTCATTCTCTTCTAAACATTTTTTCTCAAAACTCGAAGTTAAGGAAAACAAGACTGTACTTATTGTGTGTTTTTAATCTCAAGCAACAGAAATTATCTGTGTATGTGAACGTGTAGCTCTATGTGTTCCCTGTGTGTTGTTAATTTCATCGGGGTAGAAACTCTGAACCATGATTTTCTCAGTCAGTTCCAAGGGCAGGTGAGCCTTCAAATGTTCGTTTGTGGCTAGATCCTCTAAGCAAGGCCCCTATCTCTTGCTACTTTCAGCCACCAATGCCAAGAGAATGCACTGAAATGGAATAAAAAAATCCAAGTTAAAGAGAAAAAGTAATTTTCAAGATACTGGCATAGGCAACTTGGGGAAGCTACAGAACTGTCTTTTTTGTGGGGGGGGGGGGTATTCTCAGAAACAGAAGAAAACCTTATTTTTCTGGATTTAGGCCTTACCTAAACAAGGACTAAATTAATGACTCCAGACATATTTAAGAGTCTAGGCCCATTACCTCCCTTGAGAGAAACTGCTCTAGCAGTTTCCCAAGCCAGGACACCTCTTACCTCGATGAGTTCATAGAGCATGGCAGTACCCAGCCCAGCATTGGCCACATGGCTCAGTGCCTGCGAAATCCTAAAAAGGGCAAAGCAAACATTAGGCCTGCCCCCTCCCCTCACCAGACTGAGCTGTATCTCCTTTTCCCTCCTCTGAACTGTCCAACTTACTTGTGGATCTGTTCATCTGAGAGTCCTCGGGGGTTACGGATAGAGATCTGTGGCACCTCATTGGGGTACTAGTGGGAGAGAATAACAAGTTACTGCTAAAGCACTCCACCTCAGGGCCTCTCCCCTTCCTCTCTTTGCTACCATAAAGTAGGGGCCTCACCTGTGCTGGGACCTGAAGCACCAGAGTGAAGCAGACATACTGTGAATCCTGATCTTCTGCCGTGGCAGGGTGCAGGGTAATGTAGATTTCCCATGGTGAAGATCTGCAAATGGATAAAGTGGGGACCTGGGATGTGACTAGGCAGGAGTTTGAGGACTGGGGAAAATGGAGGTGAGACAGTAAAGTGGGTGGAGGAAGTGAGCACTGGGCTCTTTCTTTTGGAGATTAAAGGAATAGTCTTTGTCTCCAGGAGAGCAACATTTTCTCTGGATCAAGGCTCACGGATTCTCCACGGAATCCTCTCATTACTAAGGGGACTCCTGCCCACCTCTAGTTGAATACGTACCTTCCATTTCCTTTAACCACCTGTAGTTCATCCAGATAGATAGACTCTAACACCTCGACTTCAGAGGGAAGTACCCTAGAGAGACAGGGGGAGATTGACTCACCATTACAGCTCTCCCTGTTAAAGCCTGCTAAAGCCAATGAAGGCTGGCTTTGTAGAAAACTGGCACTCTACCTGAGTGCATTCTCTTGCTAACCTCCATAAAAATGGGGGGAATATGTTTTAAGCTGTCAAGTGGCCAGGAAGGAAGCATGGAAGTTATTCTGTCAACAGTTGAGGAAATGGATTCCCAGGAAGGTGAAATAACTAGCTCAAATATCAAAGTTTAACAGAGGCAGAACTAGAACCAGAGCCAGGTTCCCTGACCTCCTTTTTAAGTTCCATCGCACTGTTGATTGGCCATCTATCTGACCCAGAAATATCACGTCCATTGATTACCAACACCGCTCCTGGATTTCCCTACACCACTGTTCACATGGGTCCCAGTGTCTACACATACTGCCAGTATCAGTCACCCTAAGCCTGTTCAAAAAGAGATACCAAGAAAAAGAGATAAAGGCCATGATACAAAAGAGCCACCAACTTTGGAGTAACAGGTACCAGTCACTTACCAGTTACATGATCTGAGTAATTATCTCTGTAAGCTTGAGTCAACCTACCATATATAATACCACCTACTCTCTAGGGTTAGAGAATAAAAGGTTATTTATGTAAAGTACCTAATAATATCTTGGCCACAGTAGCTAGTCTATGTCCTCTTTTCTCCTATTGGTATATAACTTTCTCCCTTAAAAGGAAAGAAGGAAGGATGTAGTTAATATTCAATGTATTCATGACCCTTGTTGTTTGGCTGATCTAGATCAACCTGTTTAGGTCAAGATCTAGTGGTCAAATGTAAATGAGAGGACATACATATTTAATCCTAGAAACAGCAGTTGTAATGCCATTGAAGATGAGTGGCTGGGTTGAGTCCGTAGCTCTACCCAGGCAATGCATGTAAAAATGCATTCTTGGTTTCCTTTCTATAGTTATTGTTACCTCTTCATCAAGAGCAGGTCTGCCCTAGCATGACCTATATACTACTGGCTCTCAAACTTTCTTTTTAAGTCTTAGAGGCCTCAAAATATAAAATAGGTAACAGTGGAGTACTTTGGTTGACATGTGTGGGAGTCTCAGAGCATCACAAGCCAGCTGTGCAACCACTGCTACCCTTTCCATGGCTCAAAGTGTCTCCTCCAAATCTTAAAGTTCCCCTGAAGAGGGTTGAAAAACCATGAGCCTAGATGGTCTCAATAAAGGCCAACACAGGCTGGGCTCCCTGAACCAAAGAAACACTGACGTGTAACCTCCATTAAGAGGCCCTTCAATACTTCACCCCACCATAGCTGTGACTTGCCCTGGATGTGAGGGATGGGATGGGACGGTGGTAAGGTGGTGGCCAAAAAAAGGGCGGGGGAGATTATAAGAGTGCTAGTCCTAAAAACATAAGATTTGGAGTCAGATAACTTGGATTCCTAGTCATAACTATGTACCTTTTTAGCAAATCGATTTGCCTCTTCAGGCCTCATCTAGTCCCACTAGATGCCCCATCTAGTGCCCACACCTCAGTTATTAATGAAAAGAAGGCTTTTATATAGGTTACAAATCCATCGTGATCCTCTCAACTATTCTATGAGGTAGATGCCACACCCACTTTTTTTACATCTGAGTACACTGACTCACAGAAGCTAGGTGGCCTGGTTAGCATCACCCAGCTAATAAAATGTGGAGTGAACCCACATTTATCTTATTTCCAAATCCCAGAGTCCTTCCAGGTTTTGGTCTCTTGTTGAGAACGTTTGAGAGAGAGAAGGACTAGGAGAGCATTTTGTGAGGTGTAAAGCTTTATTCAGACAATAGTCCTCATTAGTGCTGGCGGGGAGGGAGAAGGTCGAGGAAAGCCTCGGCGGAACTAGGCTGATCCAAGGGGAAAGAGGGACGTGAGCTGGAGGACATCATTCTGGGAAGTAAAAAGCGGCGGGGAGGGGTGTGTGTGTGTGTGTGTGTGTGTGTGTGCTGATAAACAGGCATCCTCCGGGACCCTGGGCAAATCCACTTCAGGGGAGAAGAGGGGATCGAGCCAGACAAGGCGCAGCCCGAGCTGGCCTGGGCGGCGCAGATCCTGTCTCCTCTCCATCAGATCAGCGCCCCTCCACCCTCCCGCTCCCCAGTGCAGAAGCTCTCTGAGACATGTCAGCGTCTCTGCCATCCCTTATCCCTCGCTCCGCCCCACGCGCCCGCCATACGGACCGTCCGCGGCCACTGCCAGTCCCCCGGACCGGATCCAGGCGGCCAGCCAAAGCCCATGCCCCCAAAGTTACCAGTCCTCCTCCCCGGCAGCTGCCGACGCAGACGCCGCCATGTCTTCTCCGGCCCACAGCCGGAACCGGAAATACTCTCGGGGAAGTCGGAGGCGGCAGGTTAAGGGAGGGAACCAGGGAGGGAACGAGGGAGGGTGGCTACGGGCCGTTTCTAGGCAACCATAGACTCCAGGTCCTTAGTGGGTCCTGATGGCCAAGAGAGGGATCGGAAGTGCCCTAGAAAGTGCCTATGGGTGGTCCGACGACTCTCCAATACTTCTGAAAGCCTTTGTCCTCTGAACCTCTCTGACCAGTTCCAGCGAGCACATGTGGTAACAATGGGAGTCTAAAGAGAAAGGCAGCGGGGGTGGAGAAGAATTATAAGTCAGGCAAAATCCACAGGCAGCCGGAAGGGGCGGGGCTGAAGGCCAGGGCCTGCATCCCTCGGCCTGAGGAGCTTGAAGCCCCTAGGCTGGGGGTGAGAGTGGGGCTCCGGTCTGCGAAGCGCGCGGGCAGGTGGCACTGGCGGGGGTACTGAGGAGGTTGGCGGTGGCAGGAACCTGGGGAGACTGGCAGGGGCGGGGTCGGTAGGCGAGGCTGGATGGAAGGGGCGGGGCCGGGTGGGCGAGGCGGGACGGAGGGGGCGGGGCCGAGGGGAGAAGCTGGATTGAAGAAGAGGGGGAGCGGTCGAGTGGGCGGAGCTGCGTGGAGAGGGGCGTGGGGCACGGGTTTCGGTGGGAACGAGGTTGGGTTGGGGGCCAGGAGGAGGTTGAAAAGGAGGGAGAACAAGAGGCTCTCTGTTTGCTCCCAAGATCTCATCTTTCCATCCACTCCACCCTACCATGTTTTTGAGGCCTGGATTATTATGAAAAAGGAAAAGGCAAGGTGGCTAACATAAACCTTTCTTTTATGCCCAACCCAGGCCTCCTAGATGTGTGGAGCTGTCCCTGGAGCTGTAGCCCTTCACCACCATCTCTACCTCCTTCCATCTGAAGGATCCTGAAATCTCTGTCATGGAGAAGTACCACGTGTTGGAGATGATCGGAGAAGGCTCTTTTGGGAGGGTGTACAAGGGTCGAAGAAAATACAGTGCTCAGGTGGTGAACAAGGAGGGATATCTCTTGGGTGGGATTCTACAGGGACCAGAATACGGACCTGTATTCCAAAGGCACTGACTCGGTCATTCCTCTTGTGGAGTGTGTGCTCTAATATTGGATTACTAGGTTCAGACCCAAATCCACCATTTCTAGCCTTAGAACTGTGGATAAGTTACTTAAACTCTCAATGAATCAGTTTCCTCATCTGTGGAATGAAGATAAGAACAGTATCTGATTGATGGGTCTTGAGGATTAAATATGATTCATGCTGAATCACTACATTAGTATAGTGTCTGGCACCTAGTAAACCATAAATTTTATTTTTATTATTGTTATTGTCTATCTTACCACGCAGGAAGAGATAAACCACCTTAACTTTATTCTTCCTTCTTCATTTTCTTCTTCCTTCTCTTTCCCCTAAATCTTTTAAATTTTTACCCAGAGTTCTTTACCCAGATCAGAACACCTCTCCCAGATTCCACCAAAGGGATCTGTCTGGCAGAGGCTGTTTTCTCCTAGGGCAAGAGGTGGGGGGAGTCTGGATAAGGCCAGGGTACTGTAAGGAAGAGGAGTAGGAGACTAGCAGGTAATGAGAATTTGCCCAAACAATCTGAAGCCTGAGTTCTGGAGCTCTGAGGTGAATGTTTCAATAGCATGGTTAGGCCTTGACTCTTCTTCTTAACACTGACAGGTGGTGGCCCTGAAGTTCATTCCAAAACTGGGACGTTCAGAGAAGGAGCTGAGGAATCTGCAACGAGAGATTGAAATCATGCGGGGTCTGCGGCATCCCAACATTGTGCATATGCTTGACAGCTTTGAAACTGACAAAGAGGTGCACTTCAGTTTTGGGTCACCTCTCCCCAGGAAGAAGGGTCCCCCAAATTTCCCAGCCTCAGAATGCATAAATCTGGAGCCATCAGTACCATTGCCTTCTCCCTGCAGGTGGTGGTGGTGACAGACTATGCTGAGGGAGAGCTCTTTCAGATCTTGGAAGATGATGGAAAACTTCCAGAAGACCAGGTATGTTTCCTGGCTCAAACTTGTCCCCTACCCTGACCTCTTTTCAGATTAAGGACTGGTAGCAAAAGCTGAGGGCACTGAGATTCTCCATTTTGAAAACTCCTGAGGAAACTATAAGAGTCTAAGTATATATAGAGACAGTGTGGCATGTCAGTAAAGTAGGTGAACACTGGAGCCAAAATCTCTGAGTACAAAGTTGTCTCTGCCACTTTCTAGCTGGATCCTTTTAGGCGAGTTACCTTAACTTCTTAGCACTCAGTTTCCTCATTTAAAAATGGATGTCATCGGGGCGCCTGGGTGGCTCAGTCGGTTAAGCGTCCGACTTCAGCTCAGGTCACGATCCCGCGGTCCGTGAGTTCGAGCCCCTCGTCGGGCTCTGGGCTAATGGCTCGGAGCCTGGAGCCTGTTTCCGATTCTGTGTCTCCCTCTCTCTCTGCCCCTCCCCCATTCATGCTCTGTCTCTCTCTGTCTCAAAAATAAATAAACGTTAAAAAATTTTTTTTTAATTAAAAAAATTAAAAAAAATAAAAATAAAAATGGATGTCATTTTAATGTCTGTCTCATGAGACTATTGTGAAGATTAATGAATTCATGTAAAGCATTTAAATCTTTAAAATTTTTTTTTTTTATTTTTGAGAGAGAGAGAAAGCTTGAGCATGGGAGAGGCAGAGAGAGAAGGAGAGAGAGAGAATCCCAAGTAGGCTCTGCACCATCAGCATGGACCCCGATGTGGGGCTCAAACCCATGAACTGTGAGATCATGCCCTGAGCCAAAGTTGAATGCTTAACTGACTGAAACACCCAGGCACCCCTCATATAAAGCATTTAAAAGAGTGCCTGATGCACAGTATTCAACATTCCTGTTATTAATGCTTTTGCTGTCACCAGATAGCACGTGTGGTGGTACCAGAGAGGGCAGGAAGGGAATAAGAGTTGTTGTTAAGGCAGGATTCACCACCAACACCTGCTGGTTGGCAGTGGGATTTGGTGGAACACATTCTCCAGCCACACTCATTCTAGGGATTTCTCTGTACTCTAACAAGTAGCCCCCCTCCCCAGGACTTCCTGTTGTAGCAATCCATTTCTTTCTAAGCATTGTCATTTGTAAGTCATCATCATACTTATTTTTTCTGTCTTATTTGTTGTCTGGTTACTTGTCTTGAGAAAAAAGACTTTGTCTTGTTTAATAACAGCTAATGTAGAGGCACCTGGGTGGCTCAGTCAGTTGAGCATCCGACTTCGGCTCAGGTCATGATCTCCCGGTCTGTGAGTTCGAGCCCTGCATCAGTCTGTGCTGATGGCTCAGAGCCTGGAGTCTGTTTCTGATTCTGTGTCTCCCCCTCTCTCTGCCCCTCCACCACTTGTGCTCCGTCTGTCTCTCTCAAAAACTAAATAAACAAAAAAAAAATTTTTTTAGTAACAGCTAATGTATATTGAAGGCTTACTAAATGCCAGGCACCATTCTGAGCATGGCATGCTTTGACTTATTTAATCCTCACAATAATCCTATAAAGGAGGTGGTATTATTATCATGAGCTTACAGGTGATGCATATGAGAGGCACGAGATAATTTGCCCATCCCAGGTCACAGCTAGTGAGACTCGATACATTTTCCTTGAACGAGTGAATGAACAAATGAAAGAATGAGTGAATGGGAGTCAAGAGCTAAGGAAGATGTGGGAAGCTCTGGAAGAAAGAGCAAGAAGAGAAGATCTCATCAGTAATTTAGGGAAATGTCTTTGGGCTCGTCAGTAGGCTCCTTCCTCTGGCCTCTCCTTTCCTTCCCCTGCCTGTTTGACCCCTAGGTTCAGGCCATTGCTGCCCAGTTGGTGTCCGCTCTGTACTATCTGCATTCCCACCGCATTCTCCACCGTGACATGAAACCTCAGAACATCCTCCTTGCCAAGGGTGGTGGCATCAAGCTCTGTGACTTTGGGTGAGGACCCTGACCTTCTGTCTCAGCTTCCAGTTCTGCAAGGAGTCTTCGACCATATGCTTAACTTACCTGGACCTCATTTTAGAACCTGAGCTAAAAGACTGGGGGTTCCTGTTGGGTCTTTGGAAGGTGTTCTCTGTTTGAGTTTGGGATATCTCACACCATGATAGGCCTTGTTTTTATTGAATATGTTTTTTCTCTTCCCAACTCTGTTCCCTCATCTCCTGCAGATTTGCCAGGGCAATGAGCACCAACACGATGGTGCTGACATCCATCAAAGGCACACCACTTTATATGTCTCCAGAGCTGGTGGAAGAGCGACCATACGACCACACTGCAGACCTCTGGTCTGTGGGCTGCATACTGTATGAGCTGGCTGTGGGCACCCCTCCCTTCTACACTACCAGCATCTTTCAGTTGGTCAGCCTCATTCTCAAGGACCCTGTGCGCTGGCCGACCACCATTAGTCCTTGCTTCAAGGTAATGAACGTCGAAAGGGAGATTACTTTTGCATTAGAAACCTGTCTTCCTCTGCCCTGGTTCCCTTTTCCAAAATCTGGGGCAAGACTCTGCCGTTACTGAACTAATGTGGGAGCTGGGCCAAGCTGCGTTGCTTTTCTGCTGCAGGGGCTTATTCTGGGAGGCTGTTCTAAACTCTGCAGAATTTGGGAATACCAGCCAGCCCCTCCCTGGGGCGGGCTATTCATATACATAGTGGGCTATTCATATGTATGTGTGTGTGTGTGTATGTGTATATATATTCATATGTATGTATGTGTGTATATATGTGTGTGTGTTTTTAAGTCTATTTATTTGTTTTAAGAGAAAGCACGTACGCGCGGTGGGGAGGGACAGAGAGAGACGGGAGAGAGAGAATCCCAAGCAGGCTCTGCTCTAGTGCAGAGCCCAATGTGGGGCTTGAACTCACGAACCTGTGAGATCATGACCTGAGCTGAAATCAAGAGTTAGATGCTTACCCCACCGAGCCACCCAGGTGCCCCCCGGGGCAGGCTATTCTTTATCACAAGGGTAAGGTAGTTTCAAGCCACCAGAGACAGAAACTGTCCTTTTACACATCCTCTCTTCCACTTACTTCCTATCAGATGCAAAGTCCTCATGATATCTAGATTTGCCCACAGACCTCTTAGTCTTCTTCCTGAAAGAAGGAATCTTCAGAAATCCAAATGGCCAGAGCTAGTGGGGCTAGATCAGCGATGAGGGGCAGATGATAGAAGTGGTATCTGTTGATTGCAGCTAAGTTTCAGGAGGTGAGGGAGGGAGGGAGAATAAAGAGTTGACCCTTTTTATTTCTTATCTAGGGCAAAATTTGGGCCCTCAATGGAATTTAAGTGCAACCTTTTCCCAGAGTGCAGTCTCTTTATAACTTTCCCTTGGCCTGTCTAAGATGAAAAGGGACAAGTTTCTCCCTAACCTATTTAGTTGGAGAGGCTCAAATAATTATCAAAAAGAATCTAAGCAAAAGAAATTTAAGTGGGTGATCTACATAGGATATTCATTCTCCCTTAGAGCAGACAGGCAGGCATCTTCAGCAAGAGCCACAATATACTAATCACCTTGTTTTAGAACAGTGGTCATACTCGACCAGTACCTTCTATCCCTATTTTAGGCCCAACTGGGGATCTTCCCAAGGATACACCATAACAGGTACACCCTTTTCAGAGGCAGTCTCCCTTCCCTTCTACCATCTCAAGACTTGCTGAAAGATTTCTGTTTTTCTGTGCTCCCAAACACATCTTTACACAATGACTTGTGTGTGAGTGTGCTTTTAACCACCAATGCTTCTGGTCCTACCCAGCTGCAAACAAACCCGCAATCAAAGGGAGGGCAAAGTGAGCAATTCGGACTCTTTTGAATGTTTGCTTTCTGAAAATGACTGTGAAGGTGACAGTAAGTCTCTGGACAGGAATTGGGGCTCTGCAGGAGGTGAGGCAGAGAAGTCTCTCCCTGAAGCCAGCTAACTGAGGCCTAAGGATAGGATTAGAGAGGGCATGATCAAGACCAGCTAGTTTGCTCATGGAACGGACCCAGGAGTCTTGGTTTCCTAGTTCTGCTGGTGAGTTAGAGGGAGTCTGTAGGAAAGCGATGACCCATGGGGTATTTTTTCTCTCCACAGAACTTCCTGCAGGGACTGCTCACCAAGGACCCTAGGCAGCGTCTGTCCTGGCCAGATCTCTTACATCACCCCTTTATAGCTGGTCGTGTCACCAGTGAGTCATTGGGGTTCCCAGGGCTTTTACACTTCCCTGGTGCTCTTTCCAATCTACCCCCTTCCCCCAGTGTCTGGATGTAACATGTCTGCTTTACCCTACCAGCTGGAACTTTCTTCCTAACCTTTCGCCTAACCTTTGGCACTTCTCTTGCAACCCCACTTCCTCTTTGTCACATTGTCAAAATGGCCTCCTTCCACAGAAGCCTGAGGACACTGAAGTTGTCTCTGGCCAAGTGGAGATGGTGGTGCAGCCCCAGTGTGATCACATATTCTCCCTCTTCTTCCCTACAGTAGTGACTGAACCAGCAGGCCCAGATTTGGGTACCCCATTCACCAGTCGCCTACCCCCAGAACTTCAGGTCCTAAAGGACCAACAGGCACACCAGCTGGCCCCCAAGGGCAATCGTTCTCGAATCTTGCGACAAGCCTGTAAACGCATGGCTGAGGAGGCCAAGCAGAAGGTATGTGGACAGAAGGGAATATGTGACATGACCAGCCTAGTGACCGAGAGAATTGGAGAAGGAAGGTTGAGAAAGGGCCATGAATAGGTTTCATTCTGCCCTCTGAGTAGGTACCATTCATACCTATGAATGATTTTGTTTTGTTTTTAAATTTATTCATTTTGAGAAAGGGCATGCGCAGGGGAGGGGCAGAGAGAAAGAGAGAGAGAGAGAGAGAGAGAGAGAGAGAGAGAGAGAGAGAATGAGAATCCCAAGCCGGCTCCACACTGTCCACTCAGAGCCTGATGCAGGGCTCGAACTCAGGAACCACAAGATCATGACCTGAGCCAAAACCAAGAGTCAGATGCTTAACCCACTGAGCCACCCAGGCAGCCCACCCCACAACCAAATAGTTTTGATTCAGTGTGTCTCCTGCCCATTTCCCACAGAAACACCAGAACACAGGACCTGCCCTTGAGCAAGAGGACAGGACCAGCAAGATGGCTTCTGGCACAGCCCCTCTGCCCAGACCAAGAGCCACTCCTCAGGAACCAGGCCTCTTGGCTGGGATCTTGGCCTCAGAAATGAAGAACAGCTGGGCTGAGTGGGGGGCTGGAGAGGCCCCCCCTGTACCTCGGTGAGGAGGGGCTAGCCAGGGGTTTATAGATGGAGGTCCCTTGAAGATCTTTGGTTTTAGTCCAAACAAATACAAAATGGTGTCTATCACTAGCCACCACCTAAGTATGGACAGGGCCCTCGGAATCCAGGTCCTGTGTTCTTGAATTACGATTCTGGATGCTTTCCTGATTCATCAGTGGAAATGGGAAGTTTCCTTTCTTTATGCCTCAGTTGTACATTAACTGAGAAGGAAAGAATTGTCTCCATGTAAAAGGGAAGATATTTGAGTTGAGAACTACAGGTGAAAACTGCCAAGGTACGCTTGAGAGTAAGGTTCAAAGTGGAAGGGCAGTCAAGGATATGTGTAGTGGTCAACATCCTGTCCTGCCATATCCTAGAAGAAAGCTCTTTTCTATCCAGTCCTATATGGCTCGTTTTTCATTCGTATCTTGGGCCTAGAGAGAGGAATATGTAGATGAACCCTAAGCCTCACAGGTCTGGAACTCTTCCTGTTCCCTGTTCCTCTGGCAGGGAAAACCAGATCAGCCAGGATTCTGAACCAGCTCTCTTAGAGCTGAGGCCAGAGGTGGTGAGCCAGCGGAGCATTGATGCAGTGGACCTAGAAAATGAGGTGAGCTGTGGGGGCCCCTCTTGGGGGGCCATCAGATGTTGCCATCAGATGTTGGGTCTGGGTACATGTTTTTCTAGAACAGTGATTCCCAACCATCCAAGAACAAGCTCCCCTGGTGTTAAAAATTGCTTTCTTATTATTAATTTGTAGATTTTTAATTGCACAGTATAAACATGCAATTATCAAAAATTGGAACACATGGGTAGAAATGAAAGTCCTTCTTGTGTCTTACCCCAGTCCCAGAGGTGTCTGCCATTATTAGTTTAGTCTTTCTTTTTCCAAATGTTTGCACTTCTACATGTATGTATACGCATACATAGAAATCTGTAGTTTGACTATTTTAATGTTATTGAGTTCACACTACATGTACTGTTTTGCATCATGCCTCTCTTACCAGATGATCCATTTTGGAGATCTTTCTACATCTGAACATATAATTCTACCTTAATCTTTTCTGGCTTTTTTTTGGGGGGGGGGTAGTTAACTTTTTATTTTGAAATAGTTTCAAGCTTCAAGAATAATTGTGAGGATACCACAAAGAATTCCTGTATGCCCTTCATCCAGATTCACCGACTCTTCAAATTCTGCCACAGTGGCTTTATGACTTTCTCTCTGTATATGTCTGCTTATATAAGGGTGTATCCTCTTTCTTGAGTCATTTTAGGGTAAGATGCAATCATGTCCCTTTACCCCTAAGCACTTTAGTGCACATTGGTTAAGAACAAGATCCTTGACCTACACTACTACAGTACAATTACAGAAGCCAGAAATTTAACATTGATACAATTCTGCTACTTGATCTATAATCCATATTCAAAGTTTGCCAATTGGTCCAGTACTATTCCTTATAGCAAAAAAAAATTTTTCCTGGTCCATGATCCAATCCAGGGTTATGCATTGCTTTCATTGTTATATCTCATTAGTTTCCTTTTTTTTAAATTTTTTTTTTTCAACGTTTATTTATTTTTGGGACAGAGAGAGACAGAGCATGAACGGGGGAGGGGCAGAGAGAGAGGGACACACAGAATCGGAAACAGGCTCCAGGCTCTGAGCCATCAGCCCAGAGCCTGAAGTGGGGCTCGAACTCCCGGACCGCGAGATCGTGACCTGGCTGAAGTCAGACGCTTAACCGACTGTGCCACCCAGGCGCCCCTCATTAGTTTCCTTTAATCTGGAATAGTTCCTAGTCTTTCTTTGTCTTTCATGACTGACAGTTTTGGGGTACACAGGCCAGTTATTTTGGAGAATGTTGCTCAAATTGATACTTTCTCATGATTAAATTCATTTATGTAGTTTTGGTCAGAATACTACATTAGTGATGTGTCCTCGGTACTATAATCTTTTTTTCTATTTTTTTTGTTTTTTTGTTTTTTTATTTTATATTTGAGAGAGAGAGACAGAGCATGAGGAGGGGAGAGGCAGAGAGACAGAGACAGAATCCGAAGCAGGCTCCAGGCTCTGAGCTGTCAGCACAGAGCCTGACATGGGGCTTGAACCCACGAACCATGAGATCATGACCTGAGCTGAAGTCGGACGCTCGGACACTTAACCGACTCAGCCACCCAGGCGCCCGAGTACTATAATCTTTTTAATAACTTCATCATATTTCTTAATATGGATGTGCCATGATTTATTATTCCCTTACTGATTGCCTTTATGACATTGCCAATTTTTTAAAATTACAAATGGACATATTGTAGGTACCTCTTTATGAACACATGCCAGTGTTCTCCAAGAGACTTTTCAAGACCCCTCACATACTGCCAAACTATACCTTTTTAAACCGGTGGTTGAAGCAAATACATCTGTGTTGAAGGATTCCCTGGTTCTTGCATTTACTCCATGATTCTGCAGGTTGAGGGTTACTACCCTTGAACCTTACACACTTCTGACCTTGTTCATTCCCCTATGCCTCAGGAGCCCGACAGCGATGATGAGTGGCAGCACCTGCTAGAGACTGCTGACCCTGTGCCTGTCCAGCTGAAAGCCCCCCTCACTCTGCTGTGCAATCCTGACTTCTGCCAGCGCATCCAGGGTCAGCTGCGCGAGGCAGGAGGGCAGGTAACGGGCAGAAGGATACTGTGGATGGGATTAGACTTTTAATCACAGATGAGGTATTAAAAACATAAGGAGAAAAAGAAAGCTTGTCCCTTTCCAATTCTCTTGCAATCATCCATCTATTTAATTCAATATTTGCTAACCTCCTTTAGTGACACAGAAAGAACAGGCCTTAGGTTTCTCTTTCTTTCTTTTTTTTTTAATGTTTATTTTTGAGAGAGAGAGTGCAAGTGGGGGAGGGGCAGAGAAAGGGAGATATAGAACTCGAAGCAGGCTCTAGGCTCTGAGCTATCAACACAGAGCCTGATGTGGGGCTCGAACTCACGAACCGTGAGGTCATGACCTGAGCCGAAGTCAGATGCTTAACCAGCTGAGCCACCCGGGTGCCCCATTGGGTTCTCTTTCGGAAGGGAAGAGCATTCACCTAGAGCAGGGGTCAGCAGACTGATGGTAAACGTTTTAGGCATTGGAGAGCAAGAGGCAAAAATGGAGGGTATTATTTAGTACTTCCATAGTGAGAGAAGGCGCTTTTCCATGAAATCTTTCTTGATTAAATTAAAAATCTTAATTAAATCAGAAATTTTAAAAAAATTTAAGTTAAAAATAAGTATACAATATTTTCTAATATAGGCATACTAATGAGAAGAATGAGATTCTTTTTTAAGGAATAATATTTTGCTTAATTGGTATTCATAGTGTTCTTTTTTACAAAGCCTTTCCTTTTTTTTAATTTTTAATTTTTTTTTAATATGAAATTTAATGTCAAATTGGTTTCCATACAACACCCAGTGCTCATCCCAACAGGTGCCCTCCTCGATGCCCATCACCCGCTTTCCCTTCCCTCCCACCCCCCATCAACCCTCAGTTTGTTCTCAGTTTTTTAAGAGTCTCTTATGTTTTGGCTCCCTCCCTCTCTAACCTTTTTTTTTCCTTCCCCTCCCCCATGGTCTTCTGTTAAGTTTCTCAGGATCCACATAGGAGTGAAAACATATGGTATCTGTCTTTCTCTGTATGACTTATTTCACTTAGCATAACACTCTCCAGTTCCATCCACGTTGCTACAAAAGGCCATATTTCATTCTTTCTCATTGCCACGTAGTATTCCATTATGTATATAAACCATAATTTCTTTATCCATTCATCAGTTGATGGACATTTAGGCTTTTTCCATAATTTAAGCCTTTTGTTTTCTGAAACACCATGATCTTCCTTACTGGGAACTAGCCAGAATATGTTGCCTGCATTTCTTTCCTTCTATTTTCTTTAAAGTTTTTTTTAATGTTTTTTTTTTTTTAATTTATTTTTAAGACAGAGCATGAGTGGGGGAGGGGCAGAGATAGGGGGAGACACAGAATCTGAAGCAGGTTCCAGGCTCTGAGCCATCAGCACAGAGCTCGACGTGGGGCTTGAACTCACAAACTGAGATCATGACCTGAGCTGAAGTCGGACGCTCAACTGACTGAGCCACCCGGGCGCCGTTTTTTTTGTTTTTTTTTTAATGATTTTTAGGAAATTTACCAAGTTGTGAAACCATCACTATAATCTAGTTTTAGAACATTCTTATCTCCCCAGTAAGATCCCTCATACCCATTTACAAGTCATTATCATTCCCAAAGCCCTGGTCCCAGGCAACCCCTAATCTACTTTCCGTCTCATAGATTTGCCTGTTCCAGGTAGTTCACATAAATGTAATCATACAGTACACAGTTTGGTTTTTTCTTTGTTGTTTTTTTAATGTTTATTTCTGAGAGAGAGAGAGAGAGAGAGAGAGCGAGCAAGAGAGCACATGCACGCACCAGCAGGGGAAGGGCAGGGAGAGGGAGACAGAGAATCCAAAGTGGGCTCCACACTGACTGCAGAGAGCCCAATGTGGGGCTCAAACTCACGGAACCACAAAATCACAACGTGAGCCAAAGTTGCACACTCAACTGACTGAGCCACTCAGGCACCCCAATACCCAATTTTTACATCTGGTTCCTTTCACTTAGCGGAACATTTTTGAGGTTCCTTCTTCTTGTGACATATCAATACTTCATTCCTTTTTATTGCTCGTTCTCATTAGAATTCTGTCATATGGCTATATCACATTTCGTTTCTTCGTTCATCAGTTGATGGGCATTTGAATTGTCTCCACTTTTTGGCTTTTATGAATAATAATGCAATGAACATTCATATGGAAGTATTTTTGTGGATATATGTTTTCATTTTTCTTCTGTGGATACCTAGGATTGCTGGGTTGGATGGTGATTTACATTCAACATTTTAAGAAACTACTGAACTATTTTCCAAAGTGGCTGCATCATTTAACATTCCTGCCAGCAATGTATGAGGGGCCCCATTTCTCCACATTCTTGCCAGCTTGTATTATTGTCTTTTTATCACTGCCACTCTAGTGAGTGTGAAATAATGGCTTATTGTCATTTTAATTTGCACTTTGCTAATGACTAATGTGGAGTGTCTTTTCATGTGCTTATTAGCCATTTGTGTATCTTCTTTGGTGAAATAGCTCTTCGGTCCTTTGCTCATTTGTAAATTGGGTTCTGTCTTCTTGAGTTATAAGAATTCTTTGTATATTCTGGATAAGAGACCCTTATCAGATATGTGATTTGCAAATATTTTTTCCCAGTCTATGATTTGTCTTTTTATTTTCATAAGAGTGTTTTTTGAAGCACAAAGGTTTTGAATTTTGATGACATTCAATTACCATTTTTTCTTTTTGTGTATTATGCTTTTGGTGTTATGTGGAAGACATCTTTTCCAAACCCAGAGTCAGAAAGATTTCCCCCTATGTTTTTTCTAAAAGTTTTTTTTAATGCTTATTTATTTATTTTGAAAGAGAGAGAGAGAGAGAAAGCACTAGTGGGGGGAGGGGCAGAGAGATGGAGAGAGAGAGAATCCCAAGCAGCCTCTGCGCTGTGCTGTCAGCACGGAGCCAGATATGGGGCTCCATCCCACGAACTGTGAAATCATGACCTGAGCCAAAATTGAGAGTCAGACACTCAACCGGCTGAGCCACCCAGGCGCCCCCATCTGAACTACTCTTTAGCTGTATGATTATTGACTCCTTACTTAACCTATCCAGAAGCTTTAGTGCAAAATGGTTAATTGCATTTCCTGCACAGGGTTATTGTAAAGAGTAAATGAGCAAATAAGTGAAAAGATTTAGAAACACTGAATGGCATATGATAAAGCACTTGATGTAAACATTACTCTCTTTTGAAGAGTATCCTTTTATTTTTTAGAAATTTTTTTTTTTAAATTTTTTTTTCAACGTTTATTTATTTTTGGGACAGAGAGAGACAGAGCATGAACGGGGGAGGGGCAGAGAGAGGGAGACACAGAATCGGAAACAGGCTCCAGGCTCTGAGCCATCAGCCTAGAGCCTGACGCGGGGCTCGAACTCCCAGACCGCGAGATCGTGACCTGGCTGAAGTCGGACGCTTAACCGACTGCGCCACCCAGGCGCCCCATTTTAGAAATTTTTAATTTATTTTTGAGGTGGGGGGACAGAGAGACGAGAGAGAGAGAGAATCCCAAGCAAGCTCCGCGCTGTCAGCACAGAACCCGACACGGGGCTCAATCTCACGAAACTGAGATCATGCATGCCCTGAGCCAAAATCAAGAATCGGATGCTTAGGGGCGCCTGGGTGGCTCAGTCGATTAAGCGTCCGACTTCAGCTCAGGTCACGATCTCGCGGTCCGCGAGTTCGAGCCCCGCATCGGGCTCTGGGCTGACGGCTCAGAGCCTGGAACCTGCTTCCGATTCTGTGCCTCCCTCTCTCTCTGCCCCTCCCCCGTTCATGCTCTGTCTCTCTCTGTCTCAAAATAAATAAAACGTTAAAAAAAATTAAAAAAAAAAAAAAAAGAATCGGATGCTTAACTGACTGAGCCACCCAGGCGCCCCTAAAGAGTAACCTTTTAAAGAATAGCCATTTCAAAGTATCATACTGACCCTACTTTGTAGGCTATATGAAAATAAGTGGCAGGCTAGATTTGGCCTGTAGGTCATACATAGTTAGTCAAGTCCTGATCTAGAGTTGGATGATATTGCTTTATCTGTCTGGAGTTGAATGACACTGTTTTGCGTCCATTGTGTTTAATCTTTGGAAGTGCGTGTGGGCACATACATATGTTTTTTAAAGTTAAAGGCTGGAGAAGGAAGGGAGCAGATAGGAATGGCACTGGGCCTGACGGAGATTCTGAGGGAGGTCCCCTGTCCCTTGGTCACCACTGTTGTAAGTCAAGTGACCTGACCATCTATATCTATATTCTTCTTCCTTGTTACTGCTTCCCTTTTTCTCTATTCTCCTTCTTTGGGTTTTAGAGTCCCAAAGAAAGGAATGAGAACATTGGTCTGCTTTGCCAACTCCTTGGGGACAATTAGTATTTGTGACTCCTTTTCCCTCTGATAAGATCGATTACTGTCTCTTTCCCTCATGTCGCCCAGATCCTGAAAGGCATGCTGGAGGGTGCTTCCCACATCCTTCCTGCACTCCGGGTCTTGAGCAGTCTTCTGTCCAGCTGCAGCGACTCTGTTCTCTTGTACTCCTTCTGTCGTGAGGCAGGGCTCCCCGGGCTGCTGCTCAGCCTGCTCAGACACAGCCAGGACAGCAACAGTATCCAGCAGGTAAGCAGTAGGCCAGTAGCCTTGAAAGACTTCCAGGACTTTCTGCTCCTTGGATTTCTCTTCTTCAAAGTGCCATCTCTATTCGGTCCACTGCCTTTTCTTTTCTTTCCTCCTCTCCGGTTAGTAGACCATGAGTTGCATACTCCACTGCCTTCTGATGCCAGGCAGATCCCGTCAGTCAGGGAGGTAGACTCTGTGTGACTGTATGAGAGTAGTGGGGAAGACGACAGACCGGAGATCTTGTGCTCAATCTGAATGGGACATGCCCTCAGCTTCAGCTCACTGTTGCCACATGAGAACACGGGCCCCGTGTTGCCAGATCTTCCAGTTTTCTAAGAGAAGCTAGAAATCCAGATTTTTATGCTCAATTTCCCAATATTTAGAGCACTGTGGTTTGGAATATTAAATCCTAGGTTTTAATTGACCTGCTTTTATAGAACAGAGTACTGAAATTCAGGGATTAATCAATTTATACACCAGCATTAGCTTGTAAATGGCCACAGGGACAATAAATGGAGGAGGTAGGATAAACAGAGGAGGTAGGCATGAGGCTCAGGGTGTCTGAGGCCAGATCTGTGCTACCCCACGCTGCATTCTGCTGTGGCTGAGCTGAGAGGACAGAACACTGAAATGTTTAACGGGAAGCTGCATCCTGCTGGTGAGTGTTAACCTTGAATGTTTCTAAGGAATTTAGAAAGGAATTTGAGCTATTTGAAAAATAGAGCCTCCTGAACTCCTAAATGCTATTCTGGCCAAGCAAGATACAGGCTGTTTACAGCCCCCTGGCTGCCCCTTTGTTACCTCTAGATTTCCTCTTTCTGTCCAGAAGCCTCCCTGTTTGGTCAGCCTGACTGGATATCTGACACCTTTTTCACTGCCTTTTCTCTTCGTCTACATTGCCCTTATTCTCCGTCCTCTTCCCTGGCAGCAATGTTGGTATGGGACCTTCTTACGGCACCTGATGGCTGTGATTCAGGCCTATTTTGCCTGCACCTTCAATCTGGAGAGGAGCCAGACAGGTGACAGGTGGGATGAGAGCCAGCTTTGCTCTGTTGGCCACTTTGGCTTCAATTTCTACCCCCAATTCTTCCTTCCTCTATTAGGAAGAGGCTAAGTGAGGAGAAAGCAACAGGTTAGGGATCCCCTGATTCTCTTAAGGACCGAGACCACTCTAAGTTCACCCCAAGACTTTGAGGTTCTAAGGGTCACCATACACTAAATGGAAGGGTCACAATTTAAGTAACGTAGAGAAAATGGCAAAGAAAGGTCATGGAGGGTATGTAAGACTCTGTGTGTGTTTAGTGGGGGGAGGGGAAGGAGCATTCTGATATATTCCTTTGCACAGATTCTCCTACCTGCAGAACTGACGTTTACCACACGTGGGCTTTTAGAGAGATGGGCTATTTTTTCCCAGCCTACAGGTGTTTCAGGAGGCCGCCAACCTCTTTTTGGACCTGTTGGGGAAACTGCTGGCCCAACCAGATGACTCTGAGCAGACTCTAAGGAGGGATAGCCTTATGGTAATCTGCTCCCTTGTCCAGATTTCTGTCTCTGATATCTTTCCATGTTTCTCCCTTTCCCTTTCTTATAACTATAGAGGGTTAGATCAAAGTAATAGAACAAACATTTATTGAGTACCTACTGTGTGCCTTGTGCCACTTGAGTACGAGAAGGTCCCCATTGTCAAGGGACTAGTAGTCTAGTAGGAGAGATGAAAAATGATCAAGGACAACAGCATGAAAAGTACATTAGAACTTGTATAAAACTTGTATAAAGTACAGAAGCACCACTGAAGAAGATATGATTAATATTACTTGGGGAGTCATAGAAGAAATCTCAAAGGAAATCATCTTTGCTAGGATTCGAAGAATGCATAGAAGTTTGCCGGGTGGGTGAGGCAGAAAGTAGGGAGGACATTCTAAGCAGAAAGAGCAGCATTTACAAAGGCCCAGAGGCATTAAGGACTGTGGCCTGTTTCAGGGAACTACAAATAGAAGTATTTCTTCTTTTTTTTTTAAATTTTTTAATGCTTTTTTAATTCATTTTTGAGAGACAGAGAGAGACAGAGCACGAGTGGGGGAGGGGCAGAGAGAGAGAGGGAGACACAGAATCTCAAGCAGGCTCCAAGCTCTGAGCTGTCAGCACAGAGCCCAATGAGGGGCTTGAACCCACGGACCGTGAGATCATGACCTGAGCCAAAGTCGGATGCTTAACTGACTGAGCCACCCAGGCACCCCTAGAAGTATTTCTTTTTGAAGAGACTTGCAGATGGACTAGTATTTCCCAAATGTATTTGCCCTACGACTAGCAAGCTAGTGGGTTCTCGCCCCTGGACTCTGGAAATGAGGGACAGGAGAATAGAAGATTGAATGAGAAGATAGCGGAGTTCTGACTGATCTCCAAGGAGACACTTAGGGAGGAACATGAGCAAGGAAATAAACAGTTGCCTAGCCATTGTTCAGACTGGCAATTGGGAACACAGATCTGGGCTGCATTTCTGCCTCCAGTGAGCAGTCCATTCAAACTCTTCTAGTCTGAGAGCCTATTTTAACCTCCCTCATCCTTTCAAGTCAGGAAGCTTTCAATGTCTAACCTAAACTTTGGCCATCAGTGACTCACATTATTGGCCAGCATTTGTCATATGTCACTGTGCAGTGAGTGCATAGGAAGTTTGGAATAAATATCCCACCTCCTGAAATTCTGAATCAGTAAGACTGGGTTGGAAGGGACCCAGGAATCCCCAGGAATTCTCATACTCGTGGACTACAGATAACACTTTGAGAAACATCATCTAGGAAGCAGCTGATCAGAGAATAGGATTGATAACCTAAAGTTGCCATCCTTGAAATGTGAAGGCAATTAATTATAATGCATTTTCTGTGTGAGGAATACTTAGAATGCCACAGCTGGTCCCCCTGGGTTTTCTCCTTTATTCTCAGGTTTTCTGGGGGGATTCTTGCTCCTTACCCTAAACCCAGTCAGTTTTCTGCTGCCCTAATGTTAATGCCGCCCTTGTCTCCCTTAGTGCTTTACTGTTCTGTGTGAAACTATGGATGGGAACAGCCGGACCATCTCCAACGCCTTTTACTCCAGCCTGCTGACTACCCAGCGGGCTGTGCTGGATGGGCTCCTTCATGGCCTGACAGTTCCCCAGCTCCCTTTCCACATACCCCCAGGTAACCAGAGTAGGGAGTGGAGGTTCTCTTGCCTTCTGAGTAACTCCGGCTGTGCCCTCCCGACTGCCATTGCCTCGAAGAGTGCCTGGCATTTAGTGAGGGCTCAGCAACTAACTGTGCACTGAAAGAATGAATGGGGATCCGAGACAAACAATCAGACCCCACCCTGCGTTCTTTGCTTTTCTCCATAGGAGCCCCCCAAGTGAGCCAGCCACTACGGGAGCAGAGTGAGGACCTGCCTGGAGCCATGTCCTCTGCACTGGCAGCCATATGCACTGCTCCTGTGGGGCTGCCCAGCTGCTGGGAAGCCAAGGAGCAGGTCTGAGCTGCAGCTTCTGATTTCCTCTCATCCATGTTGCTGGAGATGAGGCTGGCCTCAGCTTCTCAGAAAGGCAGAAAAACAAGCATTTTTGGTTCCCCTTACTCTGTACTTCCAGAAACAGATGCTTCCACCTGGGTCTGGTAATCTGGCCACTTGTTGAACACGATGTCGCCAAAATCCCAGAACCCTTGGCCAGCTGGCTAGAGAGCTCATTGACAAACTGCCCATGTGGTAGGGTAGCTGACCCGAAGCCACCTATGATGCTGCCTCAAGGGCTCAGGATTTAGATTTCCTGCTCCCTTTTGGCCAGCAACACTTTCCTCTATACCTGTCTCTACTAGGGCTAAACTAGGCCATGACTTTTGGTTCTTCTTTGGCCATGAAGACTGGGAATAGAATGGGATCTGAGGTTCCTGGTGAACCTGAGGAAGAGTGGCTAGCAAGGGGTTGAGAACCCTGAGTAGTTGGAGATATGAGAGGAACAGGATTGGAATATGGGAATGGGGTTGAGGCTTCAAGTATGTCCCTACAGATCTCTCAGCATTTGGCGAATCAGCTCACCGAGGACAACAACCAACTGAGACCGTCCCTTATCTCTGGCTTGCGGCATCCCATCCTGTGCCTACACCTTCTCAAGGTACTGCCTGTCCAGAACTCTTGGGACTTCAGATTTCTTTTTAACCCCCAAGACCAAGAGAGAAAGACACTGAGAGAGACAAGAGACCCCAGAGGGTCCCTTTCTGCTTTTCAGTCTGTTCAACCTGAGATGGCCCCACTG
Organism: Prionailurus bengalensis; assembly: GCF_016509475.1. NCBI lineage: Eukaryota > Metazoa > Chordata > Mammalia > Carnivora > Felidae > Prionailurus > Prionailurus bengalensis. The sequence continues at coordinate 203,843,911 of NC_057345.1, forward strand.
TTAGCCAGTCCTCACTAGAATAGAGCAGTAGCCCTGTCTCACCGTCTTATAGCAAGAAGAGGGGGAAGTTGGCCTGAACTTCTCGAATTGCGTGTGGACACTAGATCTGCGGAGAGGCTAGCCTGCTTCTCAGCTGAGCCTTCTGATCCAGGAACCCAGGGGCTGCTCGGCTTCACTGACAGACTGCTTCCCACTCCTTTAGGTTCTCTACTCATGCTGCCATGTCAGTGAGTGCCTGTGCCATCTGCTAGGGCAAGAGCCCCTGGCCTTGGAGTCACTGTTGATGCTGGTCCAGGGCAAGGTAGGCCAGGAACACAGGCAGGTATATCGTGGTGACCCTACTGTCTCAATCAGAAGTTGCTCTGATATCTTTGGTTTCCTTTGTAGGTAAAGGTAGTAGATTGGGAAGAGTCTACTGAGGTGGCACTCTACCTCCTCTCCCTTCTTGTCCTTCGGCTGCAAGATCTGCCTTCTGGGTAAGCCTGAAGTAGGGTCTCTCCACTGGAATCTTCCCTCCCGATAGCTCACCCTGACATAGAATATGGGGAATGGCACCTTACAGCCTATCCTCAGAAGGGATGGGGATAGAAGGGATGGGGATGTTCTCTACACAGAACAAAACAGACCTAGATTCCTACCAACTTTGTGCCTTGGGGCAAGGTCAAGCAGCCGTGTAGAGAGTGCCATCCAGCGGGGAGGGAGGCCACTCCCTAGCCTCCTTTCATTTGGTGCATCCTTTGATGAATCTTCTTTTTCCAGAATGGAGAAGCTAGGCAATGAGATTGCTACTCTCTTTACCCATTCACACGTTGTCTCTCTCGTGGTGAGTTTTCAGTTTTCCCCTTCTTCCCCTTTTCACCCTGCCACCCAGGCCTGCGGGGTGCGCGGGCATCACTCTCATCAAGAGGTGGTTATGACGCATTCTTCTGGGCCAGAGACATAAATCTTCTCTGCCTGTCGTGACTACTGTGCAGATTCAGACATTCCTTCTCTTCCTCTAATTCCCCAGAGTGCAGCAGCCTGCCTGTTGGGTCAACTTGGTCAGCAAGGGGTGACCTTTGACCTCCAGCCTGTGGAGTGGATTGCCGCAGCCTCACATGCTCTGTCTGCCCCTGCAGAGGTGAGGTATACCAGAGAGGGCACAGACAACATTTTCACTGAGTCAGACCCAGGACTCCACTTGGGGGCGAGACTGAAGTGCCAGCTTGGCTGGGGCAAACTAAGCAGTCGTTCTTTTCCTCCCTGTCTGCCCCCAGATGACAGCTTCTCTGAGCCCAGACTGGGCTGACACTTCCAAAGAGGGACAGAGGGAGGGGGACCCGAGTTACCTACTGGAGGATGAGATCTTCCTGCCTACTTTAGTCTCCTCCCGCAGAAGCTTCTGCTCCTGTTGTTAGGGTCATTTCAAAAGCTTAATCTCTTCCCCTCTGACTACAGTTTGGCTTCCCTGTCCCCCCTCCTTCTCCTTAACTGAAATGGAAAAGGTGGCTGGCATCCCGAGAACTCTTGAGGAATCCAGTCCATTGTGTAGCCTCCTTTCTGCTTTCTCCTTTTCCGGGCCTTCCCCCCGCCCCCCCCACCCCCCCCGGCCTCTCCTTTTTAGGTACTTTGGAACCCCTATTTCTTTCATTTTGTAATAAGGATAGACTTCGTATTCAAATGATCATCATCCTTATAGATGCAGAATTCTTTATAATTTGGAAAGCACCTCACATCTTATCTTACAACACACTTGAAAGAGAGACGCATGAAATGTAATGAGACTCACCTGCTTTTTCTAGATAAAGTTGAACTTCAGAGAGGTGGTACCAGTAGTGATGACACTCACATTCATCCAGGAGCCCCAATCAGAAATCTGGGAGTCATCATAGACTGTGTTCTCTGCTCCATTATTCCCCCATCTAGATGGTTCCCCCAGGTCCCATGTGTTCCGCCTTCCTGTTGTCTCAGATCTTTTTTTACCTGGCACCATCACTGCCCTGCCTTAGTTTGTGTGCACACCATCTATCTTGCACTGTGGCGCTTGCCCGCTGAAGGATCTCTATTCTAGGCTCTCTCCTCTCCAGTCTATTCTCTTCACTGCCACCAGGGTGAGCTTTCGTAAAAGTCTAGTCGTTTGTTCAAGTATTTAGCACAGAAGTATCTATTGAGTGCCGAGCGCTATTCTGGGTTCTGAGACTACAGCAGTGAATAACAGACGAAAATCTTGCCCACGTGGAGCTTGTGGAGCTCAGTGGCTTCCCATTGCTTCCAGGATAAAGTCCAGACTCCTTTACCTTCTCCTCAAAGCTCATCTGTTACCTCTGGGCTCTATAATCCTGCTCTACCAGGAGTTACCACTTCCAAAATTCACTATCATTTTTCATGACCTGCCTTCATTTATGCTACAAGGAATGCTGTCCCTTCCTACCACCTCCTTCTCTTGATTGCTTTTTGAACTTTTAATTCATCGGTGTTCTACCTCCAGAAGGCAGAGTTAGGCACTCTCAACTGTGTCTCCACCCCCACCCCAACCCCAGCCTCTTGTGTGGCAAGTGTCTTCCGACCCTACCAGATGATGTGTCTTTAGAGCAGAGGTAGTCATTGAATGAATAGTCAGGAACCAGGACTTGTGTAAGTCCAGGAGAGCTTTCCCCACTACACCAGGCAGAGGACAAGCTCTTTCTGCCTGACCAGGAGTTGCAGGCATGGGTTTGTGAGGCCCCTTCATCTCTCTTGGGGATCTGCATTCTTCCTGCCTCTCTCTGTCAGGTCCGGCTGACTCCACCAGGTGGCTGTGGATTCTATGATGGCCTCCTCATCCTGCTGCTGCAGCTTCTCACCCAGGTACAGGTGCATCCTAGGTTGGATGGGAAGGCAGGAGAGACAAACTAGGCATTTTGATGAACCGCTAGACGATAGGAATGAAGAAGCAACCCACACTTGCCTCTTCTGTCAAATATGGTGGCCGTGATTACCTTCAAAACGGCCCCCCTGCCCTCATCGTGGACCCTTTCTGGGGAATCCCAGCTGCATCCCAGGATTCAGTGGGGAGGAGAGCTATAATTCCCTGGTTTCTAGCAGACACTTGCATGGGTTAAGATGTGATAAGAAAGGTAACTAAGACAACAGGGAAATCCCACGTTGTTGGGAAAACAGAGGAATTATTTCTGGGACTCCCTTTCCTTAGAGGTCAGGGATAAGAGTGAAAAAAAAGAAAAGAAAAGAAAAGAAAAAGGCATTGTGATACCTGACTTTGACTTCCCTACCCACCCTCCTTCAATTTCATCTCCAGCCAGGGAAGGGTAGCCCGATAAGGGACGTGGCTAGCTCAGAAATGTGGACCATTCTATGGCACCGCTTCTCCATGGCTCTAAGGCTCCCCGAGGAGGTGTCTCCACAGGAATCACAGCCATCACAAAGCCCAGAGCCAGACTGGACGCTGATCTCACCCCAAGGTATCTTTCCATAAGCATGGCCTCCTTTGATCCTTTTCAAGAGGAGGCAGCCTAGAACTGGGTTAGCCCACAGAGATTGCAGCTGCTGCCCCCTGGGGAGAGGATGGCACAGACTGCGCTGGATGTGAAGGGGACTAAATAGGTGGGGGCCCTGGAGAAGCTGGAGCATCCGGGGCCCTTCCTGCACCACTGGGTCTCCATTCTCGGTGTTTCCAGGCATGGCAGCCCTGCTGAGCCTGGCCGTGGCCACCTTCACCCAGGAGCCCCAGTTATGCCTGAGCCACCTGTCTCAACGTGGAAGTATCCTCATGACCACCCTGAAGCACCTGCTTTCCCCCAGCTTCCTGCGTCAGCTGGGCCGGGCGTGAGTTCGAGCTAGACAAGGGAGACCAGACTGTCCAGACAGTCTGTAGTGTGGCCGTGGGGAGGGGTGGGCAGGAGAGCCATAGCTGACAGCTTGAGCTATGAGGCCAGAAATAGGACTGGTGAGGTTGGAGAAGGGGCGCTGGACTCGGGGATTTGAGAAGGGGGCAGAGAATAATAAAGGGTGGGTGAGTAAAACCGAGTAAATCCTTCCACTCTGCCCTCCTTAGGCCTCACGGGTCTGGGTTTCTGCCCGTCGTGGTGCTCTCTGTCTGCCAGCTCCTCTGCTTCCCCTTCGCCCTGGATGTGGATGCCGACCTCCTTGGAGGTGTGTTAGCTGACTTAGTGGACTCAGAAGTCACAGCCCGCCTGCTGCAGGTATTTGGGAAAGCCACCAGGCGTGAAGGTGGAGGAGGAAGATGGCCGACCTCGTGTATTGTAATTCACTTCCCAACAGCTCCAGGGCTCCCCTGAGCTCCTGGAAGAGTGGAGCATCTGGCTTGATGTAAGCGTTGGAGTGGAGAAAGCATTCAGGCCTGAGCAGAAGCACTAGTTAGAGCTGGGGCTGGCACCTCCCGTCTCCATCTGTCCCTCATCTGGATCTGTTGAAGCTCTGTGGGGAGGACATCCCAGTCTGGGCAGGGAGACTCAGCTCCTCAGCCATGAGTCACTTCTGTGCAATCCTTGGCATTCAGCAGTGGGTTTTTGAAGGCAGAGAGCCTGAGTCCTTGCAGAGCAAGGAATGATCCTGCACCTGTTCTCTTGGGCTCCACAGTCTCACGTGGAGGGCTCGGGTCAGGTCTTCCAGCTCTCTGTGGCATTTCTCAGCATAGCTTGGCTTTTCTCTTGGCCAGAGCTTGGGCCCCTTCTAGCTACCTCGCTGCGGTGAATTCTTCCTCTCCCTGAACCACTTTGCCTGCTCCTCTATCCCTTCTCCCAGGTCTGCTGCCACCATCTTCCGTTGACGCAAGTTGAGTTGCCTGTCAGCCTCCTCACACACCTGGCCCTCGCGGATTCCACCTCTCTCAACCAGTTTGTGAACACAGTGGCTGCCTCCCCTAGAACCATCATCTCCTTCCTCTCAGTTGCCCTCTTGGGTGACCAGCCGCTGCTGACCTCTGACATTCTCTCCTTGCTGGCCCACACAGCCCGAGTACTGTCCCCCAGCCACTTGTCCTTCATCCAAGAACTCCTGGCTGGCTCTGATGAATCCTATCGGCCCCTGCGCAGCCTCCTGGGCCACCCAGAGAATTCTGTGCGGGCCCGCACTTACGGGCTCCTGGGCCACCTGCTGCAATACAGCATGGCTGTGCGTGGGGCACTGCAGAGCCAGGCTGGGCTGCTCAACCTTCTGCTGCTGGGGCTTAGAGACAAGGACCCTGCCGTGCGGCGCGGTGCCAGCTTTGCCGTGGGCAACGCAGCCTACCAAGCTGGTCCCCTGGGACCTGCCTTGGCAGCCGCGATACCCAGTGTGACCCAGCTACTTGGAGATCCTCAGGCTGGTATCCGGCGCAATGCCGCGTCAGCTCTGGGCAACTTGGGCCCTGAGGGGTTGGGGGAGGAGCTGTTACAGTGCCAAGTGCCCCAACGGCTCCTAGAGATGGCCTGTGGAGACCCCCAGCTAAACGTGAAGGAGGCTGCCCTCATTGCCCTCCGGAGCCTCCGACAGGAGCCCTGCATCCATCAGGTACACCCCTGGGGACTTCCGGACCATGACGATGGGGTTGTATTTCACGACATTTTTCTGAGATAGCCTTTAAGGAATTGGGATGCTGGGAAACCCATGGGCGGTGTCTTGGAGATGGGTATGCCATCTACCATCTCCCACCCCGGAAAAGGGAAGGAATGTGGGAGAGGGCTCCGATGAGTGGCAAATTCCCAGGATCTCCAAGCCCAGGGGTTCTCTCTTCTTGAGGCTACGTGGGAAGGAGGTGAGGCCAGATGAGGTGATGTTGAGGTCTAGAGGGATTTCATTCTGGGGGCTGGGAAGGGGCTATCTTTTTCTTTTTTTTCTTAGCACTTACCACGTGAAAAGCGCCATGCTAAGCATTTTACCTTTATTACCTGGTTTAAGCTATTATATTCCTCATTTTGCAGGTGAGGAAACTGAGGCACTAAGGATTTAATAACGTGCCCAAGTTACAAAGCTAGTTTGGGGAACTGGACTTCTGAGCTCAAGGGTCTGAGTCCTGAGCCCATACCTTAACCACTGCTTTATTCTGCTTTTTCTGCTTGTGACATAAGTAGCCTAATGGGAATCACACATCTCCCTATGATAAGGCTAAACCTCCAAATTATAATAAAGCAGTGTGGGAACATTGGCTGGTTCATGCAGAACAGAAATTTTGACGGGATGGTGATGATGTAAATTATAGGATTTTCTGGCAATCCATATGGGGAAATAATATAAGAGACTCTTGGTGGTACTGAGGTTAAGACCCACTGGTCAAGATTCATGACTAGGAATCACACTTTTTGACTTACTGTCACTGCTGCATTTATGACCCCTTCCTGGGACAAATGCATGGATCCCTCGGTGCCTCAGTTTCATGGTGTGTAACCGAAGAGAATGGCAGTAGACCTCCGGTCTCGATGAGCCCTCTCTCCAAAGTTTCTCTTTCCCCGCAGAATCTATATTGATTCCCCAGGGGCCCATTGTCTTTTTCTTTCTTTACTAGAGTGGGAATTGCTGGGCCAAATGAGAGTCCTCTGCATGTCCTATTCTGTCATCTGCTCTCTGTCTCACAGGTGCTGGTGTCCCTGGGGGCCAGTGAGCGATTAGCCATGCTCTCTCTGGGGAATCAGCTACTGCCGCATAGCAGCCCCAGGCCTGCCTCTGCCAAACACTGCAGGAAACTCATTCACCTCCTGAGGCCAACCCACAGCACGTGATCTCAGATTCCTACGGTCCATCCACCCACTTTCGTTACCCCTCTATTGCCAACCTTTTCTACTATTCAAGCCACCAACTCAACCAAGAACTAAAAAGAGACTGAAAAAAGAGATAAGCTACAAGTCAAATGATTTAAGAACGAGAAACTAGAAGAGATTTATGTATAAAGCTCCCTCCTTTCCCCAGATTCAGGATGATTTCAATCAGTAAACTTCATTGCTGTTGGTGCCAGAGAAGATTCCTTCCTTTTGTACATGCAGGGGTCTTTCTCCAATAATGTGCCTTTAACCCCAGGGGCATACCTCCCAGACCTCAGGGAGGTACCTTCTACCTGAGAGGCCGCTTCCTTTCTAGAGCTTGTATAATCCTCCCAACAGGTTCTTGCTTTTGTGCACTGGCCCTAGGACAGTGACGAAGACTGAGCCCATCTCAGCTCTAGGCTATGGGGATAAATGCTGCTGTGGATGGTTTCCTGACCCATAGCCCACATTCCCATCCATGGGTTATGTAGAGAGTCTTTTCTTTTTTCTTTTTCCTTTCCCCTCTCTCCCCTCCCCTTTCCTCTCCTTTCCTTTATTTCTTTAACTTTCTCCTTTCTTTCTTTCTTTTTCTTTCTTTCTTTCTTTCTTTCTTTCTTTCTTTCTTTCTTTCTTTCTTGTTTTTCCTTTCTTTCTTTTCCTTCCTTCCTTCCTTCCTTCCTTCCTTCCTTCCTTCCTTCCTCCCATCCACCCATATTTTCTATGTAAACTCCTGTAGTAAAAGGTATACCTCACCTTACTTAGAGATGCCAGGGTAAGAGCTTGGGTGGGGGGGTCAGCTCCTCTCTTGGCTGCTGGTTGGTGCTGCAGCTCTTGTGTCCCGTTCACACAAGACCATGGTTTGGGACCTTATTTATTTATATCTGTTCCTGCCTTCCAGCTTCCTGCATCTCAGCTGAGCTACATGTGGTCACCTACTTCCAAGCCAAGACCAGTGGAGCTGAAATAGGAGAGATAGGATTAAACAGAGCCGTACATTGGATTGCTTTGTGATCTCAGGCTTAGTGATGAGTTTTGATGTTTGATGGAGTTTCAACGTATAGGGAAGCCCAATTGCTTGAGAAGGGCAGCCGTTTAGGACATCGTGCATTTCACCAGAAAGAGATGTTTGGCAGACCCATTAGAGTTGAGATCCAGCTGGAAACATACTACAAAGTTTCAACCCTGACTCACCGGATGGCTTGCGACCAAGGCTTCCCAGAGCCTTCCTTGGTTTCTCTATCCATAAAATGGGGGTATTACTTTTTGTCCTTCCTTAAATTCCAATTGTTTTTGAAATGAAAGATGAATAAAGTACCTTAGTTTTATAAGGAATTTTATTTAGCATTCATCTTCATTGTCTGTGTTTATATTTTAGCAAAAATAACATTTTTTTCTAGAGACCACTGGAATTTTCTCCTGTCCAGATTATGGCAGTTCAGTTCAACATTGAGTTCTTTCTCTGTGCGAGGTACTGTTGTAGGCACTGGAGATAAAGCAGTGCTTGTTTGTCATAGAGTTTCCATTCTAGCTGCGGAGTCAATGAACTTACCAAAATAAGTGAATTCTGCACAGGATGTAGAGAGGTGATAAAGCTCTGGAGAACAATGAAGCGGAGAAAGAGGACGAGGAGTGCTGAGTTGGATGGTTAAGGTAGGCCTCACTGGGATGACCTTTGAGCAAAGACTTGATGGAGATGAGGGAAATGAGCAGTGTAGCTATCTGAGGGCAAAGTGAGGCAGAGAGAATAATCACTTCAAAGGTCCGGAGATGGAAGCTTGCCTGGTGAGCTTGAGGAGCTATGATGAGGCCAGTTTGGATGGCAGAAGTGAAGAAGGGGGAGAATAGTAGGAAATGAGGACAGGAAGGTAGTGAGGACCAGAGGTAAGCCTGTAGTAGACCTTGTACTTCGAGTAAAGTAGGGATGTATTGGAGAGTTTTGACAGAGAAGTGATGTAATCTACTTGTGTTCTGAAAGATTACTCTCCATTCTGGTGTTGTGCATGGACTGTGAGGAGTGGGGGAGGCTGGGAAGCAGGGTGAGGGCTTAGGAGGCGGTGGTGGTACTAATGGAATGGTGAAAAGTAGTCAGATTCTGAATATATTTTGTACATGAAGTAAATAACATTTCTTACCTGATTGGATGTGAGGGTGTGAACGAAGGAAAGCAGACAAGGATATGACTCCAAGGTTTTTGGCCTAAGCAATTGGAAGAATGGAATTGCCATTAACTCAAATGGGGGAGGCTATTAGTGGAGTGGTGGCAGGTGGGAGAATTCAAGTTCAGTTTTGAACATATTAAGTCTATTAGTTGGAAATTTTTAAACACACAAAATTAGAGACATTAGTTCAGTGAATTCCATTACTGTTCCAAAAGCTACCATATCTATTCTTTTTCTATTCAAGTATTTTAAAACACATCTTGGGAAATATATAATGTAACCCATATTACCTTGGTGTTTATCTTTAACAGATCAGAACTTCTGTTTTTGTTTTTAACAAAGCCACAGCTGGGGCACCTGATTTCAGCTTAGGTCATGATCCCAGGGTCATGGGATGGAGCCCCTTGTCAGGCTCCCTGCTGAGCGGGAGAGATTCTCTCTCCTTCTGCCCCCTCCCCAACTTGAGCTCTCTCCAAAAAAAAAAAAAAAAAGAAAAAAAGAAAAAAAAATTAAAAAACAAAAACAAACCCACAAAGCCACAGTACTTCACTAAGACTTGTCTGGATTTAGACAAATAAGTATTGTGTTTTAAAATCTAGATTTCCCCCCCCAAAAGATAAACTAGGAAGAATTACCTTAGGAAAGAATTACTCTTTTTATTTTTTTAATGCTTATTTATTTTTGAGAGAGAGACACACACAGAGTGCTAGCAGAGAAGGGTCAGAGAAAGAGGGAGACACAGAATCCAAAGCAGGTTCCAGGCTCTGAGTTGTTAGCACAGAGCCCAACACAGAGCGCAAACTCACAAACCGTGAGATCATGACCTAAACTGAAGTCGGACACTTAACCGACTGAGCCACCCAGGCGCCCAGGAAAGAAGTATTCTTTAGGAAAGAATTATTCCTTCCCCCGCCCCAAATAATTCATTAAATACTAGCTAGAGATATCATGCTTGTCTGGCATATAAAACACTCGATGTAGAGAAATTAAATATACAGACTTTTTAGGTTATCACATAAAGCAATAGTTAATCATTTTATGAGGAAGCATAATAAGAAAACATATTTCCATCCTTGTGAGCATACAATCTAGGGTATTAAAAATCTATAAACAATCTTACACCATTTTATATCATTGTACAAAGTGCTGAGAGGATTAGAAGTGAGTGCTGTGAGAAGTGTCTGGAATTCACAGAACGTCTGGAAGGTTTGAGCGTTTGTGCCCATGTTTCATTTTGCGTATGTATGAGTGCATGTCTGCTTTAACTCTTTTGGTGGGAGAGGGAAGTTAACGTTTTCAAACATAAAAATAGAATAGCATAATAAGCTCCCAAACTCTGATCTCACAGATTCAGCTATTATAAACATTTTGCCACACTGGTTCTACCCATTCCATTAAAAAAAATTTTAACGTTTATTTAGAGAGAGAGTGAGAGAAAGCACAAGCCAGGGAGGGGCAGAGAGAGAGAGAGAGAGACACAGAATCTGAAGCAGGACACTTAACCAACAGAGCCACCCAGGCACCCCAATAATGGTTTCCTAACATCTGTCTTTGTTCTTAATGTCCCCAGCCCATATTCAGATTTCTCCACTGTCTCAAAAATATCTTTTACAGTTGGTTTGTTTGACTCAGGATCCAAACAAGATCCACTCATTGCATTTGATAATGTCTCTTAAGTCTCCTACAATCTAGAACACCTTTTTTTAATACTCTGAAATCGTTGAAGAAATGAGGTCACTTGTCTGTACATTGGCCCACCTTCTGGATTTGTCGGATTGCTTTCTTGCAGTGTCATTATTTCTCTTTACTGGAAGTTGGAGACAAAAGCTTGATTAGATTCAGATTCAACTTTTTTAAAAAAATGTTTGTTTATTTTGAGAGAGAGAGCATGAGCAGGGGAGGGGCAGAGAAAGAGAATCCCAAGTGGGCTCCATGCTGACTTGGGCTTGATCTCATGACACATGAGAACATGACCTGAGCCAAAATTAAGAGTCTGATGCTCAACCGACTGAGCCACCCAGGCACCCCAGATTCAACAATTTTTTGACAAAAATTCACTACTTCCTAAATATTGTGTAGTTTAAATTGCATCACATTAGGAAACATAATTATAGCTGTCGCACAATACACGATCTAAGATTGGTTAAAATCTATAGGGGATCCCCCAATCAGTCCTCTAATGGTTTTAGCATCTGTCATACCGTTGCTGAAATCAATGATTTACTACGCATCCTTGCTCTGGTCCAGATTGTTTTCATTAGGTTAGTCTCACCTTTTATTGTTCCCTTTATTTCTGTAGCCTACTGTTTAGAAAAGATCTTTTCACCCTCCAGCTCTCTTTCGATTTTCAGATCCATTAAGTCTAGGGTCATATGGGACTGAGGACATCTAGGGCACCGTCTGCCTTGCCTAGGGAGATAATGAATTGGAGTCAGTGTTTCCTAAAGTTCATACCTGAAGCTCATAAAGCAGGAGGTTGTAATAGTACTCTGAGTGGACTGGAGTTAGGGGAAAGTGGGTTGGAGGGAAACAAGGGATGTGGCCGCGTGTCCTTTACTGGAGTCAAACTCAAAAGGCTTTTGCTGAGAAATAAGAAAATTCTTCAATAAAGTCTTAATTCCTTGATTTTAGAGGAGCGAATTAAGGCACGGCCCAAGTCAGTCCATAGATGTGAGGTGGAATCAGGGCCCAGAAAAGGAGAGAATCCCGGAATCCCAGAATATAGTCTTTCAGGGACTCAATCTCGGGACTACAACTCCCAGAATTCTGCTCTCCGGGTCTCACGCGCACTGAAGCGACTGCGCTTGCGCGCGGCTGGTGACGGCCGGCCTTCCCAGGTCCCACAACCCCCGAGATTCCGCGCGCCAGCCCTCCTCCCTCCCTGCCGAGATAGCCCCTTCCAGGCCCTCTGTCCGTCCGCTGGGGGCGCGCGCAGTGCGTGGCAGGCGGCCGCGGCGCCGGCGGCTGGGAGCGCGGGTCGCGTGGTGGTGTGTGGTTGCTAGGGGCGTCTGAGGCCGCCCGCTCGCCCCAACAGGCCGAGGAAGGAAGCAGCGCGGAGCCGGCGCCGAGCCGGGGCGAAGCTCGGTCCGCTAGGTGAGTGTGGCGGTGAAGCTGAGGGAACGACCCGCCGCCGGCCCGACTCTCTTGCCCCTCCCTCTGCCCCGGTTCTTTCGCGCGGGTCCCCAAGCCCTCCGGCGGCTCCCGCCCCAGCCCCGCTTCCTGCCCGCCAGCTCTCCATCTCCGGGTAGGCGAGGGGGCTGCGGCCTTCCACCCGGCCGGGTCTTCGGACGTCCTGGGGACCCTTCTCCCCCTCCGCCACGCCCCGTGAACTTAGCCCGCCTCTGGGCGCCCGGACCCTGCAGCATCCCCTCACCCTGGGCCTCCGTGCCTCCTCTTTCCCGCCGCGCTGCGGTTTAAATTCTCCTCGCCTGTGTGTGAGCCCAAGCTACCTCTCAGGCTTCATAGGTGAAGTGAACACGGATATCCACTTTTTTAGTTCCCCACCTTCAGTAGGTGTAGAGAGATACTATTCCCAAACTGTAGAGTTTCAAATAGGGTTTGAGATCCTGTAAACGTTAACTCTTCATTTGTTCATCCCTTTATTTAATCATTCATTCAACAGTGTTTTACAAATATCGACAAATATTTAATGAGCCAGGGACTGTGGAAGGCGCTGGGGAGGTGTAGTGGTGAACAAGGCAGGCATGTCTTCGCGGAGCTTGTAGTCTAGAGATTTTCATCAAGTAAACTAGCATTTGCCATACTGTGTGGTGTGTGCTCCGATAGAACGTTAGATATTTAACCCAGCCTTGCTCGGAAAATTATATCATCCCCATTCCCTGGTCTTCACATTCTCTTTCTGGATGTTGGAAATGTTTGAATCCTTCCTCCTTTATTGAGTAAACCTTGCTCCCCCAGATACTCCAGATCACATCTTCCTCAACTTCATCATCTGTTGGTTTAGCCAATCAACAAATAGCTGGGGGACCCTTTGGGACAGTGTTCCCTCCGTCCTTCATTTCTTGCAGTAAATATTGAGCTACTGTTTGCATAAAACCCACCCCCTTGGTGCCCAGAAGGCAACCAGCTGCTTATTGATTGGTAGAATGGAACCTTGAAAAGTTATCAAGTATTTTCTGGGAATAAAGAAGTGAGAACACATTCCAGATACAAAATAACTTTAGAGAAAATACAGCAAGGCCTAAAAGAGAACTGGAAGCAGTTTGACAGGCCTGAGGTGCATTTAGAGGTAGCTATCCAGTGACAAATAAGAAAAGGAAAATTAATAGGGGTTAGATCACAAAGGGCCTTGGATGTTTTGTTAAAGAGAACAGTATCCTCAAGAGCAGTGGTTTTTCAAGCAGGGTAATTGGGGCCCAAGACTTCCAAGGGATACACCTGCGTATATAGCTTTAGAAGGCTCCATTTCCAGATCCTCAGCTTTCAAATGAACTCTTCTGAAACTGACTTGACAAGAAAAGGCAGGTGGAGGGGGGCCTGGGGAGGGATGTTATATCCTTCACACTTCCCTGTATTATCCCAAGTGTAAAAACCTCAGGTTGCCAAACAAAGCATTTGGAAATACTGATTTCAGGAAGGCCTCCTTTGGTGAGTAAATTACTTTGAAAACCCAGAAGGCTTCCTCTCCCCCTAATACACATCGGTGTTAGGGTGAAGTCTGTGATATTCTGAATTCAGAAGAACCCCACAGTTAAATGTGATGAGAATGTTTTTTGGGACCATGGGTTTTTCAAGCTATAGGATCAAACTTGTATGAAAAGCTTTTTAAAGAGATTTCTTTTAATTTAGGTGTGTGTTATTCAATAAGATAGCTAGAAATTATTTTATTAAATCATGAAATGCTTATTCCAATTATGGTTAACTTAGTTCTTTTTATAAAATGTTTAGTAGTTTCTACCTCCTTTTTTTTTTTTAAGTTTATTTATTTATTTTGAGAGAGAGAGAATCCCAAGCAGTCTTCTTACTCTCAGCGCAGAGCCCGATGCACCCAGCTCTATTCCATGAACTGCGAGGTCATGACCCAAGGCTATGCCAAGAATTGGAAAGCTACCCTACTGAGTCACCCAGGTGCCCCTCTGTCTCCTTTTAACAGAAGAATAAACTTGTTTAAACTTGTGATGAAAAATTTTAGAATTAAACTTTATTTATTTTTTAAATGTTTATTTATGTATTTTTGAGAGAGACAGAGCACGAGCAGGGGAGGGGAAGAAGAGGGAGACAGAACCCAAAGCAGGCTCCGGGCTCTGAGCTGTCAGCCCAGAGCCCGATGTGGGGCTTAAACTCACAGCCCTGAGTTCATGACCTCAGCTGAAATGAATGCTTAACCGACTGAGCCACCCAGGTGCCACAAAGAACTTTGTCCTTGGGAGCCCTCGGGGGTGTTCTGGACAGACAGTGGTATTCTAGACCAGAGTGCTCAGACTTACTACTCTTAGGACTTTTTAATTTTTTTTTTTTTTAAATTTTTTTTCAACGTTTTTTATTTATTTTTGGGACAGAGAGAAACAGAGCATGAACGGGGGAGGGGCAGAGAGAGAGGGAGACACAGAATCGGAAACAGGCTCCAGGCTCTGAGCCATCAGCCCAGAGCCCGACGCGGGGCTCAAACTCACGGACCGCGAGATCGTGACCTGGCTGAAGTCAGACGCTTAACCGACTGCGACACCCAGGCGCCCCATCTTAGGACTTCTTTATACACTTCAAAAGCTCTTTGGGATCTTCAATATATTTTTTAAATTTTTTTTTTTTTTTTAATGTTTATTTATTTTTGAGACAGAGAGAGACAGAGCATGAATGGGGGAGGGGCAGAGAGAGAGGGAGACACAGAATCGGAAACAGGCTCCAGGCTCTGAGCCGTTAGCCCAGAGCCTGACGCGGGGCTCGAACTCACGAACCGTGAGATCGTGACCTGAGCTGAAGTCGGACGCTCAACCGACTGAGCCACCCAGGCGCCCCTCTTCAATATATTTTTTAATTGGGATACATAATCTTGATAGTTACCGTACTAGAAATTGAAATATATATTAATTCATTTAGAAATAAAGCCATTACAAGTTAATGTAGAATTTTTAAAATGAAAAATGATATTGTTTCAAAAAGATTAGTAGAAGAGTGACATTTTTTCAAATCTCTTTAATGTCTGGCTTAATAGAAGACAGCTGGATTTTCATATCTCTTTCTGTGTTCAGTCAGATTTGTTGTTTTGGTTGAATTATTAAGAAAATCCAGCCTCACATGGACATTTAGTTGGAAAAGGAAGAGTATTTTTAATAGCCTTTTCAGATAATTGTGGATATTCTTCTTTGGTATTACACACAAGTTAACAAGGGATGGTTTTATGAAAGTTATTACAGTGTGGTATCTGAAATGATAGCAGTGAACTTTTCATACTTTGTTACATTAAAATCCATTGGTCTGTCTCTCATTTTGACTGCGTCTTTTACCCAGAGAGGATTCTGTAGCATTGTGTGATAGGTATCTGGAAAATACTGGTTTCACTGAGTTACGTGGCTCTTCCAAATGTTGACACATTTTATTAACAGTGTCAGAAAAATCATATCACCACACTCTCATCAGAAAAAGGGTTAAGTGGGGCGCCTGGGTGGTGCAGTCGGTTAAGCGTCCGACTTCAGCCAGGTCACGATCTCGCGGTCCGTGAGTTCGAGCCCCGCGTCAGGCTCTGGGCTGATGGCTCAGAGCCTGGAGCCTGTTTCCGATTCTGTGTCTGCCTCTCCCCCATCCATGCTCTGTCTCTCTCTGTCCCAAAAATAAATAAACGTTGAAAAAAAAAATTTTTTTTTAAAAAAAAGAAAAAAAAAGAAAAAGGGTTAAGTGTTGGGAAGCTGTCAAGCTCATGGCGGCAGATACAGTTTTGCCAAAATTCCAATTTTCTCTTGGAAGCTCGAATTTTATCATTGGCAACAAATACTGTCAGTTGTTTTTTTCTCGAGTTGCCAGTCTCACTTTGTTTTATTTTCTAGAAAATGTTTGCCAAATGCCAGAGTAACCCGTCGCTTTTGTGACATTTATTCTTCCAAGTGAGGATGATGTTCCACAGAAAAATTTTGCAATTCACACGCACAGTGCTTTCCTTAGAGGTAGCCATCACCTTCTGTATGCCACATAGGTGTTTTATATGTGCTTCTTGTTTTGTCACACAGAATATTAAAAAGATGCCCTCCAGAATTGAGCTTTAATAGAATTTTTACTCTGCCATCAAGGACATTCTTGGGTAAAGCTGGCATTCTTCCACTGTGTGGTGAGGAGGCGTGTGGTGGTGAAGGATCTAACTTGGCATGCCATTGTCTCACTTCTTGCTCCGGCACCAAACGTTGACCCCTCGTCGCTTTTGTACCGTCAGTGGGAAGGCCAGCACAGTTAAAAAGGCGAATCCCATCTTAGTTTTGTTAGGAAAATAGTTTCACCAGCAGAACCTGTGGACTATCCCCAGAGGACCACCGTCCACCCTCAGGAGGAGGGAAGAGGTTCCTTTCCGGTGATGAAAGCGAAGGCTTTAGGAGAGCTAGTCACCCAATTATGTTAAGCCTCCAGCAGTTTTCACTTTTCAGTAATTTTACCTCCCTCAGCTCTAGGTGCTGTAAGCTAGATTTTTCTCTCAGGTTGGCCAACTCCTTTTGCATTACTGAACTGTGTTCTGTAAAAGCTGGCTTTCTTAACTTGTGGTATTGACCCTCCCTTCTCATAGGGCTACGGTATTGACCTTCCTTTCTCAGGAGGCCTTCAAGAAGTTCATTGCTCCTCCACATTTTTTTAGGGAGACATAGCTTGGGATTTATCTCATAAGAGAAGTTGAGTCTGATTCCTATATTCCTCCCCATTCAGCTTGGTTCCAGATAAGACAGTTCTATCTTCTAACATATCTACTGAGCGATTAAAGCAGTGTCTTTAGAGAGCTTTCGAATTGTAGACTCTGAGCCATTTCTGATGTCCTGAGTTCCCCCTGGTGACGGTGAGAGACAACCTAGGTGGAGGAGGAAAAGGGAAGTGCAGGTCCCAAGGGCCACACCCACTTCTGTAATATAGGAGAGTGATTTGATCAGTGGGTAATGAATAATTGCTTTCTGTAGAAATAGATACCTTGTCCAAGTTGGTCTGGACCTGGCCCCTGGAGACCTGATGGTTTGAAACAACAGCCATAGATTTTCTAGCGTAGGTTGCTCATCATTCACTCTCAACTAAGGAGGAAACTTGAGGCAAAATTACATCTCAAAGCGTGGAAGGCGGAATGAAACGGGCAGTTTGTGGATGCCGGATAAAGATGACAAAGCAGATTGGTGTGCTTCCTGAGACTGCTTGCTCTGGAAGAGCAGAGGCTACAGCCCCGGACGGCAGTTGGCGGCAGTTGGGGATCTACTGCAAGAGCCCTGCGTTTGGTGAGGTGGGTGGGTGGAGGGGGTAGATATTGGGCTAAGCTAGCTCTGTAAACAGAAAGAAAGGGATGTTTGAAGTCATTTTGTTTAAGAACGTTTTGTAGTTCTTTATCCTTTTTATTTTTTAAATTAATTAATGTTTTTATTTATTTTTGAGAGAGAGAGACAGAGTGCGATCAGGGGAGGGGCGGAGAGAGAGGGAGACACAGAATCCGAAGCAGGCTCCAGGCTCTGAGCTGTCAGCACAGGGCCAGACGTGGGGCTGGAACTCACTAGCTATGAGATCATGATCTGAGCCAAAGTCGGTTGGTTAACCGGCTGAGCCATGCAGGCGCCCCCTATCCTCCTTTCTTATCCGTTTAGTCAAGTTTTTTTGTTTTATTTTTAACAGATTTTTTTTTTTTTAATGTTTGTTTATTTATTTTGAGAGAGTGCAAGGGAAGGGCAGAGAGGGAGGGAGAGAAAGAATCCCAGACAGGCTGGGGACATCAACTGTGAGATCATGAACTGAGCCAAAATCAAGAGCTGGATGCTTAACCTACTGAGCCACTGAAGCTCACCTATTTTTTTTTTTAATTTTTTTAATGTTTATTTATTTCTGAGACAGAGCATGAGTGGGGGAGGGGCAGAGAGAGAGGGGGACACAGAATCCGAAGCAGGCTCCAGGCTCTGAGCTGTCAGCACAGAGCCCGACGCGGGGCTCGAACTCACAGACTGCGAGATCATGACCTGAGCCGAAGCTGGACGCTCAACCGACTGAGCCACCCAGGCGCCCCTGAGGCCCACCTATTTTTAACAGCTTTGTGAATGTATGAGTGACATTGAATGTACCCATCACCCCCAAGTCCATGGTTTTCGAAACCTTGTTCTAGGGAGCCTAGTGCCGGTGAGGTTGTTTGGGGAGGAGACATGGGAGGCATTGCTGAGGAGGAGGTCAAACTAGGGCAGTGATCTGCCCCCTTCTGCCAGATTAGCTTTGCATTTGTCTGTTATAGCTACACCCGGATTCCCTATGAAGACCATCATGGAGCTTGTGAGGTATATCCAGGTGAAAAGAGAACAGTGTTGAGAGTAGCCTTTGCAAAGTATCACGTTAGAGGAATAAATACGCAAGAGATATTTATGGAGAGAGTGGGGCTTGAGTTGTGCCTGGAAAAGGTAAATAAAATACAGGGATTCAGAAGGAAGAGGCTTAGTGGAGTAAAGGCCTGCAGACAAGTTTGGAAGGTTTATTCCAGGAGTTTAGTGTTAAGACCAGCACAGTTCATACAGCAGTTCAAGGTAGAAGGAAATGGAAATAAGCCTTTCAAACCCAAGCTGAGAAATCTGGATTTTATTTATTGACTCATGTGAGAATCATCTGGAATGTTAAAAATGCAGATTCCTGGGTGGCTCAGTTGGTTAAGCCTCTGACTTGTGCTCTCAGCTCAAGGATTTGATCTCAGGGTCGTGAGTTCAAGCCCTGTGTTGGGCTAGATGTGAAGCCTACTTTAAAAAAAAAAAAAAGCACAGATTCCTGGTCCTACCGAATCCTCTCTGAAGATGGGATTCAGGAATCTGCACCCCATGTTATTCTGATGCGGATGGTTGTTGGGCTACTGTGGTATTTAATGAGGACTCCTAGAAAATGTTTGAATCAGGAGTAACCCATTGAAGTAAAATCAAGCAAAGTGAATCTGGAGGCTGCCTGGAGGATGGGATTCAGGAGGGCAGGCCCTGGAAACACAGACTTCAGTCTGGATGTTATTGCAATGGTCCAGAACTGGGGTAGGGGTGGAGAAATGAAGCCTGCTAAGGAAGAGAATCTCTTAAATTTTATCACTGGTTTGGCCATGGAGAATAAGGGAAAGGATGAAGTCCGAGGTGACTGACATATTCTTAGGTGACTGAGAGAAAGAAATTTCCACTGAAAGAAATTGAAGGACAAGTGTGCAGGGCTGGTTTAACAAGCTGGATTGAAGTGATTGGATACGCATGATGAAAAGGTAGAACAGACAGTTGGTGACGAGGACATGAAGCTTGAGAGAGGTCAGGTCTGAAGAGTGGCTCTTCTGTAACTAATAGTTGAAATTGCAAGAGCAGATTGGTTGGATGTGAGGGAGGGGATAAAAGAGGAACTTGGAGGACTTTGGAGGGGGCTTCATGGGGAGAAAAGGCACTGGGGAGGAGTTGGGTGTGGCTGTGGCCTGGTTCCTGCACTGAGTAAAGAAGTAGCAACAAGGAGATGGTGGTAGGAGCACCTGTGTGACCTGAAGAGCGTCCACTGGTGGCTGTGCTGGTTTTAGCTGTTGTAGATACATTTGAATATTCAGCAAATATTTAATGAGCCCCGATTACATTTCCAGGGCTCGTCATAACACTATGTAAACAAGGTCCCAGTTCTCAAAGAGCTTTCATTCTGGAAGGGAAAATAGACAACAAAGGAATGCATAAATAATTGAAGTTTTTGTTTTAAAAATAAGGAATATGGTTTTTGACTAGGTGATTCATTTTTATAGACAGAAATTAAAATGATAAAGAAGATAGGTAAGTCTCACACCCCATTGATAAACTTAAAAAAAAAATCAGTTCCTATTTATTTTTCCACTATTTCTTTAGGGAGTTACAAGGAAATATTCACATCCAATAATTTCAGTTAGTGGAGGAGTGAGACTAAAACGAGGTAGTGTGATAGGGAAGGATCGGGGGTACTGCATCAGCGTAGACAGGCTTTTTGAGGTGGTGATATTTGCTGAACTCTAAAGATCTGAGTGTTTCAGAGAGAACAGTGGAGCCTCTGGGAACACAGGTGGGAACACCCCTAGTGAGGAGGAAGAATGGCTCTCATAGGGTCAGAGATACAGGAGTCAGATCATGTAGGCCTTGGAACCACCAGATGGCTTTAAGCTACATTTTATTTTTTTATTTTTATTTAAAAAAAATTTTTTTTTAACGTTTATTTATTTTTGAGACAGAGAGAGACAGAGCATGAACAGGGGAGGGGCAGAGAGAGAGGGAGACACAGAATCTGAAACAGGTTCCAGGCTCTGAGCGGTCAGCACAGAGCCTGACGCGGGGCTCGAACTCACGGACCGTGAGATCATGACCTGAGCCAAGGTCGGACGCTTAACCGAGCGAGCCACACAGGCGCCCCTAAGCTACATTTTATTTATTTATTTAAAAAAATTTTTTTTTTCAACGTTTATTTATTTTTGGGACAGAGAGAGACAGAGCATGAACGGGGGAGGGGCAGAGAGAGAGGGAGACACAGAATCAGAAACAGGCTCCAGGCCCTGAGCCATCAGCCCAGAGCCTGACTCGGGGCTCGAACTCACGGACCGCGAGATCGTGACCTGGCTGAAGTCGGACGCTTAACCGACTGCGCCACCCAGGCGCCCCCCCTAAGCTACATTTTAAAAAGGGCACCATGACCACAGTCTGGAGAATTGATTATAAAGAAGGCATAAGAGTTAGAAGCAGGAAAACCAGCAGGTGAGAAGTGATAGTGGTGTGGACTAAGGTAATGGTAGAATTGGAGAATAGATGGCTCCAAGGGCATACATTTGAAGCTGGAAAGACTTGATGGTGGATTGAGTGAGTGGGAGTGAAGATCTGAGGTCAGGGTGAAATCATTGCCACAGGGCATGTTGGGAGTGTTGGTGTTGCATGAATACCAAAGGGACTTAGCCCCTTCTGCCTGCATGTTTTTTTTTTTTTTTTTTACTGAAGTCTTTTTGTGCATTTGAAGCTTATTTACTGCCTCTGATTCTACAAGGTCTCTAAAGGTGAGTCGGTTAAATGAGGAATAGGATTGAAATGATTGATGGCATTCTTTTTTTTTTTTTTTTTTTTTTTTTGAATGTTTATTTTTGAGAGAGAGAGAGAGACAGAGCATGAGCAGGGACGGGGCAGAGAGAGAGGGAGACAAAGAATCCAAAGCAGGCTCCAGGCTCTGAGCTGTCAGCATAGAGCCCGACACCGCCTGGTGCTGGAACTCACAAACTGCAAGATCCTGACCTGAGCCGATGTTGGATGCTTAGCCGACTGAGCCACCCAGGCACCCCTGATTGATACATTCTTATCTCAGCCCCGCTCCCATTGTCCTTAGCACGACTTTACTGAAATCTGACATTCCCATCTAGTTTCAAGAAGATTAACAGAAAACATGTTCCCTTCTTGAGTAACAGTGGTCATAGGAAAAAACAAAAACAAAAAACCTTAAGCTTCCCATGTTGTCCCCGTGGTCCTTCGACCCTAGCCAGCCCTTATCTCAGCCTCAGGGTTCTTGTTTCTCAACTGGTGCTGACAGCAGCTGCTTTTCAGTTGAAGTCAGGACCAGGCCTTGTGTTTTGTTGGACAATGAGGTTTTGCTTAGAATTAGGTTTAAACAGCATTTCTCCCCTAAAAATCAGAGACCTCCCCCTACATGGTGTGTTGATGGGCCCCAGAGAAAGTGCTGTTGAACTTTATCTGCCAGGCTCCCGTGTTTGCCTTCTTCCTCTTATTCCCCTTTAAGCCAGGGTTGGCAAATTCCCTGGCAGGTTAGAGCAGAGTATGCTGGGTGACTAGTTCATATTAAGGTGGCTACCAGTGGCTACACTGAAAAGACTTATATACTGGGGAGGCCCTTCTTTAAGGCATGTGACCTCAGTTCTTGCACCTTAGTGATGGATCCCCAGTCAAGCCTGCTTCAGGTAATGGAGCAATGAGTTTTACTTCATTGGCTGGAATCATTCACTGGTAAAATTCATTCCTGCCAGTCTAATTTCAAACAAAAATTGAAGTTGATTGTGCGCTGCCTACCTCCTGGTCTGAGGACAACCAAGCTTCCCTTTAAGTAGTAATAACCTTTTTTTTTTTTTTAAGTTTATTTATTTTGAGACAGAGAGAGAGAGTGTGTGTTTGTGTGTGTGTGTGTGTGTGTGCGCGCGCGCGTGCGCATGTGTGCAAGCAGGGGCAGAGAGAAAGGGAGAGAGAGAATCCTAAGCAAGCTCCGTGCTCTCAGCTTGGAGTCTGATGTGTGATGTGGGGTTTGAACTCACCGTGAGATCATGACCTGAGCTGAAATCAAGAGTCAGACACTAGGGGCGCCTGGGTGGCTCAGTCGGTTGAGCGTCCGACTTCGGGCTCAGGTCATGATCTCACAGTTCGTGGCTTCAAGCCCCGCATTTGGCTCTGTGCTGACAGATTCTGTGTCTCCCTCTCTCTCTCCGCCCCTCCCCCACTCGTGCTCTGTCTCTGTCTCAAAAATAAATAAACATTAAAAAAATAAAAAAAAAAGAGCCACTCAACCAATTGAGCTACCCAGGTGCCCCCAGATGTTTTGCCTATTTTTAAAATTGCCTATTTAAAAAATTTTAAATTGGGTTCGTTTTCATCCTTTTTTTTATTATTTATTTTGAGAGAGAGGAAGGAAGAGGGCATATGCACACACGCATGAGTGAGCAAAGGAGGGCAGAGGGAGAGGGAGAATCCCAAACAGGTTCCATCCTGTCAGCTCAGAGCCCCACTCAGGACTTTATCCTATAAACTGTGAGATCATGATCTGAGCTGAAATCAAGAGTCGGAAGCTTAACCAACTGAGCGACCCAGGTGCCCTTCATCTTGTGAGAATTCTTAGTATATTCTGAATACAAGTCCTTTATAGTTGCAGCTATTTCCTCCCCGTTTGTAGATTTTTATTTTTCATTCTCAGTAGTGTTTTTCTAAGTTCTTTTTTTATATATGTGTGTGTAGCTTTTTTTTTTTTTTTTTAACTTTATGTGTTTATTTTGAGAGAGAGTGTGGGTGACCGAGAAAGGGAGAGAGAGAATCCCAGGCAGGCTCTGTGCTGTCAGCACACAGCCCAACACGGGGCTCGATCTCACAAATTGTGAGATCATGACCTGAGTCAAAACCAAGAGTTGGACACTTAACTGAGCCACCCAGGTGCCCCTTTCTAAGTTCTTAATTATGATATAATCCAGCTAACAGCTGGACTGTTAACCATACTTTCCTTTAAAATTTTTCAGTCACGATTTTTGTATCATATCTAATAAATCTTTGCCTTGCCCAAGGTCATAAACATTTTCTCCTGTTTTTTTACCGGAAGTGTTATAGTTTTGGTTCTTACATTTAGCTCTATGATCCATTTTGAGTCAATTATGGTCTAAAGTAAGAGTCTGAGTTCATGTTTTGTACATGGATACCCACTGTTCCAAAGTCATTTGTTAAAGATTATCCTTTTCCTCATTAAATTGCATAGGCAACCTTATTGAAAATTAATTGACCGTAAATGTAAGGGTTTATTTCTGGACTCTGTTTGGTTCCATTCATCTGTATGTTTATTATGCCAATACTTACATTGCCTTGATTACTGTAATTTAATACTAAGTTTCTAAATCGGGTAGTGTAAGTTCAACTTTTTTTTCCCCCCTCTTTTAATTGTTTTTGGCTGTTCTGGGTCTTTTTCATTTCTGTGTAAATTTTAGGATCAGCTTGTCAGTTTCTCCAGGAAAGCCTGCTGGGATTTTGATAGGAATTGCGTTTACTCCATAGATCAGTTTGGGAAGAATCGCCATCTTAACAATGCTGAGTCTTCCAGTTTATGAACATGTTATATGTCTCCGTTTATTTAATTTTCAATATCTCTTGGCAGTGTTTTGTAGTTTTCAATGTACTTCTTTTGTTAAGTTTATTTAAAAAAAAATTTTTTTTTTTAATGTTTATTTTTGAGAGGGAGAAAGACACCATGAGCAGGGGAGGGGCAGAGAAAGAGGGAGACAAAGAATCCGAAACAGGCTCAGGCTCTGAGCTGTCAGCACAGAGTCCGACATGGGCCAGAACTCATGAACTGTGAACTTAAGACCTGAGCTGAAGTCGGACATTTAACTGACTGAGCCACCCAGGTGTCCTAAGGTTATTATTATTTTTTTTAATATTCGTTTATGTTGCGAGAGAGAGCACACACATGTGCATGCACAAGTTGGGGAGGGGCAGAGAGAGAGGGAGAGTGAATACCAAGCATGCTTCACGTTCAGCACAGAGCACAATGTGGGGCTGGATCTCATGACTGAGATTGTGACCTGAACCGAAATCAAGAGCTGGATGCTTAACTGAGTGAGCCACCCAGGCACCTGTTGTTAAGTTTATTCTTAAGGATTTTATCTTTTCTAATGCTATTGTGAATGGATGTGTTTCTTTTATTTCATTTTTTACTTGTTAGTATATAGAAGTAAATCAATTGTTGTATTTGATCTTGTATCCTATTATCTTACTAAATTTGCTTATTTAGAAGGTTTTTTTGTAGATTTCTTAGCATTTTCAATGTACAAGATTATGTCCCCTGCAAATAAGTATAGTTTTATTTCTTCCTTTGCAATCTACATACGCTTAATTTTTTTTTTCTTGCCTTATTGCACTGGTTAGAATTTCCTGTGCAGTGTTGACTAGAAATGAGGAAAGTAGACATCCTTGTCTTATTCTCAATCTTAGAAGGAAAGCATCTAGTGTTTTACTATTAAGTGCGATATGAGCTGTTTCTGTGATCTTACGATGCCTCTATCAAATTTGGAATGTTTCCTTAGTTTTTGCAGCATAAGAGATAGTCTGGGCTCATCTGATGCTTTTCCTGTCCCAACTATTTTCCAAGGAGCTCTAGTTCCTTTGTTCTTTTTATTGACAAATGGTATGTAGTGATCAGGGTCTGGGCACTAAGTGAGTAACAATCACTTTTTAACTCTTCACCCAGTGTTTTCAGAAATCCCAACCATCTAGTTATATAAAAACTGTAAGGGTATATCCCAAAGCACTTTTTTTTTTAAGCTTATTTATTTATTTTGAGAGAGAGAGGAGAGAGAGAGAGAATCCTAAGCAGGCTCCACACTGAGTGTGGAGTCCGACACAGGTCAAACTCACAAACTATGAGATCATGACCAGAGACAAAATCGAGAGTCAGAAGCTTAACTGGCTGAGCCACCCAGGCACCACCCTCCCCCCCACAAAAGCACTTTTCAATTGTTTTTTAGTGCCAAGTCACACCTGCAGGTGAAGAACCTAGTTACCAGTAATAAATTGCACAGAAGTTTCCCAAATGACCAGACTACTATGTCTTTTTATAAAAGGACATTATTTGTACTAGCTGAAATTTTGCAGCAGAATACTTGCTGTGCTGCCTTCTCCATGTGTGTTTCCCCCTTCCGACCCCTCCCCCCCTCCTTCATTGATACTTGAGAAAAGAGCTGAGGGAAGAAGGTTTGACCATACGGTGCCAGTAATGAGTATGATAACTGCCACCCACCCCTTGAATGTTTAGTGTGGACTGTGCTTTATGTGAATTTTCCAATTTGATCTCACTGCTACCCAGTGGGGGTTATGATACTTCTTCTCTTGTCTTTTCTCAAACATTCCAGCTGTGTGGTTTCAGCATTGAATGAATTCACTATTCATCAGAGCTCTGTTTGATGTGAGTTATGAAGGGATGGTAACTGCTGACCCAGCATGTCTGTGAGGGATCATAGTGCCCTGGAGACTCTTGGAATACTTCCCACAAGTAACATGTGGTTGGTTGGTGTTGTTTTGAAGGATTAGACAATACAGATGCCCATGAAGTAAACTGGAAAAATGTCCCCCTCCCTTCCCCTCCCATGCCCCATCCTTCATTCCACTCTTCTCCCCAAGATACTTACCATGATAGTTTAGTGTATATTCTTCCAGCCCTTTGTTTTTGCTTAAACACATTCAAATGTCCTGAGAGCTGTTTCAAAGGGGCTTTTATTCCCAAGAACACGCTCCTCAGCTGATCTGCCCTAAACTAACCTTTCTTTTCAGCTGGGCATGTTCCTGTTTGGACCTTGACTGAGGAACTTAATCAGAAACAGGCTTGTTTGCTTCTAAACTTGAACGCTTCTGGCAATAGCATAGTGTTTGTATCCCCTGTTCACCCCTTGAGTTCTCCTATTCCCCAGGGATAATCTGTAGGAGCAAGAAAGGTGTAAGATTAGTAGCTCTGTGAAATGTGTTAGATTGTTCAAAATCTAACAGATGAGGTCAGTTTATTGGTTCCTAAAGTAAGTTCCTCACAAGCTCTTGGTTGGAGGGTCAACTAATGGCGGACCCTTGAGAGAGAGTAAGTATGAGTGCCTTTACTTGTCTTTAAGTAGTGGATATATATGTGGCTAAAAAAATGTATGTAAATTGAATGAAAATAATAGGACTTGTGAATCCTTTTAATTTATATAATCACCAATTACTCTAAGTTTAGACTTGCTTGGGTTGGGTGTTCTTGTGTTTTGTTGTTATAGAAACAGACTTTTTCTTTTAATGTTTGTTTATTCTGAGAGAGAGCACACATATGAGAGCACACGAGGGACAGAGAGAGAGGGAGAGAGAATCCCAAGCAGGCTCTGATGCTGGGGGTGGGGGTAGGGGGGGTAGTTTCATCTCAGGAACTGTGAGATCATGACCTGAGCCGAAAGCAAGAGTCGGATGCTTAGCCGACTGAGCCACCCAGGCGCCACCAGTTGGGCGTTTTTGAAACAAGGCTTTCATCAGTAGCCTTTGTGAGGCTTCCTACATATATAAATACCTTTCCTTCTTATTCTTGCCTTCGATGTCTCATCCTATAATGTTTCCTGGGAGATGGGCAGCCTGTTTCTGAGATTCTAAAGACACACATAGACACACCAGTGTGTATCATCACAGTGTGCTTAGGAATCTGAGGGAGTTGGGGCGGGGTGGGTGGTGTACATTGTGTCAGGAGCCTAGGGTATACTACAAGGGACAGGTTTTATGACCTCGTGGGAAAATGGCCTTCTGAGTATATGCTTTCTCTGGGGTCTGGGTACCAAGACATTATTTGTCCATCTAGGCTTTGACTTTATGGCAGAAACCACTATTGCAATGTGTTAGATTTTGAAACTATTTTCTCACTTCCTCTACTTTTTTTTTTTTTAATGTTTTTATTTATTTTTGAGAGAGAGGGAGAGAGAGAACAAGCAGGGGAGGGGCAGAGAGAGAGAGGGAGACACAGAATCCGAAGCAGGCTCCAGGCTCCGAGCTGTCAGCACAGAGCCCGACGCGGGGCTTGAACTCACGAGCCACAAGATCCATGACCTGAGCCGAAGTCGGACACTCAACCGACTGAGCCACCCAGGAGTCCCTCACTTCCTCTACTTCTTTTTTTTTTTTTTTTTTTTTAATTTTTTTTCAACGTTTATTTATTTTTGGGACAGAGAGAGACAGAGCATGAACGGGCGAGGGGCAGAGAGAGAGGGAGACACAGAATCGGAAACAGGCTCCAGGCTCCGGGCCATCAGCCCAGAGCCCGACGCGGGGCTCGAACTCACGGACCGCGAGATC
This sequence comes from Prionailurus bengalensis, assembly GCF_016509475.1. Taxonomy (NCBI): domain Eukaryota; kingdom Metazoa; phylum Chordata; class Mammalia; order Carnivora; family Felidae; genus Prionailurus; species Prionailurus bengalensis. The sequence goes on from NC_057345.1 coordinate 203,871,511, forward strand.
GTGACCTGGCTGAAGCCGGACACTTAACCGACTGTGCCACCCAGGCGCCCCCCTCTACTTCTTATATTTAGGCCTTCAAAGGCGTTTTTCTGTTGTTTGGTTTTTTTTTTATGTTTATTTTGAGAGACAGAGTGGAGAAGGGGCAGAGAGAGAGGGAGACACAGAATCTGAAGCAGACTCCAGGAGCCGTCAGCACAGAGCCTAATGCGGGGCTTAAACTCACAAACTGCAATATCATGACCTGAGCCAAAGTTGGCCATTTAACTGACTGAACTACCCTGGAGCCCCTGGAAGGTTTTTTAAAGTTTGTCGCTTCGCATTCCTATAGTCAGATGAAGTCATTCTTTGGTACTAGAGTGGCAGTGCTATTGAGGGTAGCATATGGAAAAGGTGACCCATGGCCAGGAGTCAGAGGTCCCTGGGACCCAGGTTGCCTGAATTTTCTAGCTAGGTCTCTACTTCCCCATCACATGGGGTTTTGATTTCATTAATGATCTCTGTAAAGAGAAAGAAGAAGGTTGCTTTTAGCAACCATTATTTCCTGGTCTAAACCAGACACTACTTCTGAACCAAAAACTATGATACCAGGTCAGAACATTTGTACGTGGTACTGTTATGAGTGATACTGTTTACTTCATGTTCTTGAAGCTACTCTGTGTAGGTTATCTGACATGCCAGATCGGTTTTGCTTGGCAGTTCCTGACACCGTCATCTTCGCCAACTCTGGTTATCTCTTACTAGCTCTGGAGCTGTTTCCCAGAAAGGGATGTACGGAACCATCTTCTCATCTGTTTGACCCCTGTGTCCAGATAATGTGTCCTTACAAAGACAGGTGGCTCGTTTCTGAGTTGCCATCCTACACATCATGGGGACTACGAGAGGAAACAAGCAGTGGGAAACAGCCATTGCAAAGACATAGGAGATCTGGAATCCTGTTAGAGGAGAACCCACTTTACTCTGGCGCTTGCCCAGCTGGCCTGCTTCACACTGTGCCTGGGAGCAGACCACCCGCAGCCTCTGAAGAGGGCAGAAGTATATTCTTTGCTCCTTCTTACTCATTCGGATTAGAAGTCAAGTCAGCCAGATGCCAGGCCACTTGGTTCAGTATTCCTGGCACTGAGGATTCATGTGACACGATGCAGAGAGGCAGACATTGCGTGGTGTGTGCAGAAGGGAGGAAGAAGGGTTCTCTTCACCCAGCAGGCAGTGGGCCTCCATGGCTACAGGGGGAAAGTGGGATTGGCCATGGTTCTGAGACGAGCACATGCTTTTACAAGCTTCGTCCACGAAGGGGCTCAATATAAATGGTGGGAGAGTGTTTCCAACCTGGGTTTTCTCTTGAACCTGAAGCTTAAGGATAATTGAGGGGACAGGGAATGAGTGTGTGTTTCATTCCTGTTTAAGAGGCATTTAGAGTCAGACAAACTCTAGTTTTAATCTAGGCACCACTCATTATCGGTTGTTTAATTATAGAAGAGTTACTTAGCTTTTCTGATTTTCAGATTCATCACCAGTAAATTGAATATAAGGTTTTTGTGAGGATTAAATAAGATAATAGAGGTAAAATGCCTAGCACACTACCTGGCATTTGTTAGATGCCCAAATTAGTCTTCATCACTGCTAGCGTGTTCCCCTTCATTTACTGAACTTTTCCAGTGTATTCATTCATTCAGCAGAATATTGAGCACTTAACTATGTTCCAGACACAACTGAGGACATGGGCTAAAGGAAAACATGCTTGTCGCTTCTGGTCAGATGAGTGGTCCAGTAGACCGTCATTAAAGTTCAGCATAATAGAAACAGTGACGGTGGCATGCACACAGATGAGGCATCCTTTGCAAAGTGGAGAGTCCAGGAAGGCTCCCAGGAGAAGGGGATATTCGAGCTGATTACTTTTCAGTCTGGTGAAAAGAAGGAAAAGGCTCCAGGGAGTGGCACTTGCAAAGCCATGAAGGTCTGAGATAGTGCAGTGCCCATGAGGAGCCACAAGTGGGGCATTTTTCAGGCATACCAGTGACATTTCCTTAGCCCTTTTCTCCAGTCACTTTGGTGTGTCTGTCGGGTTGCATTGGTAGGGCAAGACGTGAGGACTACGTGAGTTGGGACTATGAATCTGTTGAGTGTACACAACGCACATGTGTGTGGTCTTGTAAAGTCCACGGCAGGCTTTGATATTCCCTCGTGTCTACTTCTCTACCATAAGTGCACACTGTGTGATTGGCCCCGGCAGTATTTCCATAGTTCGGACTTGGTGGAGGTCCATTTTCTGTCTCCTTAGTATGAGGCTGCTGGCATCAAAATCTAGTTTTAGAACTTAGGCTCTTTTTAGCCCACTGCCATTTTGAATGTTGGCAGTAATGAGTTGTGGTTTTTGTACTCTCTCTCCTTGAGAAAGAATTCACATAGGTCAGCCTTTGCAGGAAAAAAGGGGGATGTCATGTGGCTTCTGCAGGCTTTCTGTTGTTAGACAACACCAACAGTTCCTATAGATGTAGATAGGAATAGTGGGTCTTCCTTGGCCATTAGTCTCTTATCAAAATACAAGGACCTCTCCCCGTTGAAGTTTGTGTTTTAGAAGTAACTTGAGCCAAAAAATTCTCTGCTAATTCTTTCCCTCTTGCCATTGCAAAAACACTTCCTTGGTAAGGATGCCAGGATTCCATTCAGAATTATCCCAGATGAATGACTTCTTATAGAAGGGTCTTATTTTTTTCCCCTTTGGATGCTGTCATTTGTGAAAATTGGAGATTATTTTGTGACTTTGATTTAGAAAGTAAGTGACCATGCTTAACAGACTGTTTGGAACTGAGAATTACTGGCTGGTTCAGAGGTTTTGCCTTAGAGGAAACATTGAATGAGGGAGTGTCTGAGACAGGCCCTCCCTCCCTGAGATCCAATCCCCAACTGATACCTGGGGTTTGATATAAGGAAAGCTCTCCTACTTCTTCCTCTATATTCTGCCCCCTGAACTCTCCTGTCCCACTGTGGCTGCTGGAAATGAGGTCACTTGAAGTAAAAATACCGTTGGTGTCCAGTTCCATTTTGTTTCTACTTTTTCCCACCAACAGCTAGCATGGGATTTAAGTCCATATAGTTGGCAAGACGCTTGAAGAGATGAAATCACTGTCTCAGCTTCTGAGCAAACTGCAGAGGTCAGCCCGGGAATTCTCTGCTTATATCTCAACTTGTCACACTTAACTATAAAATGCAGGCCACGCCAGGGGTGACTGAACGTTGGTCAGGGACTCCTAGATGTAAAATCTGTTTCTCAAGTGACCTTTGGTCTTTCAGAATTGGTTGGTGAAGAGGAAGATATTGGCTGGTTTCTCTGCCACCCCCAGACTTGCCTTATTCCTTGCCACACTGGGGGTTAGGCGAGGGAAGGAAGCCACTCGGTGAAGTGGATGGTGACACACAGAGAGATGTATTTTGCTTTGGAGAGAGAGGAAAGATCTCCCTGAGGGTGTGGGAACACGTGAGCAGACTCACTGGTGGAGTCTTAAAGTCCGTGTCCTTGATGAAGCCGGCTTTGATTGCATGAGGGTAGCAGGAAGACCACTGGAAGCACCCTAGGACTCTCGTGCTCTTCTCTCAGGGTTCTAAATGACAGCCACGGCCGGGTGCCCAGGAAGAACCGAAGGGGGGCTCTGTTGCCCGGTGTCTGTCCTTCTGGGACTGTGACGTTCCCTATGGCTTCTCTCCCCTTCAGGCTGACGGACTTCAAGGATGCAGCCGCTACTACTGGAGGTGTGTGGCACCTTTTCCGAGTTGGGCCATGAGGCCACGTGGCCATGATGTGGGCCCCTCATGGCCTCAGCAGGAACAGAGCACTACAGCATTGGCCTCCGCCAGAGAAACGGCTTCAAGCAGAGTGGCCCCTCAGGCACAGTGCCCGCCCCGCCACCGGAGAAACCCTCCGAGGGCAAAGCCTGGGCTCAGGCCCATCAGCAGGTGAAGCCAATCTGGAAACTGGAGAGGAAGCACGTGGGGACACTTTCAGCAGGGTTGGGCCCAGGCCTCTTGGGGGTCCCACCCCCGCCAGCATACTTCTTTTGCCCCAGCACTTTATGTAGCTCAGGGCGCACGGCCGTCATCGCAGGCCACAGCACCTCCTGTTACCTGCACACCCTCCCAGACCTGTTCGGCGGCACCCTCCTGTACCGCCGCTCCGGCTGCAGGCACAAACCGTACCAGCAACTGGAGTCTTTCTGCTTGCGCTCGAGCCTGCCCGGAAAAACACCATTTTCTCTCCCTCAGAAGAGCCTCCCTGTCAGACTCACTGCCAACAAGGCCCCTTCTTACACAGTCTCCCCCATGGCTCAGCCCATGGCATCCTCATCTACAGATCCATACCTCTCACTGGGAGCGGCTGGGGAAAATCCTTCGGGGAAGAGCCTGGCCTCTGCCATCTCAGGGAAGATCCCCTCTCCATTCTCCCCCTCCTCCCCCTCCTCCCCCTCCTCCCCCTCCTCCCCCTCCAAGCCCACGCTGAATAACAACTCCTTCATGCGGCCAAATAGCACTAAAGTGCCTTTATCGCAGGCCACAGAGGGCCTGAAGCCAGTATCCTCACCCAAGATCCATCTTGTCTCCTGGCATCATTCGGGGGGTACTGGAGACTGTGCAGTGCAGCCTATTGAACACAAGGTCCCCAAGAGTACCCGCACTGTCCTAGATGATGCCCCTGCCTCTAGCACCCTGTCTGCCCCCAGCTCCTTAGACATGTCCACCACCAGTGTTGCCTCTCCCCAGTATAACCGGAGTAACTTAACCACAAGAGCAGAGCCACATCCCTGTGGCCTGGATGGTGACTTTGTTTCTCAGGCTCTGACTAAGGAGGTTCGGTTCACTGAGGCCGTGAGGAAGTTGACTGCAAGAGGCTTTGAGAAGAAGCCAAGGCAAGGCTGCCAGTTTGAACAGTCTTGTTTCATGAACTCCAGCTTGCAGTGCGATCTCCTCAACAAGAACAGGCTGTGGAAACCTCCCTCAGTAGGCCAGCAGTTCCCTCAGGAGGATGCTGGAGCAAACAGCAGGATCCTCCCTAGAGCCCGGGACACGTTGGAGTTGGACAGCACAGTCTTCTGTACCAAACGCATCAGCATTCACCTCCTTGCCTCACATGCCAATGCACTCAGCCACAGCCCTGCCTGTGGGTCTACGATCGACTCCCCACCACTGGGAGAAGACAAAACTCCCATTCTGCCTTCTCCCTCTCAACCCCTTGGCGTAGCTGATGTGGCCACCCGTCTCTCTTCCATCCATCTGGGCCAGCTTGGGACGGAGGGGCCTAAGGAAGCCAGGGAGCTGGACTCACCTGCTAGGGACATCGGGTAAGTTGGGGGACGTTTTTGATTGATTTAGAGCAGGAGAATGTATACACCATAATTTAATGACACTGACCTTATGTCTTTGAAGGTGGTTTTATTTTTTGGCTGCCCTAGAATTTTGGTTTTCACTTTAGGGCAGAGGTTGGCAAACTAGACCAGTAGGTGGGCCAAATCTTGCCCACTGTCTGCTTTTATAAATAAAGCTTTATTGAAACACAGCCTTCCCCATTCATTAACTGCTGTGTATGGCTGCTTTCCTGTTACAATGGTAGGTTTGAGTAGTTGCAACAAACTGTATGGCCCACAAAACTGAAAAGATTTACTCTCTGGTCCTTTAGAGGAAGCGTTTGTTTTAGATTAAAACCAGGGAGAATAATACCAAACATCTTGTGTTGGAGCCTATGACTTTTCTACTTAATTCCAAACCAGATCAGGCTCTTTGCCATTCCTGGTATGATAGCCATTAAAAAAAATTTTTTTTAATGTTTGTTTATTTCTGAGACAGAGAGAGACAGAGCATGAGTGGGGAGGGACAGAGAGAGAGGGAGACACAGAATCAGAAACAGGCTCCAGGCTCTGAGCTGTCAGCACATAGCCTGATGTGGGGCTCGAACTCACAAACCGTGAGATCATGACCTGAGCTGAAGTCAGACGCTCAACCAACTGAACCATCCACGCACCCCAATGCAGCCATTTTAGAGTTAGGGTATACACATGCTTGGCTTCTTCTCTTGTGCTTTGTTACCTCTCTGGAATCTTGGTCTACCAAGTCCTTGTTCTGAATTCCCAGAAGTCTAGCGACCTTTGAAGTCAGTCACCAGGCATTCGTTGATGGTGTTTTTGTATGCAGAATTGTGTACTTACGTGCTATGAGGGACTTCAGAGAAGATAGGAGACAGGGTAGCTCTCTACACCACAGGGGCTGTGGGCTTGAGGAACTGTGGCTAGACCTAAGCTCTGAGGGCAAGAGAAATGAGCAAGAGACAGCAGGTTGGTGAGTGGAGAGAAACACTGGGACATGATCAAGGAATGAGAATCTAACTGTGACCTGTCTTACTGACTGGGCTGGGGCATGATTCTTTCTTACAGTTCAGCTACACACCTCCAGGTAGACCTGGGTGAGGCTGAAGATCTAGAAGAAGAGCTGGTAGATGGTTTGGAAGACTGCTGCAGCCATGATGAGAATGAAGAAGAGGAGGGTAAAGGACCCTCTTACCTCCCACTAGGAAGTGGTCACCACCTCCAAGGGAAGGGGGCTGACAGCTGTATGCTGACTCCTTGACTCCCTTTATCACCTACAGTAATCATTTGCTTCGTGGGTCTAAGGGTGGTAGTGGCTTCTGGGGAATGGGTTTCCTAGCCCTCCCATCCCACCAGTCTTGCTTTCTCTGTGCTGCTGCCCAGCTCACAAAAGGCCGAGCAAGGCAGCAGGGTGGTGTTCGTGGCTCTGCGGGAAGGCTGAGCCAACATGTCCAAGGAAGAGCTGCCTAGGCTTGGTGAGTTTGTATAGCAGCCTCTCCTAGTGGAACTTCTCTCTTTGCCCCCCCCCAGGAGACGCAGAGTGCTCCTCATTCAGTGCTGTCTCCACCAGCGAGTCGGTAGCAGTGATCTCTAGGTGAGTATTATGTTGATCATTGGCAGAGGCTCATTTGCTGTCTCTTTAAGATTATAAGGAGATTAATTACCTACGTCATTAATGGCCCCGTTAACTGTAACTCATTTTTACCAGAGTTTTACATTTGCGATTTTAGTTTTCAAACAAGGACCAGAAGCATATTGTATCATTTAGGCTTAAAAATAGTACCATGTTTCTTAGCCTACAGTTTGGTCTTAATTTCCAAGAAATTGTTCAAGTAAAAAAATGATTTCAAGAAGTGCTTAGAAAATTGGGCCACCTGGGTGTCTTAGTCAAGTGTCTGACTCTTGATTTCAGCTCAGGTCATGATCTGATGGTCGTGGGATCAAGCCCCAAGTTTGGCTCATGGAGCCTGCTTAAGATTCTCTTTCTCCTTCTGCCCCTCCCCCACTTGCACATGCACATGCTCTCTTTCCCCCCCCAAAAGGAAAAAAATCTTCTAGCTTAAATCTAGGTTATTTTATTGACTACCCTTGGTAGAGTCTGAGAAATATCCATGTCTAACCAGGGAACCAAAAAGTCAGTCTCTTCATGTAGGCTCTTCTTTTACAAAACAGGTTGTTGGAGGATGCTGCGTAACTGAGATGGGGAACCCAGGGGAAGGAAGGAACGCAGGACTGTGAGGAAGTTATTATAAATGAGGGCAGTCACTCTGCTGAAGGTCTTTCAAGGACTTGCTGAAGGGTCACATATGCTGCCTTTCTGGGTAGAAAGTTAACACCTTCAACATAACCTTACTTGTTCCCCTCACCACTTACAACTTTGCCTTATTACATTGTTTTATTAAATATTATTAAAAAAATATTATAAAGAACCCCCCTGCCCCAAAGTACTAATTTCTTTTTTTTTTTTTTTTAATATTTATTTTTGAGAGAGACAGAGTGCGAGAGGGGGAGGGGCAGAGAAAAAGGGAGACACAATCCAAAGCAGGCTCTAGGCTCTGTCAACACAGAGCCCAGTGCAGGGCTCGAACTCACGAAATGGAAGATTGTGACCTTAGCTAAAGTCGGACACTTAACTGATCGAGCCACCCAGGTGCCCCTAGGGTGTTTTTCTTTTTAAAAATAACTTCTGGGGCGCCTGGGTGGCTCAGTTGGTTAAGCGTCTGACTTCGCCTTGGGTCGTGATCTTGCAGTTCAGGAGTTCGAGTCCCGCATCCGGCTCTGCGCTGACAGTTCAGAGCCTGGAGCCTGCTCCGGATTCTATGTCTTCCGCTCTCTCTGCCCCTCCCCTGCTCATGCAGTCTCTCTCTCTCTCCCAAAAATAAACAAACATTAAAAAAATTTTTTTAGAAAAATAACTTCTACTGAAAATGTAAAAGGAACAAATACAAGTATTGACAGTTGGTGTTTTGTTTTTCGTGTAAAATCTCTGCTAATTTTAATGAAAATCAAGCCACGTGTCAAGGCTAACATATACCTACCATACAGAGCGCCCACACTCAGCTTGCTTTTGTCTGTGTCAGCTGTGCCTCAAATGAAGCAAAGAGGACAAGGAGCCTTCCATGCCTTGGTTGGTGCAGACGAGGCAGGCTGCAGCTCTGTGAGTGGGATGGTAGCAACGCCAGCACCAGTTTTGAAGCCCCAAACTAGCAAGGGGAGAGAACTGTTTGGAAAGAGAAGACACAGAACTAGAACTTTCTGTGAAGGTGGATAGAAATCCTGTCCTAGGTAACCCTGAGTCTAGTGTTACTCAAGCCTAACTGGTCCTCCTTCCAGAAAAATAAAGCCACATCTGGATGTTGACTTGAGGACCTCTGCTCTCCATAAGAGGAGGATAATTGACTTGGAGTCCCACCTTTTCCGTACTTAAGGGTGACCTGGGTTTGTCTTCAGGCCTACTTTGAGACAGCTGCACAGCCCTTTACTTAAACTTTCTGAATCATATAGTAGAAAATTCACAAAAACAGTTTGCTCATAATTTGTTCACTGGTTAATTTAACTTCTACAAGATGTACAGACCTTATCTATACAGGCTTAAAACATAGATTTTCAAACACATGGAGGTTGATGAATTCCAAACCACTTTGCATTTTAAGGATGACTAAAATCAGAAATACTTTGGGACTAGCTAAAATCATTTTTCTGAATTGTGAGAGATTTATATATTTTATCTTATAGAAAAGTTGACAGTCATAGAAAGGTCATTGAAGACCCTGTCTCTGTTTCTCTACCTAGCAATAGTTAGTTTATTGCCTTTTCTGTTTCATATTCTTTTTTGAAGAATCACTTAATTTAATTTTTTTAATGTCCATTTATTTATTTTGAGAGCAAGAGAGCGTGAGTGGGGGGGAAGAGCAGAGAGAGGAGAAAGAGAGAATCCCAAGCAGGCTTTGCACGCTCAGTGTAGAGCCCAACATGGGGCCCAATCCCACAAACTATAAGACCATGACCTGAGCTGTAATCAAGAGACAGACACCCAACTGACTGAGCCACTCAGGTGCCACAAGAATCACTTAATTAAAAAAAAAATTGGGGGGGCGCCCAGGTGGCTCAGTCAGTTAAGTATCCAACTTCAGCTCAGGTCATGGTCCACAGCTAGTGAGTTTGAGCCCCACGTCAGGCTCTGTGCTGAGAGCTCACTTGCTAGCTCTCTCTCTCTTTCAAAAAAAATGAATACATGTTAAAAAAATTTTTTTTAATTTGTTTTTTAACGTGTATTTATTTTTGAGAAAGAGAGGCAGACTGCAAATGGGGGAGGAGCAGAGAGGGAAAGACACAATCGGAAGCAGGCTTCAGGCTCTGAGCGGTCAGCACAGAGCCTGATGTGGGGCTCAAGCCCACAAACTGCAAGATCGTGACCTGAGCCGAAGACGGATGCTTAACTGATTGAGCCACCCAGGCTCTCCAAGAATCACTTAATTTTAGAGCTGGAGGTCATTAAGAGTCCAGTGTCTGTCTGTCTGTCTCTCTCTCTTTTTAATGTTTATTTATTTTTGAGAGAGGGAGAGACAGTAGAAGCAGGAGAGGAGCAGAAAGGGGGAGACACAGAATCTGAAGCAGGCTCCAGGCTCTGAGCTGTCAGGACAGAGCCCGACACGGGGCTCGAACCTGCAAAGTGTGAGATCATAACCTGAGCCGAAGTCAGATGCTTAACCTACTGAACCCCTCCAGTTTTTTTTTTCAGATGTGAATATTGAGGACCAGAGAAGTAACTGTTGCAGCGGCATAGTTTACTGCTAGCTCAGAAGCCAGCCCTCTTGAGGAGGCAGCTAACAAAGATTTTCTACCTTTTTTTTTTCTTAATTAAACTTTTGATTTGGGGACAATTATAGATGCACGTGCAGTTGTAAGAAATAATACAGAGAGATCCCCTGAACTCTTTACTCAGTTTTCCCCAGTGGTAATATTTGGCAAAGCTAGTACCACAGAGTACAATCAAGATATTAACCTTAGTGAAGATACAAGTATTTCCATCACTGCAGAAATCCCTCTTGTTGCCCTAATAGCCAAACCTCCCTCCCTCCTGTGCCTGTTTCCTCCTTAATGCTTGGCAACCACTAATTTGTTCTATAACTTTTTCACAAGTTGATTTCATCTTGATTTCATCAAGAGTATCATAAAAATAAGAATAAGATGATTGCCACATGTAACTTTTTGGGATGGGCTTTTTTTTTTTTTTAACTCCGCATATTCTCTGCAGATTTATCCAGGTTGTTGCATGCATCAAGGTTGTTCATTCCTTTTTATTGCTGAGTAGTGTTCCATGGTGAGGATATGCCACAGTACATTTACCTGTTGAAGGATATTTATACTTGGGTCATTTCCAGTTTGGGCTGTTGGGAATAAAGCTGCTATAAACCATCACATACATATATTTTTTAAATTATTTATTTATTTTAAAAATGTTTATTTGTTGGGGCACCTGGGTTTTAACAATCCTAAATTCTGATACTCAGTAAATTCAAAGCCTTTCAAGTAGACTGTTTTGGAAATGAGGAATTAAGAGTTGAGTTCAGTGACATTATTTCCTTGAGAATTAGTATTTAACGTGACCCAATAACATTCTTTAAAAATTCTTGATTTAAAACACTGAAGTGCTGATTTCTGGTGTGCTGTAAAATAACAGGTAGAATGGCTGTTTAGAATCTAAAGATTAATCTTAAAACAGTAATGTCTGTGGATCATACCGACTCAGCAGAGAGAGTAATAACTATTTTTTCCACCCCCAATGCTATTTAAAGAAATGGTCTGCGTGTGTCAGCTTGTACCCAATACATAGTTGAGGTGTTCATTTATTTGAGATCCCTTGAGATAGCCTTGGCTATCTTGGCTAACCACTGTTGGAACAACAGTAGGGACTCAATAGCCCACTGCCCCAGATTCCTAGACCTGTGTTACCATACTGTTACATAAAAATCTGATACCACAAATCATTTCCAAAATGGAGAAAAGCATTAATTACCTGTGTATCTTCAGATTTAACCTACATATAAAATGTGCTAGAGGTATCACTCTTTTCTTTCTTTCACTTTTTTTTTTCCTTTTTCTTTTAAAAACTCTGTTCTTCTTAGGTCTTTTCTGCTCTTACTCCTTTTTAATTATTCTTATCAATTTTTTTCTCTCTTCTTTGTCTCTGTGTAGCATATTCCTCTTGCACGCACCCAGACCCATTACCTACTTGCAGAGCCACTCTTTTCAGGGGCTTCCCCTGCCTGTGACCTGTCACTAGAAATTTTGGAGCTGAATCACAGAAGGAAGTGTTGGAAAATTTGGTCTTTAGGTGACATTTAATAGTGTAGCTTATGGGTTAGCCCTAGCGCTTTATGGATTACTATTTGCAAAATAATTACTGAGCACTTGTCTTTGTAGAATCACAATTTAAAAGACAGCATCCCCAGGGCTCCTGGGTGGCTCAGTTGGTTAAGCATCTGACTCTTGATTTTGGCTCAGGTCATGATCTCACAGTTGGTGAGATCAAGACCTGCATTGGGCTGCATGCCTCAAGCACAGAGTCTGCTTGGGATTCTCTCTCTCTCTCTCTCTCTCTCTCTCTCTCTCTCTCTCTCTCTCTGCCCCTCCTCTGCGTGTGCACTCTCTCACTTTCTCAAAATTAATAAACTTAAAAACAGCACCCGAAAGAAAGTATATGTCATAGTAACAGCACTCCACGGTTGTGGACTTCCCTTTCTCTACCATGTGTCTGTTTTTCATCCTAGGAGCTGTGCAGAGATTCTGACCAAACCCCTTTCCAATGAGAAAGTTGTCCGACCAGCTCTCATCTACAGTCTCTTTCCCAATGTGCCCCCTACCATCTATTTTGGCACCCGGGATGAGAGAGGTAAACCTGGCCAAGTGGCTAAGTCCATAAGTACCCCCAGGAGAAGGATGCTAGCAAAGTTAGGAGGAGGTGGCAATAAGGTAGCAAGGGTTTTCCAGAGTGGCTTTTTTTGGCACTTGGTACCTCACCTGGTTCACCAGTCTGAAATGGGGAACTTTTCCTTGTCTGTCCTGAGCTGACCCTTGTCAGCCCCATAATCTCATGCCCCATTCTTGCCCTCTAGCCTTGTTTCTTCTCCCTTGCAACCTCCCTCCTTTCTGTGTTCCTCAACCCTGTGCAGCCCCCCTTACTCTACAAAGGACTTCTCCTTTGAAACTTTGGCCTGGAACAATACTTAGTGGCTTGTCTACCTAGGTGAAGTTGAGCAACAGTGCCACCTTTTTCCTCTTCTCATCCTGACTCGTGCTCTTCTTCACCCCCATCCCTTTTCCCCAGTGGAGAAACTTCCCTGGGAGCAGAGGAAGCTGCTCCGGTGGAAGATGAGCACAGTGACCCCCAACATTGTCAAGCAGACCATTGGACGGTCCCACTTCAAAATCAGCAAAAGTGAGTCACCTGCCTTAATGCAAGCCTGTTCTTTGCCCCAACAGATGGTCTTAGGTAGGAGGAGAGCCCTAGTTACCTCCTGATATGTGGGGACCCTGTCCTGAAGTTTCCAACCTCAGAGGAAGACCTAGCTCTGAACTCCTTCTGGGCTAGAGCCTGTTCCTCAAAATTAGAAGACAAGGAGCCGTTGTTCTATTCCTGACCCCAGAGCCTCGTGTAGGACAGCTCCATGGCGACTCTCAGAAAACTGGGTCTGGGAGCTGTGCCCAGGCCCAGTGGTATTTCTGGGGCCTCTGAGCCTCTCCATCCCAAGGACTGAGCTGCTAACAGAACTGACTCCCTGATGTGCCCTCTGTAGGAAACGATGACTGGCTGGGCTGCTGGGGTCATCACATGAAGTCTCCTAGTTTCCGATCCATTCGGGAGCATCAGAAGGTAGGGGTCCTTTCTGGGGAGCAGGCGGGAGGAGGTCAGTGTTGGGAACAAGGAAAGAGGGGGGTGGCCGTGGAGAAGCCAGGAAGGTGTCTAGAGGAGCAGAGGCAGTGCTGGAGGAGGGTGCGGTGGGACCCTCGCAGACCGCACACCTCTAGCGGTGCAGGGGCGGTGTTCCGAGCAGTGGCAGACTGCCCGAGACACTTTTCCCTCTAATGTGTCTGGAGGTGCAGCACCTGTTTCCATTGATCATGTTTCTCCTGTAACTGCTGCGCGTCACCTCCACTCCCCCAAGCTGAATATGCATAAAGAGGGTGCTGGTCTAATGTTGAAACAAAGGAGTCCCTTGCCCCCAGACTTAATGAAGGCCATGTGCTTTCCTGTCTTTGTCCTACAGGCTGTCATGGCAAAAGACTTAAAACACCTTTTTCTTTGCACTTATCTGACTTAATCACTATTGTACGGCTGTTCGTGAACTATCAACTCCTTGAGAGCACTACATTTTGGTGTGTTTTGTGTGTGCTTTCGTCATCTTTTGGTACTTATGTAACTGAGTACTTACCATTAGATGGTGATGGTAAGATGGATCAAGGGCTCATGCTGTCATTTAAGGAAATTGGAACGGTACCATGAGTCTTGCTCTCTTCCTCGTGGCCTCACCAGGGCCATCCCCCTGCTCTCACCCTTTGTCCCTTCTGTAGCTAAACCACTTCCCAGGTTCATTCCAGATTGGGCGAAAGGACCGACTGTGGCGGAACCTGTCTCGCATGCAGAGCCGCTTTGGCAAGAAGGAGTTCAGCTTCTTCCCCCAGTCCTTCATCCTGCCTCAGGATGCCAAGCTCCTGCGCAAAGCTTGGGAGAGCAGCAGCCGCCAAAAGTGGATTGTTAAGCCGGTGAGTGGATCACAGTGGGTGGTAGGAAAAAATGGGGAACAGTGGTGTATTGGGCCGGGAGCACATCTCGTCTCCTTTCCACTTGATTTCTAGCCAGCGTCAGCTCGAGGCATCGGCATCCAGGTCATTCACAAGTGGAGTCAGCTCCCCAAGCGAAGGCCTCTCCTGGTACAGAGGTGAGCCTGTCTCTAGCTCACATCTGGCTCCCCATTCTCCCATCTCCTCAACCTGGAGATTCACTGTTTATAGTGTTCTTCTGTCCTGTGTCCTCCCAGCCAAAGACCTCCTTCGCCAAATGTTTTAAGGTCTTTATCCCAGGGACTGTTCGCTGGCTTTTGCCATTTTATCCTGAGCCCTGTCTCATTGGTCATGTCCCTGAAGCTGGCCTTTCCTCGTGTAGGTATCTACACAAACCCTACCTCATTAGCGGCAGCAAGTTTGATCTGCGAATCTATGTTTACGTCACCTCCTACGATCCTCTGCGGATTTACCTCTTTTCAGATGGACTCGTCCGCTTCGCCAGTTGCAAGTATGTGGTAGTGGTGAGGCCGCATCCTGACTCCTCTGGGGGGTTTGTTTTCCTGAAAGAGAAGAAAAACTGGAGGATGCTGAGCAGAAAGAACACACTTTTGTAGTTTGGGTTAACAAGAGAGAAGGAGGAGGATATTTGGAAAACCCAGTCTTCTTTTCCTTCCTTATGTCTCCTTTTACATGGAACGCTTCATTTCTTTTTTTTCTTTTTTCTTTTTTTTTTAAATTTTAATGTTTATTTTCAAGAGAGGGAGAGAGAGAGACAGAGCATGAGCAGGGGAGGGGCAGGCAGAGAGAGGGGACACAGAATCTGAAGCAGGCTCCAGGCTCCGAGCAGTCAGCACAGAGCCCAACATGGGGCTTGAACTCACAAACTGTGAGATCATGACCTGAGCTGAAGTCAGATGCTTTACTGACGGAGCCACCCAGGCTCCCCATGGAATGCTTCATTTCTGACACTTCTGGTCATGAAATGCATTGGGGCTTTTTCTAAACCACATGAGGCAGTTCTCTGAGACACTGGCTGGGTACCTACAATTTAACTCTTGCCACTGTCCAGCCCCCAGAGCATCCAGTCCCCAGAGCATCCAGTCCTCCAGGTTGGGGCTCATTCTCACAAGGTTGCCTCTTCTTCCTGCTTCAGACGCCAGTCATAAGTCCATGTGCCACCTATGCATCTGACAACTGGTCTGCTATTAGTCAGAGGTTCCTGGGACCCCCTTCTCAGGTTCCATTAATTTGCCAGAGAAGCTTACCATAAAAGGAGATGGTAAAGTTTGATTATAGATTAATATCCAGACAAAGCAAGGTGTCAGAGGAGACAAGGCACAGAACTTCCCTGCCTCTCTGGATACCAATCTCCCAGCACGCCCCACGTGCTTACCCACCCAGAACCTGAACCCCTTACTTTTAGAATTTTTATGGAGGCTTCATCACATACACATCAGTTCTGTTTTTAGCCTTTCAGATCATCAGTTCTGTTTTTAGCCTTTCTCCCTCTTAAGAGAATGGGGGGGCGGGGTCGAAGATTTCAAGCTTTGGTCTGTCTGGTGATCAGACCCTATCCAGGAACCCACCCAAAGTTGCCTCATTAGAACAAAAGACCCTTTTTTCGCCTAGGAAATTACAAGGGTTTCAGGAGCTATGTGTCAGGAACTGGGGTCAAAGACCATATATGAGAACAAAAGATGCTTCTAATGCTCTTATTACTGAGGAATTCTTAAGGGTTTTGGTAGCTCTGTGCTAGGAACCAGGGGCAGGGACACAGAGGTCAGTTTCTTATAAATCGTATTGTCACTTGGGGACTAGGAAATGAGAAAGTTCTCTACCTCATTGAATGTGGGTTGGGTCTTTCTGCAGGACCAAGGTGGGGATGAAGGAGAGGAGTCCCACATCCCTTGCCCTATACTTCTCTTCCACTTGGCTGTTCATCTGTATCCCTTGTCATCTCCTTTTATAAGAAACTAGTCAACATAAGTAAAAGTTTTCCTGAGTTTTGTGAGCTGCTCATGATAAAAGAGCTGTGGTATTTTAGAAACCTTACTGGCAGATATACTTCTCAGACTCTTGTGCATCTGAAAAGATCTGTCCACTTGTCCTTTACCTCCTCAGGATTTGGGAAATGTTTGGACCCTTGTCTGCCTGCCATCTCTCTATCTTACCTCTGCCTTTTTCCTCACTCCCAGGTATTCCCCTTCCATGAAGAGCCTTGGCAACAAGTTCATGCACCTGACCAACTACAGCGTCAATAAGAAGAATGCCGAGTACCAGGCCAATTCAGATGAAACGGCCTGCCAGGGCCACAAATGGTACCCAGGCTGGGCCCCCATGAAGTGGAGGCCTAGAGGGGCACAAGGTTCTAGCCTTTGGGGAGGTTCAAGGGAATGGTGAGCGGAGTATTGATGTAAAGCCCAAAGGTTATTTAAACACTGGGCACTTCGGAATTGGTCTGTTTGCATCTACGCTCCTTTCTTAATTGAAAACCTCAAAAGAAGAGATGTGGAGAAAACACCTTTGGACCTCTTACTCCTTTTTCTTTCTCTTTCTCTTTCCTTGATCACTCATTCATCGAATATAACCCCAAATACTACCCCCGTCCCACCCTTGCAGGGCACTAAAGGCCTTATGGAACTACCTGAGCCAGAAGGGAATCAATAGCGATGCCATCTGGGAGAAGATAAAGGATGTTGTTGTCAAAACCATCATCTCGTGAGTCACACTGCCACCCTGGGTGCAAGGCCTGCCACTGGATCCCCTTTTCTTATGGGCCTCCACGCTGCTGTGTCCTAGACATTGACCATGCTGTGTGTCAGTTTCTGAGGACGGGCAGTAGGAGGGAGTGGATAGAGTTCTGCTCTTCTACTGAACTTCCTCTCCAGAAGCTGGCTCTGGATCAGAGGCGTCTCTTGGGAGCTGCTTTTCCTGGGTTACTTCTGTTCTCCCATCTCTGGGCAACTCCCCTGGCAGGGCGGCCTGTGTAGGGCCCTCTGGGAAGAGCTGGGCTGAATACTTGGTCTTCCCTGTGACCAGGTCAGAACCCTATGTGACCAGCCTGCTGAAGATGTACGTGCGGCGGCCCTATAGCTGCCACGAGCTCTTTGGTTTTGACATCATGCTGGATGAGAACCTCAAGCCCTGGGTCCTAGAGGTCAACATTTCCCCAAGGTAAGTGGGATTCTCAGGGCCCTGAGTAGAACTCTTCCTGTAGCTCCGTGATCCTCTACCCCTTTGCCCCCCATGCCTTGCTGACTTTGGGAAGACCTCTCCTTCACTAGAATTTGTGTTTTCCCTTCATGGTCTGTTTTTCTCATTCACTCATTCTTTGCCATTATCTCAAGAGTCTTTGAGGATGGAGAGAGATTGTTAAAAGTTACTCTTTTCAACTTGATCCCTACTGCATGCTTTTGCCCTAGTGGATGAAAGTCATGGCCAGGAACCCCCCCTGAGTGAGGTTATTCACTATCTGTGGGGCAAGAAGTCCCCCATGATGATGCACATGAGTTGGGGAGGCAGTGAGTAAATGGGGCTAGCCCTAACTTGGGTGCATAACCAGAAACAGTTTTACTGCTCTTTGTACCCTTTCCCAAAGCCTCCACTCCAACTCTCCATTGGACATCAGCATCAAAGGCCAGATGATCCGTGACCTTCTGAACCTGGCAGGCTTTGTTCTGCCCAACACAGAGGATATGGTTTCCAGCTCCAGCAGCTCTAGCAGCTCCAGCACCAGGTCAGCCTCCCTGCTTGGCTGTGGCTTACCTGGCAGCATGAACAGCCCCATGGTGACTGTGGGAAGGGATGATGTCTGGGCGCCCCCTCCTGATGGTCTCCTTTGCGACTCAGTCTGTCCCCACAGTCTATCCACACACCTTTCCCACGTCAGTGCCCCTCAAAAGCATGTCTGGTTATCTTGTTCCCAGCTCAGGAATCTCCAACAGGGTGTGGGGAATCAGCTTTGAACTCCTCACAGGCACATTGGAGGCCACAGCCTCCTTTTCCCAGGTGCCCCTCCCTCTACTTCTCCCCCTGGCTCCTGTACTCTGACAAATCAATCACTCATAGGACCTCAAAGTTGGAAGGATCCTTAAGGATCAGTGAATTGAGTCCCCCGCCCCCCCCCCCCCCCCGCAATGTATATGGCTTCTCGCTGTCCTCCTATAGTATCCCCTCCTCCGCTCATTGGGATTCTTCCTCCTGAAGTTCCCCTCAGTCAGACCTCCCTGTTGTGACCTCACCCATCCATGAGAGCCTAGCTGAAGACAGAATCTTCATGAAGCCAGCCCTACATGGGCTTTCTCCACCATAGCCCCACACCACTTGGAACCAATCTTGAGGAAAGGGAGCTAGTATTTAGTTGGTACCTGCTGTGTGTAAGGAGAATCCTGTAACTTATCTCCACAGCAACCCCATGAGGTTGGTATTAAGTATCCTCAGTTTACAGATGAGGAAACTGAAAATCACTGGGGTTAAGTAGCCCACCCATGGTTATTCAGCTACAAAGTGGTAGAGCTGGGATTCCAATCCTGATTTGCTAGGAACAAAACTTGCTTTCCCCACCATGCCTTGCAGACTCCTGTTTGGCTCTGTGCTGTGGTTGTCATTTGACACCTGCCGTCTTGTGAGTATTTTGGAGGCTATCTTTGTGTCTCTCAGCAGTAATCATAGTAATGTGGATGAGGAAACTGTGGTTCAGGGAGGTCATGTGATTTGCCCAGGATAACACAGCCAGTAGGGCTGAGCTGGGTACTTAGGAAGTGTCCACCAAATGAAACTGAAGTATCCAACAATTATTTGGGGGGGGGGGGGGGGTCCTCTTTTTTTTTTTTTTTTAACTACTGAAATGCAACCTAATGAGGTACCTTATACTCTTTCAGTTTTCCATGGTAATTGATCTTTGGACGCCCAGACAGGGCATTGTGGTGTGATCTATTCAAGTAACAAATATTCCTCTAAACTTCTTTGTCTTCTCTTGAGAAGGATGTGACTCCATCCAACAAACCACTTAACCTTGGTGCCCTAGTGAGTCCCCTGACCCTGACCAAGAGTATCTTCCTTCTCCAGTTAAGCTTAGGGTCCTGGGATGGACCCTCTCTCCTCATGTCTTCAGGATGTGAAGCTGCTGACCTTACCGTTTGCTTCTTTTCCATCCATTGCCTTAGCCTGCCCAGCTCCCCCAGGGACAAATGTCGAATGACCCCAGAACAATTCACTGCACAGAAGATGAAGAAAGCCTATTATCTGACCCAGAAAATTCCTGATCAGGTAGGAGATTACACACACACACACACACACACACACACACACACACACACACACCGAGTGCCAACAGAAAGTTTCCTCAGTCAAATATTTGGGACCCTAAGGCGACCGACCGGTTTTCCCTTTCCCTAGGACAGGGTTTCCTAACCCTGGTCCATGATCCCTTGGTGTGCAGAGATCTGCTGGCGTATGTGTCGTTCCAGGAGAGAGTTGATGGCCTCTATCGCATGGTCAAGAACCACTGCTCTTAGCAAAATGCTATACTAGCCATCCCTTGTTGTCAGAGCCATAGATCCTTTGGGTTTCTTTCCTTGAGGTGCGTTGAACCCCTAGGAGGGTTGACATCTTCTCAGAGCAGATGAGGGAGCCAAATATGACAGTAGCAGACAAAAGGCTGCTACCAAATCAGAGTTGTTGGATTCTGCTCCTGACTCCAGCCAGCAAACCTCTTAAAATCTCTGTGTCCCAGAGGCTCCCCTACCTGGACCAATGGCGTCTTCCCCAGACAGCAAAGCTCAGTAGGCTTGGGAATAGACGAGTTCCAGAGATGACCCACTAGTCGGCCTTGGTGCTGCCTTGGGAGTCCTGGAGCCTAGGACCTCAGAACTGTGCTCACTGTCCCCAGCTTCTGGATTCTCTGCCTCCAGCTCACACTCTCTGTCACGCCCTCTTCCTCTCTGTTCTTTGGGCCTTAGGACTTTTATGCGTCTGTGCTGGATGTCCTGACACCAGATGATGTTCGGATTCTGGTTGAGATGGAAGATGAGTTTTCTCGCCGCGGTCAATTTGAACGAATTTTTCCTTCTCGAATCTCCTCTCGCTATCTCCGCTTTTTTGAGCAGCCACGATATTTCAACATTCTCACCACCCAGTGGGAACAGAAGTACCATGGCAACAAGCTCAAAGGTGATGTGTCCTCCCTACCCACAGGAGGCCATGTTTAGTGAGTGATTAAATCTCAGTAGACCAAGAAATGGGCCTCCCTGGCAAGAATTGACCAGTTGATTCCACCCTCTTAAGTCCCACCCCTGCTAATCTTGTCCTAGGAGTAGATCTGCTTCGGAGTTGGTGCTACAAAGGGTTCCACACAGGAGTTGTCTCTGATTCTGCTCCAATGGTGAGTGACACCGTTGCGGGGGAGGGGACAAATTCAGTCAGTCCCTCACTCCACCTGAAGAGTGCAGCGAGAGTTGGATGGAGATCCAGACCTTCTCACTTCTCCCCTAGGCCTTGTCTCTGTGTCTCATGACTCTTCCCTTCCAAGGGAGTAATGGCCTCCGGGACTCCCTGGATGCCTTTCTTTCAAGGGCCAAGAGTGCTTTGTAGCGTCAACTTCTTGCCTGAATCTGGAAAGAACAGAGATTTTTGTCCCAGATGGGCCCATGCTTGAAGGGTAGGGAAGAGGAGAGCCCCATGGTCACTCAGTGCTCCATAGAGCTGGGAAAGAGTCCCAAGACCCCAAACACTCCCTCCTGACTTCTGCCTAGCCCTTTTGACCTCACTGCTTCCTTTGCTTTTAGTGGTCTCTCCCAACATCACTTCTGACTGTCCCAAAGGGTGATGTGGCACTCAGTGCTTTCAACAAATCAGAGACTGGCAAGCTGGGGTGAGTGCTGTCTGAGCAAGGGAATGGTGTTGGATGTGAGTTCAAGGAGTTTTCTTCTTCCTCCCTTCCCAGATTATGAGAAGATCAGCATTCTCCAACTGCGGGTTGGTGGGATATGCAGCCACATATGGGATATGCGTATCACAATGTGCAGCCAGTGTCCTCTGCCTGGTGACTCCCCTTCTGCCCAGCAAAGCTGAGCTGGAGCATGGGGTTACCTGCAGACACAGCCCCTCTTAGCCGTGCTCACTAGCTGTGGGCTCCTTGAGCCTTCCTTCTCTCACACATTCGTGTTTGCACCAAGCTCTCTAGCCTTCAGATAAAGAAGGTGTATTTTACGGTTATTTACATCTTCGTGTAATCATGGTCTGTAGCGCCATAGTGTTGTGAATGTCTGGTCCAGACTCTAAAGACAAATCGTAGGCTGAAGTCTCAGCCACATAGCCATCTCTTTCTTTTCCCACCCGCTTCTTCAGAAAACACAGCTTCTCTGAGGGAAGCATACCACTCTCTGAAGATGGGACCATGCCCAAGCCCAAGAAGACCCAAGCTGGCCATTCTTCTCTTCCCAGAAAACCCAGTTCTTCCAGGGACAGTGAGGATACCAGCAAAGAGCCCAGCCTCTCCACCCAGATGTTGCCTCTGATCAAGTACTCTGGGCAGACTTTGAGACTCTCTGCTTCCCCCACCTCCCAGTCAACCGGTGACTCACTCCTGGCTGCTGTGAGCCCATGACTGGCCTCTCTCCATTAGCCCCTGCCTAGGAGCACCGGTGTTAGCTACCTCATGGGAATTGGCTGGCTGGCCAGCTAGCCTGAGCCCCGGCCCCTTCCTCAAAGTATTTTTTTGAAGTGGTTGAATTGCAGAGATGGGTATCTGAAGGGCTGGAGGGGTGGTGGGAATGGGGAGAAGGTGAGGAAGGTTCACTGGCTGGTACCTCATATCCCAGCAGAGAAGCCACTGATGGCCACTCAGCCTTATAAAGCAGGGTTTGGTTTCTAACTTCAGAGAGCCACGTGTGGTTTGTGTGAGGCCTTGGTGCTGTGAATGAGTTACAGCTCTGGAGGAAAAAACACATCAAACATATTTGGGCCTGAAGTCCTTTGCCTGTGATTGAGGAGGTCCCTCCGAAGGTCCTTATCTCCTCAGGTCTCCCCACCACCCTCTTCCCCACACTGTGCCCCGAGGAGCCACTTTGAGAAACCTTCTGACCTCCTCAGTAGACAGGCAGGGAGAGGCCATACGTGATGAACCCATTTCCTGTCATCCTAGTCTTTAGGGGCTTCATATTTCCTTTCATATACCCAGCAGCCAATAGCCCTGAGTCTGTTCTGACCTCACGTCACTACCTGTTCAACCTTATAGACTTCTTTCTCATGAATGTTAGCTCTTCGCTATCTGTGAGGTAAGAGGTCTTGAGCTTTGTGAATTTGCTGTGGCCCCAGTGAAGGAGCCCAGGTAATCCCAGTTGCTGTTGTCTGTGTCTACACATCAAAAAACACAACCCAGGGGCAGGGCGGAAGGAGCTGTGATTTCCCCACAACACACAGGAAGTTGTGGGTTCTTACCTCCTTCACTGATTAGCGGGGTCTAGCTCACAGGCCACCAGGCGAGCAGAGTCTGGGGGCATGGCCGGTGGGTTGCAGGAGCAGTCACCATTGTAGAATGGCCTTCTAGTCAGACCGCTGATGAAACTCTTGTACTCTTCACTGAATCTACCTCCCTCCCCAAGACTCCGTAAACAGCGAGTGTTCAATAAACGTTGACTGAGCGAACTGTGAGTACAAAGAACACGAACACCTGAACCAGAAGTTCTCCTCTCTGTGCTGGGGCCCAGTGATGCCCAGGGGAAGCACGCGGTGGAATAGTGGATCAGAAAGGTGGTTTTCACTTGAACTATGGTTTCTCCTCAACTCAACCCAGCACTTGCTGGTAGCTGCTCACTCGTTCCTGGGCCCTGTGGTCTCTTCACTTCAGTTGTCTAGCAGCTGTGCCCAACATGAATCCACCTGGCCCCAGGCTCTTTGCCTTTATTCTCTCTGAATTTCATAAAGATGATTACCCTGCTTCGTGGCTTCTGGAGTTCTAAGTGGTGAGTTGGGATGGAGCCATGGAAAAGTCACTGAGAGGCCTGACTGGGTTCAAGGCCATGCAATAGATGGCTGCGCTGGTCAGTCTGAAGGCCATGTTGACAATTGTGAAGAAAGCTTTGTGACAAAGTCCTGAGATATTACCTGCTGCTCAGTAGCAAGGACTTCAAAGTCAGGCCCAGCAGGAGAGGCCCTGGCGGTCCTTAAATCTGTTCTGATAGAATTGAAGCCAGCTCTGTCCTGTGCCACCTTAGTGTGGTACTCCACTGCAGTGTCAAAACCTTGTGATGAGGGCAGTCAGCAGCCTTCCTAAGAAAACTGGCCACCTGCATAAGTACTTTTGTGGTGGCTGGTCTGGTGCAAGGGCTTGGCTGTGGAGGCCTGGCTGAGCTGGTTTATTCTTTGGAAACTAGCTTCAGTTCTGTGGCCTGCCAGCTGAGAATCCCCAGAAGGCATAACCAGTGCACTGACATCCCTGTAACTGGAGAGGGGACCAGCATTGCAGCATCATGGGATAAGGAGTGGGAGGGGAGCTTACTAAGTTAAATAGGTAATGAAAATAAGTGTCCGTAATAGTTTAAAACGTGTTTATGCATACATTATTTTTTTTTAATGTTTTTACTTTTGAGGGAGAGAGAGGAAGCATGAGTGGGGGAGAGGCCGAGAGAGAGAGACACAGAATCTGAAGCCGGTTCCCGGCTCTGAGCTGTCAGCACAGAGCCCAATGCAGAGCTCCAACTCATGAACAGTAAGACCATGACCGAACCAAAGTCGGATGCTTAACTGACTGAGCCACACAGGCACCCTTATACATACATTATTTTTAGTTTCCATCCTATTACAATCTCTGAAGGTGTGGTGTTTTGCCACATGGGACAAAGGAATGGGGATTATAATCCCTCTTCACCCTTGAGAGAAAAAAATCTTGCTTAAGCATTCAGCATACATGTTTAGCAATGAACACCTGTGTTAAGGTATTCAGCTCAATAAGGACTTTGGGAGAAGTAAGATTTGTTGAAAGCTTAAATCTGGAGGTGTAGTAGGATAAATGTCAGAACGTGTCCACTGTTTTTTTTAAATTGATAACAGTCCCTGTTTGGAGACGGAATGGAATGTTCCGGAGTCAAGAAATGAAGTACAAGATATTTCTGGATCAGTGGAGTAGGGATTTGGGGTGGGGGCATAGAAGGTAGTCACTATTCTGTTTACTTCAAATTCACTCAGGATTGATCAGAAACTGATTTAGAATGAATACCAATGAAGAATAGTGGTGTTGTGATAGGAAGAGAGCATGGACCTTGTAATCTGACCTTGGGTTCTTTTTTTTTTTTTTCTTTATTTTTGAGAGGGAGCACGAGCAGGGGAGGGGCAGAGAGAGAATACCAAGCAGGCTATGCACTGTCAGCACGGAGCCCATTGCAGGGCTCAAACTCATGAACTCTGAGATCATGACCTGAGCTGAAATTGAGTTGGACACTTAACCGACTGAGCTATCCAGGTACCCCTGACGTTGGGTTCTAATTTCAGTTCTGCTGTGTGACCTTGGGCATGTCATCTAACTTTTTAAAGTCAGGGTTTTTTAAATAATTTTTTTAATGTTTATTTTTTTTAAATTTATTTTTGAGAGAGGGAGCACAAGTCGGGGAGGGGCAGAGAGGGAGACAGAATCCTAAGCAGGCTCCAGGCTCTGATCTGTCAGCACAGAGCCCAGTGCGGGGCTCGAACCCACAAACCGTGAGATCATGACCTGAGCCGAAGCCAGATGCTTCACTTCAGCCCACTTCAGATTCTGTGTCTCCCTCTCTCTGCCCCTCCCCACTCACGTTCTGTCTCTCAAAAATAAACATTAGAAAATAAATAATATGAAAATAATACCTACATTAAGCATTACAAATATGTGAAGTATTCAGTCCTATCCCAAGAGAAACTAATTAAAAAGGGACAGCAAAGGGTGCCTGGGTGGCTCAGTTGGTTAAGCGTCCATCTCTTGATCTCAGCTCAGGTCTTGATCTCAGCATCATGAGTTCAAAGCCC
This sequence comes from Prionailurus bengalensis, assembly GCF_016509475.1. Taxonomy (NCBI): domain Eukaryota; kingdom Metazoa; phylum Chordata; class Mammalia; order Carnivora; family Felidae; genus Prionailurus; species Prionailurus bengalensis. Next base: position 203,896,641 of record NC_057345.1, read on the forward strand.
CACGTTGGGCTTTGCCCTGGTCATGAAGCCTATTTTTAAAAAGAGCAAGGGAGCAATGGGGACCTGGTGGGTGGAAAGGGGGAGGAGCAGGGTACAGAGAGTAGGAGACCTTGAACTGGAGCCAAAGAGCAGGTGCACCAACCCAACAGCTGTGCCAAGAGACTGTTGTTACAGGTGCATTCTTCTGCTTTTATGCTATTTACTTGTTGATGGTGATTGTCCCTGTCATGATAGCCTAACAACACACTCAGTTGCCCTCTGGGGCCATCCAGCACTGGGCCAGTGGAGGCAGGGGATAATCTGGCACATGGTATTGCCATGCCCCTCTCAGCTGAATTAGTTGTACAACGAAGGTGGTCACCACAGACAACTGGGGGACCTCCCCTCCTTGTTTCTTTTAGAATTGTCCTTTAAGAGTTTTAAGATTTAGCTGTGTACTTACTGGGTGAATCCCCCAACTGCTTTGAGACTTAGAAACATTGGCAGTTTCAGAGATGTATAGCTGAGGGACCTCCATTTCATGCCACTTGTGATTCTGATCCAGCCTCTCAAGCCTTGGCCTTTTAGACAACCCTCTCCACCACAGAGTTTGCACCTTCATTAATGTCCAGGGATCAAAAGATGCTCTTTTGAAAAATTTTTTTTAATGTTCTTATTTACTTTTGAAGGAGAGAGAGAGAGAGCATGAGTGGGGGAGGAGCAGAGAGAGAGGGAGACACAGAATTCGAAGCAGGTTCCAGGCTCTAAGCTGTCAGCACAGAGTCGGATGGGGGGCTTGAACCCACAAACTGTGAGATCATGACCTGAGCCGAAGCCAGATGCTCAACCGTCTGAGCCACCCAAGCACCCCAATAGATGCTCTTTTGACATGACCTTTCATCAGTTTTGGAGCAATGAAAGCTGCAAGCGATCTTACATTGCTCTTGACAGATTTCTCATGTAAATGAAAGAATACAAGAAGGATCAATAGTTATTTTCTAAACCCATTTGTGCCTTTATTATAATGGACTAGGACACAATGCTAGGGACTAATTTTGAAAAGATACAAGTTTCAATCAGTGAAGTGAGGAGACCAAAGCATACCTCATATAGTAGTTACGAGGTTTAAATAAGGGGAAAGTGTATGTAAAACACTTGGCAAAGTGATAACATATATAGTGCAGATTTCAGATGGATTCTAGGAGCACCTGGGTAGCTCAGTTGAGTGTCTGACTTTGGCTCAGGTCATGATCTCACTATTCGTGAGTTCGGGCCCCACATCAGGCTTGCTGCTCTCAGTGGAGAGCCTGGATCTCTGTCCCTTCCCTGCTTGCACTCTCTCTCTCAAATATAAACATTAAAAAATAATAAAATGGATTCTAAAATAACACCACCAAAAAAATTCCTTCCATAAAGTAATAGTAATCTAGCATGTTACTATTTCAATATTTTACGATACTATTACAATAGTGTGTGTCTATTACAAAACTGATTAAAATATACTTTGATTCTATCCGTGGGATACCAAACCTGATTATTTAATCAAGATAATTAGCTTGGAAAGATTGGACCTCCTAACAGTTGTCAGGGAAGTACATTTAAAACTAGAATGATGCAGATTCAGATTTGTGTATATGCTTGAATGAGGGCGAAGCTACCATCTGTAGATTATGACTGAATCTCTAAGTCAGAATTTTGTCAAAGCCAAATGATAGGGCAGTGTGTGGCTGGGCCTCCATTCACCCATTCTCCCAGGTGCCCGCTACAGGGGCACACCGGGCGGCATCCTGAGCGAGAGCCGCTCCTCCTGAGACACGGATGCGTCTGGAAAGGGAGCCGAGTCCTAGCACGCAAGACACATTTGTGGAGAACCTGGTGTTAAGCTGTTTGTAGAGCACTTGCTTCTGGGTCTGGGTTGCTACGTAGCAGAGCAGTTCCCTCACTGGGGTCTAAGGGGTTGGGGCGGGGGGGAGGGGGCAAAACAAAAGAAAACCAAAAGAAGAGACAAACTATATGGATGCCCACTTTCAAAGCAGGATGGCTCAAAGGAAAAAGCTTGCAAATCCCATGTGTCAGTGAGGATGTGCAGCAAGTGGAACATGCATTGCTGGTGGGAGTGCAGAATGGTCCATTGGAAACCAGCTTGGTAGTTTCTTGTAAAATAAAACGTACCCCTAACATACCACCCAGCAGTTCACTCCTGCATGCAAATGTTCATAGCAGCTTTATTCATAATAGCAAACACTTGGAAACAACCCAAATATCCAACAACTCCTGAAAGAACAAACTGTGATGTATCTACTCAATACGACTTAGGGATAAACTGATACATGCACCAATGTGGATGAATCACGAGAGCCAATGTGGATGAATCACGAGAACCTTGTACTCAAGCCAAAAACAAAGGACTACGTACTTTGTGATTCCACTTACATAACACTCTAGAAAACATTCTAGAAAAGGCAAA